>NC_089761.1:38154272-38169272 GCF_040412425.1 Macrobrachium rosenbergii | reverse complement strand
CACACATATATACATATATGCATATATATATATATATATATATATATATATATATATATATATATATATATATATATATATATATATATATATATATATGTGATACGTGTGACTATATATACATACATACATACATGCATACACACACAGACACACACACACACACACACACACACACACACATATATATATATATATATATATATATATATATATATATATATATATATATATATATATTATATATATATATATATTATACTATACTGAATTGAAAATCGTATCATTCTCATAGTCCTCAGAACCAAAATTAGCACTAAGATGGACAGTCCCAGTCGTAATTAATTTTCTCCTGTAATTCTTCTGTACAGAAAAATCGAGACAATTGCAGCTAATGAATTATGTACTCTGATTTGTGCGCGTTTTTTGTTGGGTTTTGCCATTAGCTCACCGATTATAATTCACTAAATGCAACGAAGCCATTGGCGTTACCGACCCATTGAGGACGCTCTCTCATTGGCTGGCTACGAAGCAGGAAACAAATCGCAATTGGTTGAGATTCGTCTTCACGATTGCACTATTCCAGGCGCCTGGTGTTTGGGAAATGCTTCTTCAGTCAGTTTCTGCTCACCTGCCATCGAGGTCACACGCCTGCGTCTCTCCTTACAGCCTAAGTGGGAACTTTGATGTCTTTTCCACCAATATGTTCCTTAGGTCTGCTGTTCCATCTTCATTTTGCTTTTCTTAGATGAATTGATGTTTAACGCGTATTTTAACTTAGTATTCTTGTTGTCTCGCTTCAGTTATATGATATCTGAAGTATATAGTCACTCAGACTTCATAAATTGTCAGATTATTATAAGACACGGCTGAATGTCATTAATTATGAGTCATTTTATAGGGAAATTTTACAGATATTGAATTAATCTTTTGCGTTTCATAACTTCATCATTTCTCACGAAAACAATTTTCTTATTACATAAAGTCACATGTCGAAATATTTAAGGGCAAGTAATTCTACTCTAGTTTCAAATAATTGCATGTTTCTATTCTTTAGCGTTTAATATATGCTAAACATTTTCACAGACAGCATTTATTTTAGCAATGAATACTGAAAAAAATTAATTGAAGAATGCAGGTGGTTGATTTGTTATATAGAAACATTAAAACCAAGATTAAGGTAATTCCATTCATCTTTTATTAAATTAGCCAAATTAATTATTAGATTCCATTTCAGAAGAAGGAATCATCTTTTGTCATCTACATTAACGTCAAGAGCGAGTTCGTTCTATTTAACTTTTATTAAATTAGACAAAAATAATTATTAAGTTCCATTTCAGAAGTTGGACTTATCTTTTGTTCATAATTTTTCAAAAATCTTCTCAACCGTAAACTCTCCTTATCACTAACATTATAATTACTAGTTTTAAATGTAGGCCAGTTAGTATTAGAGTTACTGAATGCCTTCGCTTTTGTTTTTCAGAATAATCTTCATCTTGACTTGGCAGTTGAGCACCATGACAGACACTGTTCTGAGTACTCAGCTGTCAGAACAGAACTTCCTCTCCACCCAAGCTCTAGATAACATCAGAGGATTTGACCGCAGAAGTTCCCTGCAAGCGACTCGTCAGCAAAAGTTCTTAACTCGAGACGTCGGGTTCCCTAAGTCTCCAGCCTTCCGATCGCTCTTTCCTGCAAAGGAAGGACAAGATGCTAGAAGGCTGTTAGCCGAAGTTACCTGGAAAATCCTAGAACCTCACGTCACAGGGTGTCGTCTTTTTCTCATAACGCAAGATAGTCGAAGTTTCTTGGTGTTCTTCGCTGGCAGGTAGGACGTTTTCTGTCAGTGCTTATATTGTGTTGATCATTGGTATTTTATTTATTTTTTTCTATTAATTTAATCTATTTATATTATATGCTAACTTAATCATCAAACTATGATTTAAACTGTAATTGGAGACCAGAGCACAGACTTGTTCTCCGGTCATGCTTAACCAACGCGATCCCTCAGGAGAAGATACGACATCTCTAAAGCCTTTTCCTGAAAATTTTTTTGCACACTTGTTTTCCTTAAGCTCTTCATTTATGTACCTGATCATTACTCGACAGTTATAAGACGCAGGGTGGTTACAGAAGGGAAATCACCCGATCCTAAGCACCATGTTCCTCGGTAGGGTGATTCAAAAGGAATTTCCATGGCCCGAATCGTTGCTTGACCCAATATAGTTGTCGTAGACTAAAATTTCTTAGGCTTTCTCACCATCTTTATTGCCATTTTGCTAACTTCTATCAAGGTGGACTCATCGTTAAAAACACAAGGCATCTTTGAACACTGTTTGAATTTCTATCAAAACGGGAAGGAGGTTCATCAATGGCATCAATCTTCCCCACCTGTAAAACTAAAGTACCTGATGTGCTCAGGTAAAGGGAAAGTTTGTACGTCGAGCTCTGCCCCTTGTAGTAGGTCAGTCACGATGGTCTGACATCCTTTAAGGTAAAAGGTTCTTATCCCTAGAGTGGGCTACTAAGCATGGCTCACCTGGTTGTAATTGTTGTTCACTGATGCTGAGGTATAAGATTTAAGGAACTAATTGATTACATTCACAAATACCCACAGGGTAATACAAGAATAACCCATTTCATTCACTCTATGAAAATAAACGCCGGAGTGCGTTTGAAACGTAAAAGAAAATAAACCTAAGAAAATAGAAATCTTTGTATGTCCTTGGGAAACCTGATTTACCAGCTACAGGCAAGATGAAAAAAATATAATAAGAAGAATAGAGAAGACTGTATACATTGAATGCCGTGGAAACAGCTATAATTTTTAATGCAACTGCCCTCAGAGAAGGTCTCCTCCATAAAACGTCTTATAACTTGTTGTCAGGAATAGCTTTGAATTACTTAAGTGCTCTTGAACCAAAGTAAATAAAGAATCTGTTATCCTAATGTTTGTCTAACTTTAATGTTCTTTAGAAGTATCAGCTGATCAGGATATATATATATATATATATATATATATATATATATATATATATATATATATATATATATATATATATATATATATATATATATATATATATATAATTGATATATATCTGACCAATTGATATCTTTAAAATTTTGAAATATATATATATATATATATATATATATATATATATATATATATATATATATATATATATATATATATATCCTCTGTATACTAACTTTCTTAACTGCAAGCCTCTCCCTCTTTCAAAAGAACTCTCTTTTTCTTTCAGATACACCTCAGCATCAACGATTCCTTTTGTTCTCTATGACACCAGCCTCTTAAAGGAGGATTCCGTTGGCGATCCGCCTCTCACCTGGGGTGAAATTCAAGGCACCTGTCAGGTGTTCCTGCTCGATTTGACATATAAGAATACCCTTCAGTTGTCCAGGTAACTATCAGTCACGAGTCCTTCTAAATTCTGTCTGTAATAAGACCAGTGCTGAAATCTTTAACTGTAAGATGATATTAATTCACTTTTTCTGTAGTCTTGAAATCACCTAAGCTTGTAATGTATAAGTAGATGTATCACACGTAAAATGTCAAATTGGATATAAATTCTGAGAAGTTTCGTCCTGAGCATATTAAAATATCTTCAAGGTCACTGATACAAAGTGGAAGAAATCCGTAATAGACATCTTAGCGTAAGGAGAAATTTACATACAGACGACTGTAAAAAAATATTTATACTTTTTATTTATATTTGTTTTAATATGCTCAATGTACGTTTCGTCCGTCATTCTAGAATATACATTGAAAGTGTATCTTAGATTAGGGCGAAACTGGTCAAGATTTAAACCCAGGGTTTCATTTTTCCTATATATATGTATATGTATATATATATATATATATATATATATATATATATATATATATATATATATATATATATATATATATATATATATATATATATAATTACACTTGCACCATAAGAAAAATAAAACAATGGGTATCATCCGGACTGCCTTCGTTTTCATTTCAGACATTTTCAGAGGACTGATACGTATGTTGAAGATTTACTATTATTTTAATTTTCTCTGTGGCATTTCTACACTTACTGTATATAGGCACACACACATACAAACTCTAGTAAAACCTGTTGCCATTAAATTTTCACAGGTTCTTGCAAGACTCAACCTTGTGGTTGATGCCGGACGCAAAAATTATTCTACTTGGGAGGAGAAAGCACGCCCACTCTGCTCTCTGGATGCCAGCTTTCCGAAACTCTGTTCACGTTCTGTATGTTGGTTTCGACGATGAGAATTTAATGAATGACGGTAAGTGATGGGTTTCTTAAGTGTTTGTGTATATGTGTGTGTCTGTGTTTGTGTGTATGTACATTGCACTAAAGTAAACCTTATATTAAAGCCAATGTCTTCTCTCAACTTCAGGATTTTAGATTTTCAGTGTCAGGATTCTTTTATTGTCTGTGTAAAGTTTGGATTTAGACTTTCAAAGTATTGTGGTAACAGTAATTTTCATATGTGAAATGCACACAGTCATTTGTATGGTATACCATAAGTATGTTTTCTGAAAGTATAAAATCCATTATGGCATTCTGTTATTGTAATCTAAAATATTTGTTCAGTTAAATTCTTTGACCTCTCACTTAACTTACAAAAAAAAACAATAGATTATTTAATATTCATTTTCACCTACTTATCCTTTTCAGTATCGTTAAATTTTTTGCAAAAATGTATACGTGCCCCATCTCAGGTGAATGCGAGAACTTTTATTTTTTTATTTTTATTTCTCTTGCTGCCGGGTGTCCTTTCTGACGGGTGTAACTTCTGCAGATACCGTGATCGTGTACAGTCGTTGTCTCTTCTGCAGTGGCTGCCCGGGCAGAGTACAGGTCTTGGCTTCAGGGCATGTGAGATCTGGGCATCTTAAGATATTCAATCCTTTTCCGTGTGAGTATCTGCAAATGTTTACGCGGGTCTTCTTCCTCCGGGGAGAATGGTGAAGTATTCTCTCTCTCTCTCTCTCTCTCTCTCTCTCTCTCTCTCTCTCTCTCTCTCTACTCTCTCTCTCTCTCTCTCTCTCTCTCTCTCTCTCTCTCTCTCTCTCTCAAATGTCGAGAGAAATCTTCTCTCCTAGGGAGGACGTAAAATAAAATCTTCTCTCTCTCTCTCTCTCTCTCTCTCTCTCTCTCTCTCTCTCTCTCTCTATCAAATGTTGAGAGAAATCTTCATCTAGGGAGGACGTAAAATATTCTCTCTCTCTCTCTCTCTCTCTCTCTCTCTCTCTCTCTCTCTCTCTCTCTCTCTCTCTCTCTCTCTCTCTCTCTCTGTTTTTGACCTTGGTTGATTTTATCCTAGAAAATAATGCTCACTCATCTGTCTATAAATCCAACCTATCATTTATAAAAACCCATTAATCACAACTGACCAATAAGAACTTCATGAACATTCAAACGCAAAGATTAATTTTCGAGAAATATAATTCATGAATTCCATTATAATTTTTTAAGAAGAGGAATTATTACGACAGACAGAGAATAATTTGACTCAACAGAAAACTATAATCTCCATTTCTAAGAGTCAGGAACGTCGGATGAAGCAAGATGAAAAATGAAGAGTATGAAATGTAGAACTATCTAACAAAATGGATATTAATTTGTGGTCAATTTTTTTATTTATTTAGGCATCGTGAGAAATTTCCATGGATTTCTTCTAAAAGCGACCGCCCTTCCTTACTTCCCGTACGTCGACTACAAGATGAACTTGAAGGATCTCTCGAAACCAGTCCTTCTTCGGGACTCCTTGGACAGGAGGATTGTCGAGTCCTTATCCTCTTCCTTCAACTTCACGTAAGATGTCAGGAATCTTTTTGGAGCCCTGGTAAAATTTGGTTTTAAATTTTCATTACTACTCTAATACAATTCTCATTGCATTTTAGTCATTTACTTACATTTTTATCTATTTTTTAATTTATTAATTTATTTTTACATTTTTTCAATAAATGAGATCTCTTCTTTTTGTATTTCCCTTTACCTCCTCTTACTTCTTTTTAATGAACGCAGCTGCTTTAGAAGAAGGAGAACGTAATTTAAAGCAAATTTTCAGTTCAAGTTTCCCATAAACTTTTGTACGATGATCTAGCTGATAACGGTCATACGGCTGTCGTCAAATCACAGACGCCATATCGGAGATTTCAATGCCACCTAATTACAGATACGAAGTCTACACTCCGCGTGACCTATCCTTCGGGGCTCCTTCGAAGAACGGAACCATGACAGGTATGGCGGGGGACCTCCACAAAGGCATCTACGACTTCGGAATCACGATCTCCACCAGCTCCGAAAAAGTCCCCCTCATGGAACACACCCGCCTCTGCGAGACCGACAAAGTCATTATCATTTCCCTGAGGCCCCAACTGTTGCCTCAATACCTGGTCATAATTAGCCCATTTACAGGTAAGCTGGCTGGTAATTACAGGTGTGGGACATGGCAGGTTGCTTACTCGCGAATATTAGTGTCGCGTCATGAGTTTTGCGCTGAATAGTGATTGCAGAATGAGTGTTTTCTTTATATTTAAAGGGTATGACATGAAAATTTATTGCATCTATTTGGTAAATTTCGTAGAAATTTATTTATTTTTTACTCTGGCTAAAGGTTTCTGCAAAATGACAATTTCTAAGGGGTATTGCGTAAAAAGTTAGTATTTGGATTAAGCAGATATCTTAGAAACTGATTGGGGGCGGGGGCTAAAGTAAAATGTCATTTCTCTGAAATTTATAATTTTTTCCATCCAAGAACCATTTAATGCCTAAAATCATTTAACGCAAAGTCTATAAAATACATAAAATATATGAAATAAAATAACTATAATTTTCTGCAGCCATCTTAGGCATTTGCAAATTGTTAAATTTTTCACATTTTTGGTTCTCTGTCATCGTCAACAAATAAAGTTTTATCTCTGAAAGCTTTTTTTTTTATATCTATAAACCTCCACTAATAACCTTTACATCATTGCCATCTCTGGATACCTGGAAACATCTATACAAATTATCACGTATCTTTTATTTATGTCATCCATTACACATCCATTTTAAGAACATGTATCTTCGAAATATCTGAAATTTTATTATGTTTATCAACGCTGATGCTAACTGCAAAATCTTTGAAATTAATACAGATTGATGCACATGCCCTAACGTATAATTGAGTGCTTACAGTTATACAGAGGGATGGTTTTATACAATTATTCTACATTATACAGTTTTTACTCCTCTTTCCAATACTTCATTCGGGAATTTCTTTTTGCAGGAAACAACTCGCAGTTCATTTACTGCCAGATTACCCAAGAAGACCACGTATGCATCACGAATAATTATAAATGTGAAAATAATCTATCCTAACGTAACAGCAGACGGTGGCGAGGAGTAAAATATCCAAAGTTTTTATAACCAATAAAATCCAACACTTTTGGTATGAAATCCATTTCTCGCCCTCAGGAATCGTGTGGATTTGTCTCGTCATCAGCGTCTTGATCACGGCACTGTCTCTCTGGATCCTGGAGAAACTGAGGTCAAAATTCACAGGCAAGAAAGGCACCACTTTGGGCAGGTCACTGTTCTACTGCTGGGGTATCATGCTTGAGGATACACCTGAAGACCCACCGAACCACACCGCAGGGCAGGTTAGTTATATTCTTTTTTTTCAATAGAGATTTTTCCCAGGGATAAAGTTAATACATGGTACGTGAGCTGCATTCACTTCCTCAGGAAACTCCCCTTTATCAGTCCAGAGTGAAAAACTCCCACGGTAATTAGGCAGAAACTGTTAATAAAAACATTTGCTGTAAGACGTAATACATTTCCTGAGAGAGAGAGAGAGAGAGAGAGAGAGAGAGAGAGAGAGAGAGATCTGCATTTTCAACAATATGTGATCTTGTATCCATACTGACATAATTAGATTCAGCTATAGCAAAATGACTAGCTTCTGTTTACAGACCCCTATAAAAAATATTAAATTTCTTTTCCTCTGTTAGATGATTCATTTTTACCACTAATCAGTTCGGATGGTTCAGTCAAATTCGCCCTACGATAAGTTATCTGATTTCATCTGAAGCCAGGAAAATGTCTGGCTGAAATGAACTCTATTGTTTAGCGATCAAATGGGAGTGTACTTTTTTTGGTCTCAAATAATGTATTTTCTGATTGAAATAATTCTATCGGAAACTGCTTTATGGTAGGAATTCATTATTGATGGCCTATTTGGGGCTTAATATAGAATATATAGAATATATAGAAGACTTTATGCTTATTACAATTGCCTTTTTACACCATTCATTACACTTTACATATCAGTTGTGTTCCACAAGGAAGCAAATCAGGCTAGCCATTTCCATCTCAAACATAATAGCTCATTCGTTCAAATTGCCTTGTAAATATTAGTAAATAGTAGCAGTCAACGGATAATAATTGTCTGGTTGAATTCAAATAATGATCTCTTGATAAAGTAATACCTACTAATACTCAGATAAACGTACTTTTAATCATTCATAATAGGCAAAACATATTTTTAATAAGAAATAATCAGTTCAACTATGAAAGTTTACATACGTCAGTCACAGAGTCCTTTTACTAGAGTTTACAAAGCCAGAGCACACAAGTGAAAGATTGGGTTGGCAAACAATGAACTCTGACTGTGTCTGACTGAGTTCTGTTCAATTTCACCGAACAAAATCTACTAAAGCCTATTTCTCTCATGGTTTTTTTTTTCACTAAAAAAAACTTATGTTGGTAAATAAAATTAAGGACAATGCTCCCTTTTGTCTGAGCTATCCTCTTTTGTTGTTATTTAAGTTTAAATTTCAATGTACATTAAATAGTTTTATGCCGGTATTATTTTGATTCAATTTTATTGATTTTAGATATGATCGTATAATTTTTCCTCTGATTATTATTATTATTATTATTATTATTATTATTATTATTATTATTATTATTATTATTATTATTATTATTATTATTATTATTATTATTAATCTTTATGAAGCTTCGTGCAAGATTTTATAGCAGTTAAATAATTTGTGGATATTTAACTCATAAAATATATTCATGAAAACATTGAAAATAATTATATTCACTGGATACTGCGTGAACTGCCTAAGCATAACAGCGGTGGTGAAATAAGAACCTTATTAAAATATAGTCCATAAAAATTTCACTATAAAAGCATATGGGAAAGACAGAGTATTTAATTATAATAGTGATATTTAAATAAAAGATTATTTAACCCTGGTTTATTAATCATTAGAGAGAGAGAGAGAGAGAGAGAGAGAGAGAGAGAGAGAGAGAGAGAGAGAGAGAGAGAGAGAGAGAGAGAGAGAGAGGTGGGGGGGCGCCACCAAACAGCTGGAAATTTCAGTATAAAAACATTCAAAATAGACTGAGCACTGAATCACAGTAGGGATGTTTTAAAAAAATTATTCGATATGGCTCACCAACAATTATCAGAGAGAGAGAGAGAGAGAGAGAGAGAGAGGGGGGCACTAAACAGCTGGAAATTTCAGTATAAAACCATTCAAAATAGACTGAGCACTGAATCACACTAGGGATTTTTTGAAAAAATTATTCGAATATGGTTACCAACAATTATCAGAGAGAGAGAGAGAGGGGGTGGCCACCAAACAGCTGTAAATTTCAGTATAAAGCCATACAAAATAGAAGACTGAATCACAGTAAGGATGTTTTGAAAAAATTTGTCGAATCTGGCTCACTAACAATTATCACAGAGAGAGAAAGAGAGAGTATTTAGCAGAAATTTTCTTCCTAGATGCTAATTATATGGTGGCTGATAGCAGCATTCGTCATCTCCACCGTATTCAGGTCATCTCTAGTAGCTAACCTAACTGTCCCAAGTAAGACAAAGCCCATTGACAGCTACGAGGATTTGATAGCTCAAAAGAACTGGCGTTGGGGCATCCAAGATCTGATTCTCACAGGACAACCGAGACTCTACTTTATGAATGACAAGGACCCCGTGTTAAAGCAAATCTATAAGAATTCTGAGGTATGTGTATAGTGAAGATTTCTATATGAGTTTCATATTTATTCGGATTGAGAATATACAATACTTGAAAATATATGTAAATGTTCTTTATACTTTTACCATCAGTTACCTCTGTTTGTATGTATTCTGGCGTTCCTAGGTAATGAGGCCTTTCTTTCTAATATATCTTCCAGTCAATCCCATCACTGTCTAAATAAATATCACTTCCGGAACCATCTTACAATTTCGACTTATTTGTGCATTTTTCCCCTCATCAGTTCTTCTCACATCGCATCTACTTCGACAAATAATTCACCTCAGCAATTCAACCTTTCGCCTTCCAATCCCGTAGAAAGTTCCAGTCTTTCTTGCTTCCTATTTTAATCTACTGTTTTCTATTTTCTCCATATTAGCATCTTCTATATAACTTTCATCTCTCCATCTTCCTGGTTTTCACCCTCCCTCATAACCTTTCTCTTGCCCCCACCCACACTCTGTTTTATCCCCTTGTACACACTCTCAAACACTTTCACTAACTTCTGCGATTTCTTTTCACTTGTCCCAATCAGCAAAGCATCATCTGCTGACAACAATTATTTTCCACTTCATTCATGAATCATTTTCACAACCCACACTATTGCACCTATATCATCCGCTCGGACTCCTACTTCATGCTTTAAGTTACACATAATAATAATTAATACTATTGGACTGATCCACTTTCACACCAAACGAGGCACTCACCCGACCGCACAAAGGCTTAACTTACAATATGAACACTTTAATTAGTTTCAATAAGTTTTTTTTTTAGTGTCGACAAATTATGTGCTACGCAATGCATTTTCAGTGCCCTCCACATCAGCCCTGTTTCGTTTACATCACAGGCTTTCTCTAAATCCGAACTTGCATCCACAGCCTATCAGCATAGAGGAAGGGTTGGCCAAGGTCGTCCGGGGACGATACTCCTTCATTGTTTCCAAAAATCGCATCCGATCGGATATTGCTACTATGTACACGGATAGATTCGGACGTTCCATTATGTACATCAGTAAAACGGGCTACAAGGTTGTCACCGATATGGGCTGGGCATTTCGGTAAGCAGAACTTGCGACTTTTACCATCGATTTCTTAATAATATAAAAGGAATTAAAGTGATTAGTTGTCTAGTGATTTTACAATTATTAACATTTGCAAATTCACTTCGGAGACACTGCTAGGTTAATGCCGCCTCTGTCAAATTTGGTGTGATTAGAAATATAGAAATATTCGTTGCTTTTCGAGTTGTATCACATAAAGTGGAAATCTTTCTTCCTCTTCATGTAAGTAGCACTCTAAAGTTATAAGAAATTCATTTATGAAATGCTTATAAAGACTGAATTTTCGTATGAAAACTTATCCTTCAATGGCATCGGCAAATCCAAAAATGTAGAAACTTGGTTAAATGAGAGCTCTAAATACCCTCCCTGTTAAACAGGAGTGTAAATCACTTAAGCAGATATGACAATCTCGTCTCAGGGGAACATCCATTTACAATTCCAGGAAGGGGGCTCCCTTCTTCCACCTTTTCGTGAGGGCCATAAACGGGTTAATCGAAGGTGGTTTGATAGAGTACTGGATCGAGGACGTTCTCGCCACCAGAATCAGGAAGATATGGAAGGCGAGAAAGGAATCAGGAAGTGAAGTCGTCATGAAAGATCTAAATGCCAGTTACAAATTTGTGAGTATCTTGTGGTTTGTACTGATGGAATACATTCGTCATATCATGACTCCATTTCGAGAATGAAATCAAATTAGTCTTTAGTTGTCTGTGAAAGAAAACTGTTGCGATGGCTATTTGTCCGTCTGTCCGCACTTTTTTCTGTCCGCACTTTTTTCCGTCCGCCCTCAGATCTTAAAAACTACTGAGGCTAGAGGGCTGCAAAATGGTACGTTGATGATCCACCCTCCAATCATCAAAAATACCAAATTGCAGCGCTGTAGCTTCAGTAGTTTTCATTTTATTTAAGGTTAAAGTTAGCCCATTGTCGTGCGTCTGGCAGCTCTATAGGTGCCAACAACACAGGCCACTACCAGCACGTGGCTGAAAGTTTCATGGGCCGCGGCTGAGAGTTTCATGGGCCGTGACTGAGACTTCCATACAGCATTATACGCTGTACAGAAAACTCGATTGCGACGAAGAAATTTCTTAGCATTTTTTTTACTTATTTACATTTTGCTCGTGTTTGGTAAGACTCTGATGGATTTGAAGTCGAAATATTCAGTTCAGGCCTCTTATCCTAACCAGTCTCGAGAATGACAGAGCAACAGCTCTTTCAAAAAAGGAGTGTTTTTATGTTCTTCTTATTAATGTTATTATAATAGTGATAAATTATTATTATTATTATTATTATTATTATTATTATTATTATTATTATTATTATTATTATTATTATTATTATTATTATTGTTGTTGTAAAACAAACACTCCATTAAAAGAGAAGTGTCTTTGTTTTTATCATTATTATTATTATTATTATTATTATTATTATTATTATTATTATAGTTGTTGTTGTTGTTGTTGTTGCTGCTGTTTGTAAAACAAACGCTCCATTAAAAGAGAAGTGTCTGTGTTTTATTATTATTATTATTATTATTATTATTATTATTATTATTATTATTATTATTATTATTATTATTATTATTATAAAACAAACACTTCATTTATGAACCGAGCTTCTTCAGATTTTCTGTTCTTACTGGGCACTTATTTTGAGAAGCATTTTCTTTTCAAGTCTGTGTATTGTTTTACTTTCTTTTCCTTCATGTTATTATGGTACGTTTCTTTTATTCCAGTATGGAACACTCTGCTGATTTTGTTGATTTTTTCCTGTTGATAGATGAGCATTTTTTTAGTTCCTTCTTGTACTGATATACATAATCTTTATCGCATTTGAAAGTAATAACACAGAAAACTGCTCGTATAATGAAAAAGCTGTTTGTTAATCTTGTTTAGTAAAGTAATATGTTGTAGTGTCATTTGTATTTTTTTTTATTTCAGTGAGTAAGATTAAAATCATATTATCTTATACTATCACATATTATCTCATTGTATGTGATAGTAATTTAAATTACTATCACATACGATAAACATTTTGCATATTAATTTACTTATTAATGGATAAACAGTTATCTTGCCTTAATGATGCAATACCTTCTATGTTTCCTTTCTCTCAAATAAAATAATGACCTTGAATATTGTTTTCATTAATAATGATTACTATCAAATGTCAAAAGAATTCCCAAGAACCAATTACTTTTTAAAGGGACCTGAAATCATCCAATTTGAAATCAGCTTAAAAAGTATTTTGCTTATCTATACAACTTATCATTAGAAAAACGCGTTGATACTTTTAATGGAAACCACCAATATTCAATCCATTAATATCAGTCGTATCAATGATTTTGCATATTGTTTAGTTAAGTGATGGATCTGATTGCGCCACTGCATAAATCCGGTAGCCCGTCAACCTAACGGTCCGAAAAAACCGGAGAGGTTCGGTAGGAGAATAGGTACCAGCCTTCGGGCTGGGCAGTTAAAGAGGGGGCCTAGCGACATACTGGCCACGTGTCATTGGCATTAGGACCTTTCCCCCACTGGCTGTCGGCCTAAGAAACGGGAGATCAGCGCCTGCCCTATGAGCCTACAGAGGCCCAGGAGGACTTTAACTTTAACTTTAACTAAGTGTACATGACGTGACGTATTGCTCTTTTCCAGGAAAACGATGCCGTTATTCTGAGGACATGGCACTTAATCGGTGTTTATTTTGTCGTGCTCGGAGGATTAGCTACGGCTTTCTTAACCTTCCTGGCTGAAGAATTCATCGAATACTACAATAAGAGGCACTGAAGACGAAATAAATGCTATAGGTACCGAAATATTTCTTCAACTTGGGCAGAATGACATATTTAGTGAAAGTAGGTGTTAAAGTTATCGGTTTTCACATGTATAATTATTCACTTATTCATGGAGGATCACATGCAAATGCTTGACTGAACGTTAGTAAGTTGTACGCATAAAGCATGAGCTTGCTGTGTATAACTGTTCTTTGAAGCGTAAAAATAAATGCTTGGCAGATAAGACACTTTGCTTTCTATTCCTCAGTCTTTTCCTTTATAGTGTTGGTCGTTTCTAAATGAGTTTGATCTCTTCGAATCTAAAGTATCACAATAAACCACAAAAATAATAAATACATTATAACAACAACTGTTAATTTTCAGGAAAGATTCCTCTATTTTACATGAACTTGAAGCTTCAATGCTTTAACAACTTTGAACTTCTTGTGCATAAAAAAAATTATAGATTTATTTATCATCTACTATGTAATTGCTTTTAGGATCATTAAAAAAATTAAAACCATTTTACACTTTTGTATGAGAGAGAGAGAGAGAGAGAGAGAGAGAGAGAGAGAGAGAGAGAGAGAGAGAGAGAGAGAGAGAATATGCAGCAAGAATTGCATAAATTTCTTGACTCCCATACCAAAGGAAAAGAAACATGGTATATTCTTCCAAACTCAATTTATTGTTGTGAGCATTTATCTGCTTCCGTACTGATTTCCCCACTTGTTATTCGCCTCGATTTGTCTTTTTTATTCCTTGGCGTCCTCTGGAAGGAACATAAAAATAACCAGAAGAAAATAAAAACAGAAAAGGAAAGACACTTAGCCCTTTATTCTCATAACCATTAGAACTGAGATGACATGAAATAGAAGAATGGGGCAGCCATAATAATAATGACCGCATAAACGTCACAGACAAGGAGAACACGTTCGGGATATAGATATTAATAATTATCGCCCCCCGCCCCGTTTCCCCCACCCTCATACCTCTCTCTATCTCTCGCTTCAACTGTCTATCTATCTATCTATATATCTATCTATCCATTTATCTGCGTCATAAAGTCTATTATATATCTTATTATAA
>NC_089761.1:38129272-38144272 GCF_040412425.1 Macrobrachium rosenbergii | reverse complement strand
CGACCTTACGTTTCTCCAGTAATTGACACGTACATATTTTCTCTTTGATCAATATCTAATTGGTTAATTATTCTTAATATTTTTAGTTAATAAGAGACAAAGTGGGGTGAAAAGGCGTGGCTTTGTTTCAGGACAGCGAAGATATTATCCTGAGGACAAAGCATATGATCTTAGTCTATGTGGTTACACTCGGAGCCTTTGCCGTTGCCTTTTTAACCTTCCCGGCGGAGAAACTTGTCTCCAGATATCAAATGAGAGAGTGAAGATTATTAAATCATACTTGGGTCTGGAAGCCTCACTTCTAAAAACTTGCTGAGGTACTGGAAGGATGTGCTCTCTTGGTGAAACCTCCTTTAAGAGGGAAACACTAGGTGGCTTGGAAAATTATATATATGTATGTATATATATATATATATATATATATATATATATATATATATATATATATATATATAAATATATATATATATATGTATATATATATATATATATATATATATATATATATATATATATATATATATATATATATATATATATATATATATATATATAATTATCAATTTCGCAGTGTTTCAGCATTATTTGAATAAAGACTCATTGTGGGAAAATTTCCAGTGGATAAAACTATGACACGGAAAGAAAATTCCTAAGATTTATAATTCCCAGAAGTGCATTTTACTTGTATATAAGAGAATATTAATATTTTAGTATCCGTTTTTCCAGCTGTTATGTTAAAAAAAATGTTTATGAAGTTTCCTTTAGAAATTGCCTCGTGTATAGGTGACAGACATTTCATATAAGTTTTAGAGAGAGAGATAAATGATAATTATGTTCTAGAAAATATACTAAGTTATATTAAATATTTAATATTGATTATATATTTTCTTTTTTTTTTAGCCCTAACCACAATTCTTTTCCTGAAGAAATGTTTAGTGGAATAATTTGTGGAACGATTTTAATAATAAGTATTTGGTACTACTGGTCGTTGTGTTATTTATGAGCCGAAAGTAAAGGAGATATATTATAAACGTCCATGAATTAACGCAAATACTCTATATCAAATATTACTATCTATAAAAATGATTAAAGGATTTTCACCGATATCAAATATCTTATTCAAAATGATAATAGAATGAACATATATATATATATATATATATATATATATATATATATATATATATATATATATATATATATATATATATATATATATATATATATATATATATACATAATACTGAACATCTAAGAAAAAGACTAAGAGGCTTTTCACTGATATCATATATCTCATTCAAAATGATAGTATGATTTAACACACACACACACACACACACACACACACACACACACACACATATATATATATATGTATATATATATATATATATATATATATATATATATATATATATATATATATATATATATATGTGTGTGTGTGTCTGACTAAATTGGCTGTCGTTGTGTGTTTTCTTCCATAATTCTTCGTACCTTTCATCCGAATAAGACCACCCTCGGGAACGTAAGGACTTGACCATAGCTCTTTCCTCAAGGCTTCCCCTTAAAGGAATACCTTTCTTTCTTTTACATGGTCGAAGAATAAAACTTCTGAGCTCTAAATCTTTGTCCACCACTTCTATAAAAGCGCGACGAATATGTAAAAGGCGTTTGGGTAGAATACAAAGGCCTATTCTTTCTGGACGTGTATAAGCCTTCCCTTTTATCGCCGTTAGAGGATATGCCTTATTATTTCGTTTTCTGAAGCCATTATGCAACAACGAGGCGAAACAACAAGTCTAAAGGTGTAAGTTTACTTGTCTTTGTAGTATGAAGATTAGGGCATTAGTGCTAAACGGTGTCACTATTTTCAGGTGGTATACAATTGAATAATAATAATTATAATAATAATAATAATTTTTCTTTTCTTATGCAACTGAAGTGCCATTTTATAGAAAACCTTCGGTTTATGAGTAGTAATAATAATAATAATAATAATAATAATAATAATAATAATAATAATAATAATAATAATAATAATAATAATAATAATAAGGAAGTATACCCTCATTTCAACATGACCTGTTTAATAGGGAGGGTGCATCGCGTGAGTTCATTTTATATCGAGACCTCAATTTTCCATATAATTCTTATCTCTCCTACGTTGATAATAAACAATAAATTATCCATTGTTAATAAATTGGTACAGAGAAATACTCTAGCAATAGCCTGGTCGAAGCGTCGGCGAAAAAAAAAACACCAAAAGGAATACCTGAACTACGACTCCGGAATAATATCACCGAAATTTGACGATAAACTCTAAGGAACTAGAAACCCATGTTTCACTACCTTCCCTCCTAAAAAATATGAACATTTGCTAATTATCATCAAAAATTAACGCAGAAGAGAAGAGAATTATACAGAAAATTGAGAAGACACAATTTAAAATGAACTTGAATGATACAGCCGTTCTATTTAACTGAAAATAATAATAATAATAATAATAATAATAATAATAATTATAATAATAATAATAATAATAATAATAATAATAATAATATTTTATCATTTTTCTTAAGCAGCTCAAGTACAAATATGTTAGAAAAACCCACAGGTTATGGATGTAATAATAATAATAATAATAATAATAATAATAATAATAATAATAATAATAATAATAATAATAATAATAATAATAATAATTGGGGAGTATACCCTCGTTTATACATGTTCTGTTAAAAAAGAATAAAGCATCAGTGAAATTTATTGTATAAAGGGCCTTTTCAATTCTTATTACTATTCTCTTATCTTCAGGGATAGTATCTGGTAAAAGCTGGCCGATGTGCAAAATCTGAATACGATGAGATGCAGAAATTCCTAATTTATCGCTACGGACTTGTATTTTTGAACCGTAATGGAAGAATTGAAATCACTTATAAATCTGTAACATTTACAAAACCTGAAGATTGCTATTAATTTCATTAACCTGTTTATTATGAATATAAATCTGTTTACAAGATTTCTGTCAAAGAATGTCATTAGACGTATGAACATGAGAACATTCGTGATTTTACAAGAAGAATTTGTTTGCAAAAAAGCTCAGAAATCAAATACCTGCATAGGAAATACTCTTGAAAATAAAATAATTGCCTTGAGAGAGAGAGAGAGAGAGAGAGAGAGAGAGAGAGAGAGAGAGAGAGAGAGAGAGTGTGTATGAGAGACAGACAGACAGACAAAGAGAGTTAGGCTGGCTGTGTGTGTAACAGAGAGAATCAGACAGACAGAGCTGGGCTATCTATATGTGTGTTTATGTATGTGGTTGTGCGTGAGAGAGATATACAAACAGACAGACAGACAAACAGACAGACATATACAAATACCAAGACAAAATTTATTTGTTTGCGAAATTTATTACTGTGTTCGTTTATTTTCGTTTCCCCCTTCTTCCGATTTCCTCTTACTCCGAATTCCAAATTCAATATCTCCTCTGGCTTTTACTTTTCATTCGTCTGTTTACTCCCTACCCTTTTGTTGTCCCTTATTTCCCTCCATTTCAGTTCCCCATAAGTCATTCTTGGTGTTCAATCACAGAGCCAGACTGTGGGATTTCCTTTTTTTTTATTTCTAACTTTTTTTTTGGGGGGAGAAGGAGGAGGATGAGGAGGAGAAGGAGGAAGAGGAGAAGGAAGAGGAGGTGCATTTCAGACCATGGAGTCACAAGCAAGTGAAACTAAACAGTCGATTCTGCCATTTTCCCTGCCATTCGAACTAGAATTTATCTTTGACTTTCTTGCAATATCTCCTGGTGCTCATATACATACATACATACATACATACATACATACATACATACATACATACATACATACATACATATTCATACATGTATATTCATGTGTGTATATATGTATATACAGTATATATACACACATATATACATATACATATATAAGCCCGTGAACAAGAATAAAAAAAATCGAGTATAAATAAGTAGAAGGCTGTGTGCCAATAGTCGTAAAGAGGATATCCCTGTGAAAGTATATCTAATTCTTTATTCAAGAGACGTAGAGAATACAACGCTTTAAATGAGAAGCTATCTCATCATTCTTAATAGAGAAGAGTTGGAGGATACAACAGTTTAATGAGATGATATCTCATCATTTTCACCCGTTCGTCTAATGAGAATGCGAAGGCATCCACCGCCTAATAAACGATCTACCGTTATCTACCAGAATGGTCTGGCTTTAATAATGAAAATATAGTGGCATCTAGCGTAATTCTACCTCTAGCAATTTGGTTTAAAATTCAGATTCCTCTGTATATTTTTTTTAATCTTCTTAATTTGGTTTAAATCTGCTTTTCAGCCAGATTCCTCTGTATATTGGTTTTGTATAATCTTCCTCAAAGACAAGCCTCATTTATGTTTTTAGAGTTTACAAAAATTATATAAATGGATATATATATATATATATATATATATATATATATATATATATATATATATATATATATATATATATATATATATATATATATATATATATATATATATATATATATATATATATATATATATATATATATATATATATATATATATATATATATATATATATATATATATATATATATATATATATATATATATATATATATATATATATATATATATATATATATATATATATATATATATATATATATATATATATATATAGGATATATAGGTTTAATAATTTGGTTTTAACAAGTCTTTTAAAAATGATTAAACTTTTGTTCTAGTTTGATTCTACACTATTATTTTTTTTTTATTTACAAAATTTGTCCTAAGAACTTGAAAGAACAAATCTTGAATAACCATATATATGTAAATAAATAGATTAGGTATAGATAGATAGATGGAAGTTTTCATGGCATATAGGTGGGTATACATTTCCAGAGGACAACCTTTCTGGAAAAAACTGTTTAAAATTCAGTGACGTTTCATTACCAATTATTATTCGCTAAGTTTTATCCACGACTTAGAATTATTAGCAATCTAGCATGACGTTAGAGACCTGTACAAGAAAAAAAAATATATATATATACAATATATATGCTAGGTAAATATATATATATATATATATATATATATATATATATATATATATATATATATATATATATATATATATAATTTTTATTCCAGCTCCAAAAAAGGGTCCCCAGTCTCAGGAAGTGAGACTTTCGAGCAACGTCCTAAAGAGACAGGATATAGAATCCCAAAGGGGAACAAAAGATGTTATTGAAAACCATTACAGTCTTCACTGGAGGCGCCTGTTCACTCCTTAAGTTTGTGATTATCCAATATTCATTTCATCCTTTGTATGCATTGTTGCTTTGTTGCCTTTTTTTATCTGAGCTTTAAAATGGTGCTAGGTTGCTCGTCATACTGGCCTTAGGTCTCCAAAAAGTAAGTTACAGAAACTAACTTAATGACTCATATTTCTGTAGACGAAACATGAGGTATAAACACAGAACAGTGGCCATAGCTTTTCAGGAAGGAGACAATAAGACTGACATACCTTCCAAAAGAATAGATAAGCCTGGAAATATTCATCCATTTAGTAGTTTAATAATAATAATAATAATAATAATAATAATAATAATAATAATAATAATAATAATAATATTATAATTATTATTATTATTATTATTATTATTATTATTATTATTATTATTATTATTATTATTATTATTATTATTATTATTATTATATATGAATTCACTTGACTAATGGATCATTATAACCTCTGGCTAGAAATAAACTCTATTGTAATTCGTTGAAGGACGTCAGGGCTCACATAACAATAGATCAAGTCAACTTCTTTGAAAGAGCTATTTTAGGCTATTCAGGAAGGGCAGAATTAAGAGGGGATATCCACATTCTGTAAGCTGGTTGTATGAAATGGGGAAGTCCTTATTATGTTAAGGATTCTTTTCAAATACGTAATAACTGTTTGTAAAACGTAAAAATTGGAAATAACATGAATAGATCATTTCATGTTAGAATGTTCGAATGAAAACGATTAGATATTGTTTGAACATTTAATTATAAAAAGATACTGAAATAATGAAATGGCAAACACTATATTAATGAAGACACAAAGCTAACACTACTCCAGTTAGAATTTTTTAAAAGGATCTCAAAGCTCAGCCATATTAGGATATATATTCAAATCTCCATTTACATGAAAGTACAGTATTTCACTTCACTAATCTTAACATTCTCGCTATTAGAAATAAATTCAATTCCAGATCTCTATCCGCCATCAATTATTCATTGATAGATTACCCAGGAGTCATTTTAAATCACTTTAAAAAGAACGCTACAGCGCGGACCTGCATTTTAAGCTGCACTGGCTGTCAGAGTAGAATTAATTTGGTGCTGGAATAAGTCCCGGGAGATTTTCTACATTTATTGCGAGATTCCAGGATTTATACGACCCGATTTGCCGTGGAGGCAAAATGGGAAACAACGAAAAGAGGAGCAGTAAATCACGGAGTGGATACAATAAGGTAGGGATACAAGGGGAGACGAAGATGGATAGAGCAAGTGTCATTCGAAGTGAAAACATATGATGCATTGGAGGAAGGGAATAGAGACTATAATTATCTCTCTCTCTCTCTCTCTCTCTCTCTCTCTCTCTCTCTCTCTCTCTCTCTCTCTCTCTCTCTCTCTCTCTCTCTCTTCTTAATTTATGGTGTTGCATTCTTATGTTCGTTTATCCCACTGCAAAAGCATATTGAAAAATTACTATATTTTAAATAAAATAAGATAGAACCCTGAAGAATATATGTAAAAATTATATAAACAGTATATATATATATATATATATATATATATATATATATATATATATATATATATATATATATATATATATACTGATTTTCATTTCGATTAAATCTACCTGTTAAACAAACTACGCCAGTAACATTCATCATAAGAAATTACTTTCTTCTTTGTTTTTAATCATGAATTTCTGTGAACATTAAAATTCTTACACTTTATAACTCCTTCATTACATTTCGACCTTTTACATTTAATACTAAAATGCTTTCGAAGTATTCTAATGGTATATTCTTTGCTGCTTCTTTCTTGAATGTGCTGTTATTAGGACACATTTCTTCAATACAATATATTTCTTTAACCAAAATTTAATAATTCCTGTATATTTTGTTGGTTCATAAGCTGTAAGCCGTTTTTCAGTTTTTATACCTTACTTTGAGAAACAGATGTTTGGCCTTTGCTTTTAAAATTGTCAGGGATATTTTCAAAGTTCTTCCTTAAACGTGTCCCTTTCCTCTTGAGAAATTCATTACTTATTTAAAATATTCTCTACTTGAGTTTGCTGTGGCTTACCTATTTTTCCCCTTTCCAGAGCAGGATTTCATTTTTTCTTTCATTTTTGTGCATTAATCTGAGAGACACTCTAATCCACTATTTTTCCTTTCTCCCAGTTCACGGAATAGTTCCCCCTAATCCTTTTATTTTTTACGAACTCTTATTTTTTCAAATATTTCTCCTCCCTAGGATCACTGTTACTTGCCTTTTTTTACAAAGGTGTTATGGCTGTTTGGTCGTAGTGATGGGTGCTCTTGTTGTTATTGCTGATCTGAAATTCTAAAAATTCTTTTTGTCTCGTTGTTCAGTTCTTGGTAAATATTACTGTATATATATATATATATATATATATATATATATATATATATATATATATATATATATATATATATATATATATATATATATATATTTATATATACAATATATATATATATATATATATATATATATATATATATATATATATATATATATATATATATATATGCAAGTATGGTTTAATGTATTGCATCTAAGTACATAGATGAACCTTTCTTACAGATTTAGTATAATTTGATCGCCACTCAATGATAATCATAAATGTAACGTTAAAGGCTAGTACCTCCTCCTCCTCCTCCTCCTCCTCCTCCTCCTCCTCCTCCTCCTCCTCCTCCTCCTCCTCCCTCTACCACAAAAAGAAAAAAAAAGGAAATCCGTAGTCTGTCTCTATGATTGGACGCCAAGAATGACTTATTGGGGACTGAAATGCACAGGAATAAGGGGAAATAAAAGCGTAGGGAATAAACAGACGAATGAAAAGTAAAAGCCAGAGGAGATATTGTAGATTAGAATTCGGAATAAGAGGAAACCGGAAGAACGGGGGGAACGAAAATGAACGAAAATCGTACCAAATTTCGTAAATAAACAAAGGCATTAACATCCATAGCCCCAAAGACCAGTAAAAATGTAACTTTATATTTGTTGTTTAGCCCAATTATCGCATAGAGGCTTCAGAAAACGAAATAATTGTATGAGGCTTATCTTCCGGCTACGACAAAAGGAAAAGACTATTCGTGTACTGAAAGAAAAGGCCTTTGTATTCTGCCCAAACGCCTTTTACATATTCTTCGCGCTTTTATAGAAGTGGTGGACAAAGGTTTAGATCTCACGAGTTCTATTCTTCGACCTAGTTAAAGGAAAAAAAGTTATTTCTTTAAGAAGAAGCCTTGAGGAAACAGCTATGGTCAAGTCTTTATGTTCCCGAGGGTGGTCTTGTTTGGATGAAAGGTACGGGGAATTATGGGAGAAAAACACACACACACACACACACACCCACACACACACACACATACACACACATATACACACACACACATATATATATATATATATATATATATATATATATATATATATATATATATATATGTATGTATGTATGTATGTATGTATGTATGTGTGAGTGTGTGAATGTATGAATGTATATCTGATTTTTTAAACACAAACACTACAAAAAAACCTGCTATCACAGCATTATTTTTTTAGCCTCAGTCAGCATGGCAACAAAACTCCATCGACACTGCACGTCAAAAAATTTCGCATCATTCGACAAGTCGATTATGTTACCTGGCGAGGTGATCGACAGCCATAGACACAAAGGAGTGAGTTATTGATGAGTCAATTCGCTTACCTTCGTATCAGACTGTTCCTGAGAAGGCTGAAACCTGCTGATATCTTGCCATTCAATTATTTTCGATCTTAAGTAGAAGTTCTGTGATTCAGAAACTCTGCTCAGATGTTTTTGCAAGTTGTTAGCACGGGATGTTTGGTTTTTCTTAGAATCAGTGAGTGATCCATATGTAATTTAGCTTTATATTGGTGATATAAGGAATAAAATCTGTTTCTATGAATGTTTGAAATTCACGTAAGCAGACTTGTCGAGTGTACCCATGCATATATATATATATATATATATATATATATATATATATATATATATATATATATATATATATATATATATATATATATATATATATATATATATATATATATATATATATATATATATATATATATATATATATATATATATATGTATATATACATATACAGTATATATATACACATATATTTATACATCGCTTCTTCTAATCAAGAGAGCTAATATATTTTACAAACGTCTCTTTCATACCTATCAAACCTTCCTTTCTAGTATATGGAAGTTATCCATTCGTAAATACTCATTTCGACAAATCGTCTTCAAAGTTAGGATAAGTTCCAGTGTGGCGTTAGCTCATTAAATATATCATTTTTCCAATTATCAAATAACTCAGTGCACTGACCAAGCAAAATTAACTAGGTTCAAAAAAATTACAAAAACATTTTTAAAGCAAGTTTCCTGCTAGGGTCATTCTAAATCCCGGACGTAACTTATCGACACGGGTTCGTGACTCTTCCACCAATCGCCGCTTGTTTTCGAGGACGTGTTTTAAGGAGAACTTGTTTTAAGAGATTTGTATACTAACCATTACTCCTGTTCGCTATTTCCTCTGGAGATTACCGCCATTCTCCAAAAACCACATTCTCTTTAAAGGATCAATGAGAATTCTGTTTTAGTTCTCTGCAAAAGAAAACTATTGTGCCGGCTTTGTCTGTCCGTCCTCACTTTTTTCTGTCCGCGCTTTTTCTGTCCGTCCTTAGATCTTAAAAACTACTGAGGCTAGGGGGCTGCAAATTGGTATGTTGATCATTCACCCTCAAATCATCAAACATACCAACTTGCAGCCCTCTAGTCTCGGCGGCTTTTGTTTTATTTAAGGTTAAAGTTTGCCATAATCGTGCTTCAGTCAACTATATAGGATAGGCCACCACAGGGCCGTGGTTAAAGTTTCATGGTCAGCGACTCATACAGCATCATACCGAGACCAACGAAAGATATCTATTTTCGGTGACCTTAATTATACGCTGTACAGAAAATTCGATTGCGCCGAAGAAACTTCGGCGCATTTTGTTACTTATTTTATTTGCAATCACAAGTATATCATTGGGGAAAGAGATACTGATGTAAGTAAATGCAGATTGCTTTGTAAGTTTCACTAATAAGGTTATTGTGTGGATATTATCGATTAGATTTTTTTGTATTTTAATGAACTTATTGCTAATCATTTTTCATAGTTGCTTTTAAGCAACTTACGCAGGAATGCTTTACATCTTTTTATAATCAAAGTTAGAAGGAAATTTACAAAAACTGACTATATTATTATTAGGAATTGATACATTAAAACTTCTATACTACAAAATATCTGCAAAATTTAAAAAGGAAATAATTCAAGGAAGAATCATTTCATGGAGGATATTTCAGTAATTCCTGAACTTAGCAGACTTCTTTACTTATCAGCTGCCTAATTTCTATTATTTCTAACCCTGCCACCATTCTAGGTGTGATAAATTTGTTAATACATCTCTTAAATTTGTTGTTAAGTGTAAAATACTGGTTAGTTTAGGAAGAGTTATTTTTACATTTTTTAATCAAAGTATTATAGTAACACCTCAGCTTAGCTGACTTCTTTATTTATCAGCTGACACATTTTGATCATTTCTATACCAGCATTTTGAATGTGATAAATCTGTAAATATATCTCTTAAATTGATTGCTAAGTGTAAAGTACAAGTTAGTTTAGGTTAGGCACTACGTGGAATTGCTGTTAAATATTAGATATATGGAAAATATTCAAGTGCAGGCCATTGTATATGGTTTTTGTTACTTACTGGACTTTGTTGCTTATCTGACAGTCCAGTCCCTAAAAACGCGTTGGGCTGAGGTGTTACTGTATTGCAGAAACATATTCTGTCTTATCGAACTCCCGTTAAATATTAAACACCCCAAAAAAATACTATACATACTCCAGACAGACATTTAACCATTGATTCTTAAAACAGGTAAAAAATCAAGCATTCAAAAAAATTATTTTTAGAGAACAACCACAAAAAAAAGCAATTTCCACGAAATAACGCAAATTCTTAGTTTAGGAGTTCAAGGAATGAAGGCCTCCCGTCGAGAATTTAATCAGGTAAGAGTTTTCTCTTTCAAGTTCCCGAGGAAGAGAGTGAGTAAGGGAGCGAAGCTTTCCTCCAGTTGACACACTTTTATTTATCAAAATTTCACTCACAAGTATTACTGATATTCTATTATTTTCTATAAGTTTATATTTTTATATGGCTACTCTATTTCATGATTTTTTTTTATTCTGTTCGTCATGGTCACATGTATAACTTATTTACTGTGTTGAAGGTATAATTCTGAATTACATTTTACACTAACATTCTTCATTCACTTTAGGAATTATAGATTTTTTTTCACACATTTCACATTTTTTCTTTGCTTTTAGGGATGATTTGTTATTAGTTTCCTTTATAAATACATTTTTCTTGTTGTCCACTTTTGTATGTTACTGATGTGTGTATATATATACGTATGTATGTATGTGTGTGTGTATATATATATATATATATATATATATATATATATATATATATATATATATATATGTGTGTGTGTGTGTGTGTGTGTGTGTGTGTGTGTGTGTGTGTATGTGCCTGTGTGTGTCTGTGTAAATCCTAACATTATGGAATAAGTACCTGACTGTAACGTATGAAATAATAAATAATAATAATAATAATAATAATAATAATAATAATAATAATAATAATAATAATAAATAATAATAATAATAATCACCATTTCAATATTAACATCAGAAAAAAGTAGCTCATAGTTGCCCCACCAGTCTGTTCAATCATTATGGTATCCGGTAGGCTTTATATTTGGTAATATTATTTAATAATATTACCTGAACATAGGTCTTTCAATATTGGATACGTAGCGCAATTCATTCATTAGAATGATTATACAGGAGTAATATTCATGCTTCGCTGCCCCTAACTATCCCCTCCTGAAAGAATTGAATTTCGAGATCAGATACAAATTAGTGAACTGTTAGATTGTTTCGAAATGGCAATATATTAGGGATTTTTCTGGGTAACATTTTGTTGAATAGTGAGGAAGACTGCTGATACATGAATATATGTCTGCAAGACTTTAGGTATGTAGCTATGTAATTTTAAAGGGAACAGAAATGGTTATCCACCATGCTAGATAACGGATGGACTTCTTGATATATATATATATATATATTTATATATATATATATATATATATATATATATATATATATATATATATATATATATATATATATATATTTACATATATTTCAACCGAATGAAAGCATAAGCAAATATTAAACCTAAAGCTATCCAGACGCCTTCTATACGTTCATACTTTCCATTACTTACATACGAGTATCTGAACATCATAAAAATTACCAGCGTGTGCTTTCCTGAACCATAACGGAAAGGGAGTATTCTTTAAAAGAACGTAAAAGGAAAATAAAATAATTAGTGAGAGGCATTTTGAAAGCGTGAAGTGTGGTCTGAGAGGAAGCCATCTCCTTCCAGAGCTTTTAAGAACAAAGAGAAGGAAGAGGCCATTGAAGCCGCCGAGTTGCTAATTAGCCAATTATGTTCCTCATTTTTATGGCTGAAGTTAATGGGGGGAAAGAAAGTTGCACTCTGTATCTTTCCTTTGAAAGTAATTTCAGATTGACTGAGGAGAGTGGACAGGTGTTACAGGTGAGGATTGCGCTAATTAGACGCTAACCAAAATGCATAGGAGAGATATAAAGATCTTGAAGCAAGTAAATAAATTTTTATTTTATTTGAAGTTCAAATATTAATTATTTCTATAAACAATCTCGATTACAATTTGTGGAAAGAAAATCTTCTCAGTATTTTTTCTTCCGTATTTCATGGCTCCCTCAGAAATAGAATCGATTTTATATATATATATATATATATATATATATATATATATATATATATATATATATATATATTTTTGTATATATATATATATATATATATATATATATATATATTTATATATATATATATATATATATATATATATATATATATATATATATATATATATAAATATATATATATATATATATATATATATATATATATATATATATATATATATATATATATATTATATATATAAAAGGACAAAACACTTACAAAAAGGACAAAACACTTCACACAAAATATAGGAGTGTATACTTTCCTTGTTTGTATAGTTATTATTGAATTGGCGTTTTTAAAAAAAATGTTTGTTTCATATACATCAGTAAACGAAGCCAATTACGTATCAAAAAATTACCATAAAAGTAAATAGATCCTTCAACATTTCATATTTTTCCGGTGATGCCATTTTTCTTTTGTTGTCGTATTTTCATTTATATTAATTTTGGCGCGTGTGTGGAGTTAAGTTATAATTTTACAAGGCATTTTGTTTTTAGATTAAGAAATATTTTCTTTCTCAGTGACACTTTCAAAGTCAATGCTGATGTCATGCCAGCTTTTATATTAAGATGGAACAATTTTGAACGAATTACAAAGTGTGAGATCTATAAACCCTGTGGGTGGGTTGTTCTGATCATTGATTATAACTTTATCAAATACTGACAGAGAACAGTTTGTCAGAGTCGGTAAGAGTACAATTTTATTTTTAGATCTTTATACATAAATCATTAAATAGTAACTACTGGCATGTTTCGAAAATCGTACACTGTACGTGAAGGACACTGGTAAATACTTAGCCTTTGCTTCAATATAATGTACTGTATTTTGGAGGAGCCGTGCTGTGAAAAATTAAATGCACATACTCGTCTACACACGTACAAACATGCATATATATATATATATATATATATATATATATATATATATATATATATATATATATATATATATATATATATATATATATATATATATATATATATATATATACAGTGTATATATATATATATATATATATATATGCAATACTATATACTGTGTATATATATATATATATATATATATATATATATATATATATATATATATATATATATATATATATATATATAGAGAGAGAGAAGGAGAGAGAGAGCAACATATCAAATTAATCACGTCAAATAACGGCAATATGTATAACTAAAAACTTTACTTGTATTATTTTAATTTCACATTAACCAGAGAGAGAGAGAGAGAGAGAGAGAGAGAGAGACAGAGAGAGACAGACAGACAGGAAAATGACAAAGAAATAACTCTCTACTCTCTCTCTCTCTCTCTCTCTCTCTCTCTCTCTCTCTCTCTCTCTCTCTCTCTCTCTCTCCCCTATGTAATCATGTTTTCTGTTTCCATACTATTTGTTCCTTTTGTTTTAATCTTTGAGCTCCCCCTTCTTCCAATTTCATCCAATTTCTATTTCTGATCTACGGTGTTTCCCCTAAGACGAGAAAAAAATAACTTTTGTTTTATGTTCTGTCTTTTTTTATCCAGAAACTTTGTCGCATCTCAGACAGAATCAGGAAGAAGTTTTTTTTCCCACTAACACTCGAGTTGCCTCTCAGGAGAAAATTATATATATATATATATATATATATATATATATATATATATATATATATATATATATATATATATATATATATATATATATATATAGATAT
>NC_089761.1:38084272-38124272 GCF_040412425.1 Macrobrachium rosenbergii | reverse complement strand
CCGTTATGAATAAGGTATATTCTCAGACGATAACTTTTGTTGCTTCTTCTTTTGTTTCCGCTTGATCAATTCCTTTCCCAAACAATAGCTGGTAGGGTATTTATACCTTTAAGGGAACAAAGGCACGGTGACAGTTTACTAAGGTATTGTTCCTGTGTTACATTGCTGGCATCCCTGTGATAATTAAAAGCAGAGTGGACTTTTATATATATATATATATATATATATATATATATATATATATATATATATATATATATATATATATATATATATATATATATATATATATATATATATATATATATATATATATATATATATATATATATATATATATATATATATATATATATATATATATATATATTTATTTATATATATATATATATATATATATATATATATATATATATATATATATATATATATATATATATATATATATATATATATATATATATATATATATATATATGACTATTTATCACATATGATTCATATACAATTATACGTCCTTTAATATCAATTATATATGCCAGGAAATAATATATTTTCATATATGTTACCGAAGGGGAATTTTTAAGTTGATAATAAGTCCACCGTCCCGTGGGGATCGAACCAGCGACGGACGGGGAATTAATGACGCACTAACGAAATCGGCCGGGACGGTGGACTTATTATCAACTTAAAACAGTAACATATATGAAAATATATTATTTCCGAGGTAGATATGAATTGATATTAAAGACGTTATAACTTTCTGATTATATATATATATATATATATATATATATATATTATATATATATATATATATATATATAATATATATATATATATTTATATATATATATATATTTATATATATATGCATTAATGACAGATCAAAGATCATAATAGAAATTATGATGTAGTGATATGCAAGGCTAAGATTATAACAGGTGGGAATGAAAAAGGGATTGTTTAAAACGTTACAATAATATACCAACGAAAACCAGAGGCAAATGAAAGGGATTAGCAATGATTTATTATTCAGTATTTATAAATAAAACTGATTTCTTGGACTAAACAAAAATAATGAAAACAGAAAGAACTTCAACTTAACAACATTGATATATATAACAATGGTAACAACAACAACGGCTGCAATAAAGCTGTAGAAAAATAACAACAAAAATAGCGAGTAATTCCAGAGGGGAAAGGACACTAAAAATAGATGCAGATTAAAAGGAAAAAAAATTGGTAAGGGGGAAAAGAAAGTTTGAAAAAAAGTCACAGAAAAAGAATTAAAAAGGAATAAAACAAGCCAAACGAAGAAAAGGCTTTTAATTTACAGACAATAAGATTGGAACTTTTTATCATCCATTATTATGAGAATACTAGCAAATAGTAATTCAAGAATTTGTGTGGTTAATTTTGACGATGAATCTAATTCAGTACATTCCCTAGTGATTTGTGAAACAGAATATTAGATGTACATTTCTCGACAGCAAGCTCCTGTATTCAAATTTTTCGTAATTTGGAAATATATGACAGTTTTGTACGCCATCATAAAAGTTATGAGCATTTGTAAAGACATGTATTGTCAAACGTGTTCTTAATTTGAAAGTGAATTTATTCATTATTTACCCCGTCTCTCTCTCTCTCTCTCTCTCTCTCTCTCTCTCTCTCTCTCTCTCTCTCTCTCTCTCTCTCTCTCTCTCTCTCTCTCTCTCTTTATTGCTTGCCTATCCTTGGAGCGAAAATGCTTTTCATAATGAATAGTTTTATCGTTCCTTAAAGATATTGTTTATCTATCCACAGCTGCAAATGTTGTCCATTAAAATGTACGGATTTAATTCAAACTAGGAAAAAACAATTATCCCATTACCCTTGTAACTTAGGGAAGGTTAACATTTTTTGTCAAATATATCAGCTCAATATTGATTTAGCCTTTTGAGTTTTTACATTCTAATTCGGTTAATTGCAAGAAACATTTGGTAAATAATCTTCTGTTCCACATCTAATTATAAGATAATGTTTCATCACTTCTTAAGATTAAACGCCTCTACATTTGATTTGAATATACTTTAAGTAAAGAAAAAAAATAATTTCCAATGCTGAGGTATAATTATGTAAACTTTCCTGAATATTAATTAGGATAAGTGCACTAAGATATAAAATTATAATGTTATAAGACATGACGTAATTATGTAGGATAAATATAAATATTAATACTATGCCTACTGCCAGGGCTTTATTACTTATTATAATATCTACGTGACATCTCATCCAAAAAATTAATTCAGTAAGAGACAGGAAATCCCGGGGAAATAAGTATCTAGGTAAGAGAGGAAACTTTTCACTTTCGGAAGAAACCTCACTAACGAAAGACTTTTAATGACTTTTTTTTAAGGAAGATTTTTTTTTACCTGACCTCTGAGCCAAGTTCTCATCGTTAAGAGAAATTTACGAAAGTGAAACATTTTGACTTGATAGTATCTCGTCGTTACATCGCCCAATTAACGATAGTCCAAATGAATATAAAATTTCATAGAACTGGTATTCAGAAAATTATTTTTATTTTCTTTCCATACCCAAAGTAAAAAACTTTATGAAAACCATGGTTAAAAATAATATGTTTTGATATGGGATGAAAATGAGATAAAATAAAAAAAAAATATTATGTTTGAAGGTCTAAGAAATTGTTATTTTGAATTCAAAAGTTCTGTGTATCTATCTCTCTATTTATCTAGTTGTCTATCTGAATATATTGATAAACAGATAATTAGGTATATAGAAAGATACATATATATATATAATATATATATATATATATATATATATATATATATATATATATATATATATATATATATATATATATATTATATATATATATATATATATATATATATATATATATATATATATATATATATATATATATATATATATATATATATATTCTTATCCTTGTCAGTATATATAATTCTTCAAGTACCATTTGAAAATATTTGTTATATGCTTCGTAACATCAATCTCGAGTCAGCATAATCTTCTCCCTTCCACATAATATTACTTAGGTATTACGGACGTATAATATCTCAGCTCCAAAAGATAAAGGAACTTTCCACGATCAATAACTTTACTTATGCAAAAGACAATAACACCAACATTACTTAGCAATTTCTGCCACTCCTTCAATCAGAAGTTTTAGCAATGCATGACTGAACGATACCAAGCGAGAGAAATACGAATGTAAGGGGAAGCAAGAAGTAATAATAACGCACTAATACGATCCAGCAAACGACAGAAGCATATCCTCGGCACGGGCGCCTCCTGCGAGGATGGAATAAAGTAATAGTTTACCTTTAAATCCCGAGAGAAAACGAAGGGAAATTCCTGGTTTCGAGAACGCTCGTATTAAAGGTTTTCCTTTGTTCCTTCTGACCTTTTTGCCTCGTCCACCTCCTCCTCCCCCTCCTTTTTTACGTGATTCTCCTTCCCATTATTTATTCTATTCATCGGACAGACGATTTCTAAAAAGGATCTCGTCTCTCTAACAAAGTCTTGGCGTTTGAATGATTTATTTCATCTTTTTGTTACATTGAAATATTGTGATTTGAATTTCAAAGATGTATTGCAAATGATAACTATTAGGTCATTGCTTGTGTCACTATAAAGGGAGGAATATGAATGTAAAGCAGAATGGTCGTATGTCTGATATCTATGTATTATTTTCCTTATTCGTTTTCGTTATTTATTTTTTTTTACCTTGAAATATTGTGATTTGATATTTCATAGATGTATTGCAAATGATAACTATTAGGTCACTACTTGATGTCATTATTTAAGTTCGAATCTGAATGTAAAGCAGAATGGTGATATGTCTGGTATCACTGGATTCTTTGCCTTATTAGTGTGTATTATTTATTTCTTTTTTTTTTCTTTAAATATTGTAATTTGAATTTCCTAGATGCACTGAAAATAACTACAAGGTCACTGCTTGTTATCATCATCTAAATACGAATCTGAATGTAAAGCAGAATGGTGAGATGTTTGATATTAATTTAAACTTTGCATTATTCGTAAGTTAGAAACGAAATTACTATATCAGATATTCGTGAACAAAAACTTTCATTAACTTTGTTGAATGAGGAACAGCCTACCAGTTACACTGAATAATATTAGTGTCCAAGAGTTCTTTATACATTATTCATATGCTGCGAGTAAATTTATATCAATTCTTTACTCTAAATATATATATATATGTATATATATATATATATATATATATATATATATATATATATATATATATATATATATATATATATATATATTATATATTCGTAAGTCACTGGATAAAACCACTGTAAAATAAAAATAAAAATTCTTTATAACTCATTTACTGCTAGCTTAGTTACTGTTTCATTTCTTCTCGTACCAGGATTCTGAACTCACTGCAACAGTGAAACACTCTAAAGAAAATAATTATCAGACTCAGTTTCCGTTATTAAGTGTAGCTGCTTCTTATAAATTACCACTAGGATTTCGGTTGAATTATAATCTTCAAGTGACACCCTTGAAGATAAGATGATCAGTCAGAGTGCGCAATTTTATTAAAACTGAAATGAAATTGCACAGCCGTAAGACCTGTCTTCTCTGGGGAATTCAAAAAAGTCTTAGTCTGCCTTCGAAGGCCCAACAGAAAACGAAGTGACTTCGGATTACAATAGCTTAGGGTTATTAAAGGAGGTTCCACGTACCTTTGAACTTTCCCTTTTCCTTTCTTTCTGGTAGACTTTCTGCAGATCTGTATCCTATGGAGACAAAAATATAAAAGAAAAGAACTGGTACATATGATTCTCTTATGTATTACTTTTAGCTCTTCTGCATCAGATGCGATATAGCCATAAAACATTGCAGACTAGAGTGAAATTATATTGGTTAAAAAAAAACTTTTATTATTACAAATAAAATTTCGATACACGATAAACAACACAACAATGGTATTCATTTTACATCAAGATTTCCGCTCGAATTATAAATAAATTTTAAGTCCTTTTTTTCGGCTTTCTCTCCATTCATTATTTAAGGATGTTTCCTCCATCTCTAATTACTTATATATCTTTTTTATATTTATCAATGTTACTTTTTATTCCCAATCAACAATTTAATCTACTGCTTTTCTCTTCGTTTCATAATTATATGAGGAATAATAATAATAATAATAATAATAATAATAATAATAATAATAATAATAATAATAATAATAATAATAATAATAATAATAATAATAATAATAATAAGAAGAAGAAAGAAGAAGAAGAAGAAGAAGAAGAAGAAGAAGAAGAAGAAGAAGAAGAAGAAGAAGAAGATCATAAATTAGATGAAGCAGGACATAAAATCAATAACGCAGGTAGAAATGAATGACCTTAACGTGCTTTTTTTTTCTGAAGCCAGTCTTTATCCCTCTATTATTCCATCTCTTATCGCCTCTATCAACTTCAAGCCCCTCTCTTTTAATCTTTCCACCTTTCTCTAACTTTACCTGATTTGGGCTACATAAAGCAACCGGTCTATTAGACTCTGCTCCATAAAAAAATGAAAATAAAATTTTAATTCTTTCCAGCATTATAATTTCCACAGAGACTCACATAACCTTCGGTCAGCTGATCATCACTTTAAGGCCAGTGACGTAAGCACGACGCTAATGTATCGGTATTTCAGAGAGGAAAAAGAATCTAAAAAAAAAATAATCGGCATTTTTGGCTCCATTGAATTCCCAACGTCTTATTTTTATCTCTCGTCTAATTTACTGAACTGCTCATGGAAAATGATTCGTATTTGAGTCCCGTTGGATTTTTTGTGCTTTACTTCCATTTTTTTGGACCTGGGTTCTCGATGTTGAAAAATATAGAGTCTAGTTGACCATGCTGATTGCCCCTGAAAAAAATATAGGTTGGAGTTTACTGTCCTTATGAAAATACAAAAGAAATGGAATCGTTTAAAAAGAAGAGGACATCCATTTATATGTTCGAATTCTGTTTACATGATTGTAAGGTACAATTGTCTACGATTTCGTTAATATGCAGTGAAAAGACATGGTAATATGTTTTATCTTCCACATCCAGCGTCATACATGCTTAAATACAAACACACATATGATAATGCATGCACGACTGAATAAGTATATTTACATTCATATATACTTATTAGAATGCAAATTTTTAAACATTTAAAAGGTAATCAATTTGTTTTACATTTTTATGACATCATGACACAATGTTTATTCAGGATAGATTTAAATGAAGAGAAGACAATTTACGACAAAATACCGTTTCAATTCACTATTATCATTTTCTCCAACGCAAGAATAAGGAAATGCTTGATGCAAAAGGTCTTTTGTAAATTTATCATTTAGATTTCATCTAAAAGATATGTTATAACGTACTGAATAAAGCCAAATAATGATATATATGTTGTCTACCAAATAGATAGTGACGATGGATGAAATTTCAGGCTTACAACAGAAATATGCAAAGAGAGCACGTTTTTTTTTTTTTTATCACGAGCTACTCTTTAAATTTTTCATCATAAAGAGTTTACTGTCATTTTCGATAATGAGAAAAACATCGATTATCTACTGTCCGCTCTGATCTACCTTCAACTACCATCTGCCCAGACACTGAAGTGCAAAAAATTCGTTTTTACGTCAACCATTTATTCATTAAATTTTATTATAAAAAGGTTGAAAATTTAAACTTTGAAAAACTCTGCGTTTATCAAACTCCACTTTTCACTACTATAATGCTTTTCTTGATACAAACTCTGTACCCTTTATTTCATTAAAACAAGCATTTGCATAATACTTATACTAAATTATCGCTGTGTTTTCTTCTTATATTTGGTGACAGCCAAGAACAGAAAACATCACAATAATCTGTCTGTGATACACACAAGAAAATAAATGTTGCTATTATACACAAAATTATAGTTGAGATGATTTCCCAAATAATCCTCAGATTTCTCTGTTCCATCTATACAATGGCTACCAGTGTACAAAATGATAAAAGTTTTCCTTAATTTCTATGTATTTTACTGACCATATTATAACCTAATAATGTATAGTACACCGGTGTAGAGTACAACCAGCTGTAGTATGGAAACCAAATGCTCACGTCATTACAAATATATAGAAAAAAAATTCAGTCGAGAAACTAAACATTTAACAAAAAAATCTAGAAATCATGAAATAGAACATAATAATATAAGTAATTTGTATCCAGCCTTTTGTTTTACTAATAAAGTCGTAAAAGGGGATGATATGAAAAAAGAAAACCAGAGAGAGTAAAAATAGGGAAACGAGGTGTTGATAAACGTTTGACAAGAATGAAAATCAGAGACGATTACCGAAGCATTACTATTCAAGGGAGCAGAGAAATTATTTTAAAAGTTAGCTTTATCTCTCTCTCTCTCTCTCTCTCTCTCTCTCTCTCTCTCTCTCTCTCTCTCTCTCTCTCTCTCTGTACTTTGTCTGATTTTAAGAAATGATTACATACATATCATTTTGGCAAATTAAACCTCTATTTAGTTTGATGGAACAATAACCATATGCTTAAAATGTCCAGTACATAATGAAAATAATGTACAAATGAAAAAAAAATTCTACAGTGATACAAATAAAAATCTGGCAAAAGATATATCGTAAATAAAAATTTTATAACAAACTATTGATAAGATTTATTTAAAGGAATCAGGTTAACTTTGTTTCTATCACAAAGAATAAATTATAATTATCTGCTGATTGCCTGGTATATTTCCGGAAATTGGGCATATTTTGTTTTATTTCCCTCTATTTTGTTCACTGTTTTTGTGTTGAAAATAAAGAATAATAACACATAAAATATGAGACCATTTTTGTCTAATGGAGGCAAAAATGCGACTCATGCATACGAAAAATACTCCCTATTCAGGTAACCAGATTCCTAAGTGCAATTTGGAAATAATATCAAAGAAATGTCACGGGCGATATTATTAAACAAGTAAAAAATGCTCGGAAGTTTCTTCGGCGCAATCGAGTTTTCTGTATAGCGTATAATCAAGGCCACCGAAAATGGTCTGTCTTTCGGTGGTCTCGGTATAATTCCGTATGAGCTGCGGCCCATGAAACTTTAACCACGACCTGGCTTGTCCTATATCGTTGCCAGGCGCACGATTATAGCTAACTTTAACCTTATATAAAATAAAAACTACTGAGGCTAGAGGGCTACAATTTGGTATGTTTGATGATAGGAGGGTGGATGATCAACATACCAATTTGCAGACCTCTATCCTCGGGAGTTTTTAAGAACTGAGGGTGGACAAAAAAGTGCGGTCAGAATAAAGTCCGGACAGATAGGCAAAACCGGCACAATAGTTTTCTTTTACGGAAAATTTAAATCAAAAGTCTTAAAATTAACTGTTTTTTGTCAGGTAGTAGAATCTGATATGGTTTTCTCTTTTATTTTTTTTTTCTCGAAGCGAGAATAAACTAGTAGAAGAATGACGATGATATAAGTGAATGTAAAATGACTAAGAAACTTGTCAAAATTAAATTCTAGAGAGATCAAAATAAAACCTGTTGAGAGAAACCTAAATAAAATGTTTGTGTTCATTCCAATTAAGAACAGTCTGTGAAAAGAAGAGTCTATAACTACAGTGGCCCACAAATAATATAAAACAACAAAACGAAAACTGCTGATCAGCCGTTGGCAGTGGAAGACAAAATATAACGAACTGGCTCTACCTCAGGTGTCAAATTGTGACGGTGTGTGCAGAGGAATGGCGTGGAATGTTTTTTGACCAGTGTCATGGTGAATCATATTTCTAGAAGCGAGGAAATTGACATATGAAAATTGTTATGAATATTTATAAGTAAACTGCGGTGAGTTAACTAGTCCTTTAATATCGACAATTTTCTCTCTCTCTCTCTCTCTCTCTCTCTCTCTCTCTCTCTCTCTCTCTCTCTCTCTCTCTCTCTCTCTCTCTCTCTCTGTGTGTGTGTGTTAGTGTGTGTGTGTGCCAGTGTGAGTGTGCATGTGTGTTTGCAAGTTTGAATGGAACAGGAATTTTTTTTATTCTCATCTGATTCAGTACTGACTAACGAAAGCAAAAATTATGAAGAAAAGGAGATTTAAAGTATACATCTAAATAAGTCAACAACCTCTGCTATATATCGAAAAGATTTTATACATTGCCTTATTTATCTGATTTGTCCAGATCAAATCATTCTCAAGATTTGCTGGTAATAAATGTAATGTCCAGAAATCAACAACAGTCTTTATGTAACCCGAAAAAAATTCTTAAATATCTACAAAAAGGTACAAAAGAGGATAATGGGAGTCCTTTCGCGCCGGAAGGAGAACAAAGTGGGACCCTTTCTGAAAAACATTTATGTCGTGAAGGAAAATAAATGTTTCCCGTTAGACAATGGGATCCATTAATCCCTCTCTATGTCCCAACAATTGTAGAAGGGAAAGGTGTTCCATGGATACATCCTACCTTACTCACCTGGATACCTGGACTACAGAGCATTGAATTTTACTCCTGTTTAAGTAACACTTCCATTATGGTCACGTTCTTAAGAAAAAATACCTGTAAGGATAGACGCATGGTAACACTATAAAATTAACGTGAAAAAAATTTATAGTTCATTATATGTAATTGTTGTAAAATTAATACTCCAGAATTCTGTAGAGCTAATCCTTTAATCAAAAACTCGTGTTGATGACAGATGACAGTAATTAGAAACTTTGTATTAGAATAATAATAATAATAATAATAATAATAATAATAATAATAATAATAATAATAAATAATAATAATAATAATAATAATAATAATAATAATAATAATAATGTAAAACTTTGTATAAAGAATATCAGGCCTTCAAATTAATTAAAGTTAAAATGAAATAAACATAAAAACTTTATAAAAATAACATCTAAAAAGAACTAAAAGTAATTAAGGCAGATTTCCTAAATGATAACACTAACGTTAACGGCAATAAGCATTCTTCAAAGTACTCATAAGTAAAACAACTGTCTAAAAATGACAAGTAGGCTAACATGGAGTCTCACTTAAAGGGGACTAATTCTGAATGCAACTCAGATTACAAGACCCAGCAAGGGCAGAAAGCCAGAAGCTTTCACAGAAGGTTTCTCTATTTGCAAAGAGGAAGCCGAATATGCTATCACTATCTCAAAATACTTACCGTTAAATCTGGCAATATTTTTATTTTATTCTTTAGATAATCTTTGTTGTTAGTAAAGGGTAATTATATGCAGTTTTATTCAAGCACATATACAACAGGCAGACATACAGACAGAAAACACAGACACACAGACACATATATATATATATATATATATATATATATATATATATATATATATATATATATAGATATATATATATGTGTGTGTGTGTGTGTGTGTCTGTATGGGTATGTATGTAATGTATGTATATATATATATATATATATATATATATATATATATATATATATATATATATATATATATATATATATATGGGTATGTATATATGTATGTGTGTTTTTGTGTATGTGTTATGGTGTACGTTTGTATGTGTGCACATATGTACGTACACGTGTATCATGTGTCTATATTTGTATAGTCATACACGTACTTTGTATTTATTTATTTATTTATTTATTTATTTATTTATTTATTTATTTATTTATTTATTTATTTATTTATTTATTTATTTATTTATTTATTTATTTATTTATTTATTTATTCATTTATTTATTTATTACTTTTCCCCGTCCAATTTAGGGATCCCACAAGCATCCCCTCTCCATTATTCATTCTAATGTACCTTACCTTAACAATTAATTTTCTTTATGTGCCTCAAAACGACCTCTCTTAATCACCCGAAAGTAAGCCAAGAATAGTCTCTCTCTCTCTCTCAAACTCAGTCTCTCTCTCTCTCTCTCTCTCTCTCTCTCTCTCTCTCTCTGTGTGTGTGTGTGTGTGTGTGTGTGTATGTGTGTGTGTGTCTGTGTGTTATCTGTTGAAATGTTTTATTTTGTATATCTGTAAGAACACCTCTTTCGGTTTGCAAGATTTCTTTTTTTTTTTTTGAGAAGATTCACGTTGTTTGTAACATTTTCTCTGCTACAATTGAAAAAAAACTGGTTTTTTTTAATCTGGTTCTACATTTCATACACACATTGTTTGCAAAGAAACAATCTATATGCTTGTTAAAAATTTTTACAATTATTGTCATCTTCTTCATATTTTGTTGAAAAGGTCACAGTACCCCAATTTTAAGGAGAAAAGAAGCTTTTCAGACATTGAACACTTGTACAAAAACGACCTTTCCAAATCCCGCAAAAAATTCATTTTATTTTATAAACTCCGCCACGACATACCCACAGAGTCATCGCTTTAAAATTATGCATTCCATTGCATAATTTTTGCCGGAGAATATCAGTGCTTTTACTGGGTCCAACGCCATGCGAGAAATTGTCTACCACAGTATGCAAACAGAGCGGCTGGAAGGGGGACATAGATTTATTTAGGCAGTCATAAATTTCGTTGTTTACACGCAGGAAACGGATAGCTCTGGGCAGAATGATTGGTGAGCTGTTTGCCTGCAGGACATTGCAAAGGACGGAAGCAGTAGGGAATTTCAAGCGGGTAATGAACTGGTGCGTGAGCAGCTAGACAGCTTTGTTTGGACTGATAAGATTGCACACACACTACACACACACGCACACACACACTCTCTCTCTCTCTCTCTCTCTCTCTCTCTCTCTCTCTCTCTCTCTCTCTCTCTCTCTATATATATATATATATATATATATATATATATATATATATATATATATATATATATATATATATATATTTATATATATATATATATATATATATATATATATGTATGTATGTGTGTGTTTGTGTCTGTGCACTAGAGCTTATGGGTACAAGGATATATATTTATGTGTGTGTGTGTGTGTTTGTGTTTATGTATGTGCACGAGAGCTTATGGGCATAAGGATATATATATATATATATATATATATATATATACATATATATATATATATATATATATATATATATATATATATATATATATATATATATATATATATATATATATATATATATATATATACATACATACATGTGTGTGTGCACGAGAGCTTGTGGTCACAAGGACGATACATCTCAGCCTCTATTGCTTCATTTCGCTCAGTACTAGCTATAAGCATGGATTTAAATTACTCCTCTCTCTCTCTCTCTCTCTCTCTCTCTCTCTCTCACACACACACACACACACACACACACACACACACACCTTTGCCCAAACCTTAAAATGCCCCTCTTTGTGTCAAGCAAAACATAATGTCTCCCTACATAAGTAGGGCCCATGCTTCCAAATCCCGTGCAGCTGTTTAATTTCACGCATGTCGACCATAGTTCCGGTACAGGAAGAAAGGTTTCATTAGAAATAAAAGGATGGAAACATAAAGGGTTCAGTTTACAATTGTTTTTCGCTGCCGGATCTTAAGCACGAGTACGAATACTTGTCATCATAAAAGGTTTCATACCTCTTACTCGTTTTTCGTTTAATATGACAAATAGTGAGAAATTGATTAATTTTAAGGATTAATTAGTACCTCCCTTTGGTAAGTGATGCCTAAACTGCACGTTTCTGAGAGAGAGAGAGAGAGAGAGAGAGAGAGAGAGAGAGAGAGAGAGAGAGAGAGAGAGAGAGAGATGAATAAAGAATAAAAACAAATGAGACAGGTTTACGAATTTTCAGGGTATGAAACTCGCACGAATAAATGCAATGACACAACCCTACGAAACATTAATGATTTTATGTATTTATATATTCTTTATCAAAGAATATATATTTATGATATATATTCAACAGACAAGTGCTGAGAGAAAGTGAGAGAGAAAGAGGAAGAGATGATGAGTACAGGATGATTAGCAGATCGACAAACATTTAAAATTCAATTCGTAGATATTCATCTAAAAATATGACGAAGCCAAAAAGCCGAATGGCAGATAGACACACCAGAAACCAGTCACGTCATAAACAGAAACCTATTTCCGCGAATCGGGAAATGACAAATGCATGACGACAGAAACGTCGAATGTAATTTGCGCGAAAAATGTAATCCGGCACGCCGTTCGGTACTCTCACATTTGCCAGGCGTAACTTCTCGTGTGTGTTCCGTCGCTTTTATGTCAGTTGGACCTGAAGCTGTCACTGAATAGAGCCTCTATTAAAGGCCTTATTTTCATTTTTGTTATTCTTGTCACTGAATGAAGGTGCAGCTTAAGAGTTAGAGCTTCTATTAAAAGCCTTATTTTAATTTTTGTTATTCTTGTCACTGAATGGACGTACAATTTGTGAATTAGAGCTTCTATTAAAGGCTCAGTTTCATTACATTTTTTTATTTATTTTTTTTTTTACACTTTCCTTCAAGTGCTGGTGGAGATAGATGCTTTTTATTATGATGCAAAAGACATTGCTATTAGCTGTCAAAGAGCAACGCGTTAATGCTGTGGTTTTCACAAATCTTCGTGGGATGAGACAGCTAAGCTAAAGCCTTATTCGCCATAGCTGTAGCCCTTAACAGTCGACTAATGACCAGATACATAAATAACTCCTTAGGTTAACTGAAGCTCTAAAGTGTTCAAACTTCCAAAGGCATAGATCTCGGCTCTGTGGCTAGTAAGGGAAGATCCTGTCTTCTGGATCATAGGTACACTCGTAATAAAGTTTGTATTAATATGTTAACCACCAGAATATAAACATCTTAACGGAAATATTATAATTATTGTTAAGAAATTCAAAATCTCGTGAAAACTTTCTGTAATTAAAATCAGCAGTTATGTAGTAAATTGTATGAATATGTAAAAGACAAAACAAAGACTTTCGAACACCTGAAACGGTATTTTGAACGTAAACACTGAGGATGAACACCGTCCAGGTGTTCGAAAGTCTGTGTTTTATATATTACATATAAATGCAATTTACTATATAATTGTAGATTTTTATTACATAGTTATCACTATTAATCTTCACTCTGTTCCCATCATTATAATGAAGAATCTCGTAGCAGTAAAAATATTCTCACTTTCCATCTTCATTCTTCATGATCAGAGTAAATGACCTTATCATTTGCTCTCAATATCGGCGACCTTGACTTACTTTTCAAGGTATCATGCCTCTCCTCATGGCAAAACTAAAATTTCAGCACCTGGTAAATCTTTTTCCTTTTCGGTTCGTAGAAATTTATAATTTGGAAATTACAAATACTGAATAGATTGTGTCAAACTTTTACACAAACCTTTACCGTCCATGATTCCACATTATTACGATTTAGTAATTACATACTCGTAAACGAATTTTCTACTATTAATATTAATAATTCAGAGATGCATAGAGATTAATGGTTAACCCTTCAAATCATAACAATCAAACCTGCTTTCATATCTCTATGACAACTAAGGTTGCTACTAAATGTTTCCCAGCTATTTGCTATAACTTTGCAGTACAGTTATCATACTTTAAATAACAATGAATATTTATGTATTCATGCCCTAAAAAGAAATGAAGTTGATGCAAGAAAGGTTTGGGATGTCAACTCCTAAAGTCTTTAAATAACTAGAGATTACGATAATTTTTAGCAATTTTCTGTATATGCATTATTATCCGTAGTAGAGGCTTTAGTGGTATCAAAAGTAGCCAAACCTCCACTAGATGTGAACTGAAAAGAGTCAAGGATTTAATCACAACTTTGAGTCATCGACCATTTGAAAATGGCGTGACAACCTCTGTAGCACTGAGAACCAAATTGCTACTTATGAACATCCTACCAATCGCTACTGCCATTTTAAAATTCACCTAACCTCGCTAATTCCATCGGACAAAGCTGAAACGCGAATTTGGAATTGTTTTACGAGTTGTATGACCGTGTTTGCGAGTGGGTTAGAGCCCGCTGAGGTGAAATGCTGGTGGAGCGACCCAGAGCTGATCGAGTTGGCTTCCATTCAGTCTTCTGGTGGCACTCGCTGTGTGCGGACGGCTGTTGCAGACGCTCTGCCAAATCCCCGATCCGAATATCGCCCAGTTGTCGATCAGTTTCAGCTGACTTATGCGCCCGGCTGTCTAGGATCTGAAACTCTGTATAGCGAAGTATTGTCTATAATACTTATTCTTTTGCCTTTTTGCCAGTTTGATGGCTGCGAACTGGAGAGATCTATTTCAAAATGGAAGTGACATTTAAAATTACGTTTTCATAATCGAGGTTTCATTTCTATACTCTTTTTTTTTTTTCATTTCTCCGAAGCATACATTTCTAACTTTCTACTTAACTCCGTGTGCAGTCGTTTGAAGTGAAGGGACGAGACAGATGAATTTTTTTCTCCTCTCAGTATTCAAGAATAAGTTACGGCGAACTTGCAAATAAACTTTTTTGATAAAGTCAGCATATTTCACCCAAAGTTTAGTACACCCTTTCGGCTTCGGCACAGACTTGTCTGGTAAGTTGTTATCTTGTTTGGTCCATTTTTTTCTAATTCATGGGCACTGGGACAGGTCCTTTATCTTGCCCAGGCCCAGAAAAGAAGGGGGGAAAAGGGGGGAAAAAGGAGGTAGGGGGTGGGACAAGCCCCCGGAAGAGAATAATTTACAAAACTGATAGGAACTTATTGCAGGACATCGCCGACTTTAAAATCTGGTAATGAAAAGTTTCTACCACTTGGTTAGAGTCCTGAGGGCCACACCAGGTATCTTACTCCCTTTCTCACCTTACTGCGCCTTAGAGCAACAGTCTTTGCTGCTATATAACCTTCCTAACCTAAACAAACATCTTGATGATGTAAATATATAATTGTTTCTGTTCTTTTTTTACTGAATAAAGGATATCCACTTTCATGCCTTTAGTATTCAATATAAAATAAAAATATATATATATATATTCATTTGTTAAAAGTCTTTTGTTTGATATTATGTAGTATATATTTCTGGACATCAAGAAACATATTATGCAAGAGGAATTTCTTAAAAGAGAGAGAGAAAGAGATATGACATAAGGTAAACGCATTTTGGAAGAGTTCTTGAAGATAAAACCAAGCTTCATCATCTGAGAGAGAGAGAGAGAGAGAGGGAGAGAGAGAGAGTGTGTGCAAATGAACACCTGGATATTATGATGAGAGGAAGAAACTTGGGTAGAAAGACATGAATAACTTTTTATGGAGAAATAACTCAAGAATTTATTTCTCCATAGTATCTTTCCAGTTTTGTATAGAGAATAAGAATACACTTTACATTGTAAGGCTGTAATTGAGAGAAAGTTTGAAATTAATAAAATGGGGAAGTACTGAAGCGTTCAAGTTAAAATAAATCGGAAAAATCTTTCTTGCCTCTTTAACAGTCTGCAATGGAGAGAGAGAGAGAGAGAGAGAGAGAGAGAGAGAGAGAGAGAGAGAGAGAGAGAGAGAGAGAGAGAGAGAGAGATTATTTGCACGTAAACCAGAAACACCACATTATTAAAATGTTGAAATGGCCATAAAATATTGCACATTTGCCAGTTAACATGGAAGAGAAACCAACAGACAGAGAGAGAGAGAGACAGACAGACAGACAGACAGACAGACAGACAGACAGACAGACAGACAGTTTAGCTTCACGATAAGAAATATTATTTCCTGAAGTTGGTGTATCAATCAAAAATAATATTTATACATTCCAAAATGCGTTTAGAAAGAGAATGAGAGAGTAACTCTTCTAATCTACTTTGAGAGAGAGAGAGAGAGAGAGAGAGAGAGAGAGAGAGAGAGAGAGAGAGAGAGAGAGAGAGAGAGAGAGAGAGTATACCCATCAGCATAAGGTGTTAGAATTCCACCATCATCCCCACCTCAATGGCTCCGAGAGATTCCTCTCATGACCTCACGAGGACATTAGGGTAAAAAAAAAATTATTGAAGTCACAGGCGTTAGGAGACGTCTGCTCCTTCTTGGGGCACCCGAGTGTCAAACGTCGTTAGGGTTGGATGGAATGTTGCCCTTTAGTGATAATGAAGTCTTTAAAGATACAGTGAAAGGCGGTGGTGTCATTGTTCGTACAGTGAAATCTGTAAATAAAGTCGTATCTCAGTTTGAATTAATTCTCGAGCACTATTCATGGAAAGCACTTTGAACTATACGTAAGCCATCGCTCCTTTAATAAAATATGTAAATGGGGTTATATGCACACTAATATATGAAACAGTTTGGTGATAATGACGTCTTTTGCGACGGTTAGAAATCTAGATAGTGTCATTATTTCTACAATGTATTGTCTAGATAAATAGGTATATGTAATGACTCGAAATGAACTCTGCAGATATACCATGCAATGTACCTCATATCAGGATGACTGCAATGAAGTAATAAAACTCGTCGGAGAAGCGGTTTATATGTTAGATAATGTAACTGCTGAAAATTAAAGCATTGGAGAAACAATTACACAGTTATGTACGAGTAGAAATACATTTAAGAATATGGCTAAACAGGGAGCTTTCGAGAATTTGTACGATTTCCCTTTTCAACCTGGGAATTGTACAGATACTCGAAAGCTCTCTGTTCAACTTTATTTTTAAATATATTTGTACCAGTGTATAACGTGGATTTGGTTCACCATTTCAAGACTCATGCTACTGTGAGTATATTTTAATAGAAGCATTAACAAATACATAAAATCAATTGTTTTAAAATCACACGAAATGAATTTCTAAAATGTAGCATGAGAACCTAGGGCCTTTGTTCTCATGATAAAGCGGACAGATGAAGGGTTATGTGTGTTAGATAACAAGTAACATGTTTGATAAATAAAAATATATGTCAATATTCCTTAAAGTCAAAATCTAAACGTAATATTTTGTAGTTAGAGCAAGGCAACGCCTCGGTAATACGTTGATCTTTTGTCCTAATGAACTCTTTAAAGCTACCACGCTGTTTCAGTCCTCTGTAAAGTAATGTGTAAATGAGGTAATGTACATGTTGGGTAATGAGTTTACGTATTCGAAATAAGAAAGGTTCTTTGTGATATACTGCAGAACTCTAACAATACAACCTTATGTAATAAGCAAATGAAATGGTGTGTATTATATCTAGGGTAATGCATATAATAATCTGGATATAGGTTGCTCTTTCGTGAGTGCTGTAAATCCGCTATAAAATGTAATAAGTATCCTTTCCAGTCCCTGAGCTAATGGATAAAGGACGCCACGCCCTACTTCAATGTTTTTTTTTAAGAAATATGTTCTCATGTTTGTAAAAAATGTCTCCTAATATGTATGACTTTAGTGTCTAAATTACCAATGTTTTTTTCTAAAGTACTAAATGCTATATTGCTATCTTATTTATTCTTTCTTTATCAGATCGTGTGAATGAATGAATCGATTCATTATTTATTCAATGTATTGTACGTACTAATTTGCAAAAATTATTAGATAATTCGGAGGGTAGCTCTAGGTATAATGCCTTCCTATAACAATAAAAATTTCGTATGGAAATCTGCCATTATGTTTTATATATCAGATTCGCTTCTTTCATAGGCTATTAAAAAAATCGATTCTACACACTATAGATGGCATTGATAAGACATATAAATACAAACTATATTTTTCAAAGCGTAAGGAAAGAAAAATGTTTTATTTTACTATAAAAAAATGAAGGTTATATAATACTGTAAAGACGAAAAGTCCCGACTACAGGGACGTTACCTACTATTTTGGAGCTCAGATGTGTTTTAGGCCAGCGGCAAGAGAGGTCGAACAAAATATACAATCTAAAAGTGGAGTTAATTATATATGGACTATCATTATTATATACAGAAAAATACATAGAAATATCTGAGTTCATTATATACTAACACAGCTTGATAATGTATCTATCCCATCTCCTGCTGAGCTTCAAAATTCTGCTGGAATCCATGTTAAAATATTCCAGCTGAAATGCAAATATCAAAAGAATTCGGTTAACCATTGATATCCTCCCCCACCCCCTCCCCTCATATTCGAGCCTGCAATAGAAATCGAAATGTCATTCCTGTAGAATATATTGGACTTCGAGTTAAAAATGACTGACTGTGGCCCATCTCATTCATATTACGTATGAAGGTCAGCCCTTTATGTAGGCAGGACCATGAAACCGTTTTTAATATGGTAGCAGATCCTATTTCTTCATTTACTTTCCTAAAACTTTTTTTTTTCGTTCTGTTAATCATATTACATTATCTTCCCTGTTGGACAACACTTGACACGTAATCTTCCTTTACTTTCCTATTGCTTTTTCTCGTTCTATTACTCGTATTAGATTATTTTTCCTATTGGACAAAACTGGATACATATTCTTCCTTTACTTTATTAAAATTTTTGTTTGTTCTGTTAATCATATTATATCATTTTCCGGTGGACAACACTTGACACATATTCTTCCTTTACTTTCCTATTGCTTTTTCTCGTTCTGTTACTCGTATTAGATTATCTTCCCTATTGGGCAACCCTTTACATATATTCTTCCTTTACTTTCCTATTACTTTTGTTTGTTTTATCAGTAATTATAGATTATCTTCCTAATATGTAACACTTTGACTCATATTTTTCCTTTATTCTCCTATTACTTTTGTTCGTTCTGTTAATCATATTAGATTATCTTCCCTTTTGGGCAACACTTGACACATCTAGAAGCCTAGGGGATCTTAACATCATAGATTATACATCTCAGGATTTTTACTACCGTAGCCTGAATAACTGCCAGTAAACGAATCCGCTTTTGACACTAATGACCGAAAAAAGTCAGTCTTGGGTAACAAATGGAATAACTAATGTGACGCGATTCATTCTTTGATCTTTCAAGGTCAATGAACGTTGGGGGATTAAGTGAAGGTCATATAACATGCTTGCATCAATGAACCCTTTAGAGAAATAGAAGGGACGACGTGATATGAATAGAAGGTTAATCAACCGTGTCCCCAGCTCGTGCTGGGGTGAATAAGTGTTAAGTACACACTGACAGTTAGAGGGTGTCGCCAGCAAGGCTGTTTAATGTTGGTGGGACACTTGACTGAAACAGAATATTCGGGCTGGTTTTAGAACGGAGGGTGACTTGGGGAAACCAGTCAGTATGGTTTAAGTTTAGAAGTTCGACAGAATATTTAAATGGTATTGGATAGAAAACGAAAGAATCAAATTAATAGATAAAATGCCTGTTGGTGAAGTTTGAGGCATTAGCCAGAACCTAAGCCATTAATGTAATTGAATTATTTCAGACAAAACATTGAGAGAGGACTAGTTAAACACCTGAATTATACATAAAATGTGAAATTAACATTTTAACTAGAAAGTGAAACACGAAAGGCAACTAATATCGGTGACATTTTAACTTAAAAGTGAAAAATGAAACCAAAAATTAATTCATACTTCAACAGGCTAGTTGTACGAGAATTGTAATTTTTGTCAGTGACATTTTAACCAGGCAGAGGACCACTGAAGCCAGTTAATGTATTTAAGAATTTAACCGGGAAGTAAAACATGGAGAGACGATAAATAACTTTTACTTTTAAGCAGTAAATAATACATGACATGCTAGTTAATGTCAGTAAAATATTTACAGGCAATTGATACCTGAAAACCCAATGGTTATCAGTAACATTTTAAATAGTAAGAAAAACATGACAGGAATATAAATATCAGTAAGATTTAAACCAGCAACTTGTACCTGAAAAACCAATAATTGTCAGCAATATTTCAAAAGATAGGAAAAAGTGATAGAACAATTAATATCAATACAATTCTGACAGGAAATTGATATAAGAAAAACCAGTCATTGATAGCAATATTTTAAACAGAAAGTAAAACAGGAAAATATAAATAATATCAGGAAACTTTTGGCAAACAATTGATACCTGAAAAATAAATAACTATCAGCACTGTTTTAAAAGCAAAGTAAAAGATGAAAAGACAAATAATGTCAGTAAAAGTAAAAGATGAAGACAAATAAAGTCAGTAAAAGTAAAAGATGAAAAGACAAATAATGTCAGTAAAAGTAAAAGATGAAGAGGCAAATAATGTCAGTAAACGTAGAAAGATAAAAAGACAAATAATGCCAGTAAAAGTAAAAGATGAAAAGACAAATAACGCTAGTAAAAGTAAAAGATGACAAGATAAATAATCAGTAAAAGTAAAAGATGAAGAGGCAAATAAAGTCAGTAAAAGTAAAGAACAAGACAAATAATGTCAGTAAAAGTAAAAGATGAAAAGGCAAATAATGTCATAAACGTAGAAAGATAAAAAGACAAATAATGCCAGTAAAAGTAAAAGATGAAAAGACAAATAACGCTAGTAAAAGTAAAAGATGACAAGATAAATAATGTCAGTAAAAGTAAAAGATGAAGAGGCAAATAAAGTCAGTAAAAGTAAAAGATGACAAGACAAATAATGTCAGTAAAGTAAAAGATGAAGACAAAGTAAACGTAGAAAGATAAAAAGACAAATAATGCCAGTAAAAGTAAAAGATGAAAAGACAAATAACGCTAGTAATAGTAAAAGATGACAAGATAAATAATGTCAGTAAAAGTAAAAGATGAAAAGACAAATAATGTCAGTAAAAGTAAAAGATGACAAGACAAATAATGTCAGTAAAAGTAAAAGATGAAGAGGCAAATAATGTCAGTAAACGTAGAAAGATAAAAAGACAAATAATGCCAGTAAAAGTAAAAGATGAAAAGACAAATAACGCTAGTAAAAGTAAAAGATGACAAGATAAATAATGTCAGTAAAAGTAAAAGATGAAAAGACAAATAATGTCAGTAAAAGTAAAAGATGAAAAGACAAATAATGTCAGTAAAAGTAAAAGATGAAAAGACAAATAATGTCAGTAAACGTAGAAAGATAAAAAGACAAATAATGCCAGTAAAAGTAAAAGATGAAAAGACAAATAACGCTAGTAAAAGTAAAAGATGGAAAGACAAATAATGTCAGTAAAATTAAAAGATGAAAAGACAAATAATGTCAGTAAAATGTTGACGAGTTAGCGATACCTAGAAAACCAGTTGATGTCGGAGGGAGAAACTTGGAAAACAGCTAATGTCAGCGGAACATTTTGAATTGAATTGCTTCACCTTAAAGTCTATAAAAGTGCATCGTAGAATTGGCTTTTGGCAAAATCTTGCAGCATCGTGTTTTGACTGATAACTAGGGTCAGTTCCAGAGACCAGTTGAGTTGGTTAATTGAATTTACTTAACGTTCCTGGTCAAATGAATATCGTTCATGAACCTCAAACACATTGCGTTATACTCGTGAAATGGAGATATGGAATTTTTCTTATTAATATAGTAGTTATTGAAATATATATAAATATATATACATATATATACGTGTGTGTGTATGTATATGTGTGTGTGTGAGTGTTTGTATGTGAGTTTGCTGCATACATTAATTGATTACCTAGTAACTTTCTTTCAACTCAGCTGTTTCCTGATTGCCGATTGGACCAATTCATCGCCAAAAGACATAGTTAACAGAGAGAGAGAGAGAGAGAGAGAGAGACAGAAAGACAGACAGACAGAGAGAAACTTTATCCACAGCCATGTGACGCATGAAAGAAATGGCTAGCATTTCAGTGACTGAGTTAAAAAATTTAGGAGGTGGAGAGGAATCTCTTCATCAGCAAAGCACAGAGTACAAGCTGAGAGGACAGTTAATCAAATAACCTATTGAAAAATGGAATGCAAATTTGAGAGAGGAGAGAGAGAGAGAGAGAGAGAGAGAGAGAGAGAGAGAGGTGTCCTTTCACATAAACTGTCATCAGTCAAAGCCAGATAGAGAGAGAGAGAGAGAGAGAGAGAGAGAGAGAGAGAGAGAGAGAGAGAGAGAGAGAGAGGTGTCATAAACTGTCACATAAACTAGTCATCAGTCAAAGCCAGATAGAGAGAGAGAGAGAGAGAGAGAGAGAGAGAGAGAGAGAGGTGTCCTTTCACATAAACTGTCATCAGTCAAAGAGAGAGAGAGAGAGAGAGAGAGAGAGAGAGAGAGAGAGAGAGAGAGAGAGAGAGAGAGAGAGGTGTCCTTTCACATAAACTGTCATCGGTCAAAGACACAGAGAGAGAGAGAGAGAGAGAGAGAGAGAGAGAGAGAGAGACAGACAGACAGACAGACAAACAGACAGAGGTGTCCTTTCACATAAACTGTCATCAGTCAAAGACAGAGAGAGAGAGAGAGAGAGAGAGAGAGAGAGAGAGAGAGAGAGAGAGAGAGAGAGAGAGAGAGAGAGGTCTGTTCACAGATAGAGAGAGAGGGGGAATGTCTTTTCACATAAACTGACATCAGTTACATACAGAGAGAGAGAGAGAGAGGAGGGGACTGTCTTTTCACATAAACTAATATCAGTTACATACAGAGAGAGAGAGAGAGAGAGAGAGAGAGAGAGAGAGAGAGAGAGGTGACGTCTATTCAGATAAGCTGACATCAGTCGAAAAAAGACAGAGTGAGCAAGAGAGAGAGGGCGGGGTGAGTCTTTCCACATAAACTGGCATCAGTCAAAGAGAGAGAGAGAGAGAGAGAGAGAGAGAGAGAGAGAGAGAGAGAGAGAGAGAGAGAGAGAGAGAGAGAGCTGGGGGGAAAGGAGGGGCAAATCACTAACTCTTCTAAAAGAAACGGAAATTCACCAGAACGCAGGTAAGTAGTTGAGTGGGCGAAGGCATATTCATGGCCGAGAGAGCCGCTGAATGGGATATTGTGCACAAGTTCACTGCTCGCCTTTAAGTGAGTCGAGTGAGAGTAGAGTCGTTTGTGCACTGGGCTGAGGATCGTGACTGGCCTCTTCCTTAAATGAGCAATATCCTGAACAGAAATGACCTAAACTCTTGCAAATTATTGAAAGAAAAATCGACGGGGAATAGTCAAGTCATTTCCACCTACTTGCGTTAATGAGGATGAACTTGTAGTATGTTGCACGTACTGTACACACAAGCAGAACACATTATATATATATATATATATATATATATATATATATATATATATATATATATATATATATATATATATATATATATATATACTGTATTTATACATGCATATGTATATATATGCATGTAAGTAGAAACATAATTCTTAGGCTTTGAGGCTCTCTGCAAAAATAAAGCCAAGAAGTGAGAGTTCAGGGTCATTAGATCTAATGCAAATGCATGTTTACATAAAATCTTCTAAGTGGGTAGGTGTTCTTTTGTAAAAACTACGGTCTTCAATTCCTAAATTATAGACTTTGATTTTACTAAAGTTCATTTCTGATATTTTGATTCATGCATAAGTTCCACTCTATGACCAAGAAGGTCAGAGTCTGTTTGAAAGTATTTGTAAGAAAGAGTTCCGTTCTAGTTACCTTTCACATGAAAAAGACATGAATTTTGGTTTCTGTAAAAGAAAACTATTGTGCCGGCTTTGTCTGTCCCGGCCTCAGATCTTAAAAATTACTGAGGCTAGAGGGTTGCAATCAAACATACAAAATTGCAACCCTCTAACTTCAGCTTTTTTTTTTTTACTTAAGGTTAAAGCTATTCATAATCGTGCTTCTGGCAACGATATAGGATAGGCCACCACCTGGCCGTGATTAACGTTTCATGGGCCGCAGCTCATACAGCATTATACCGAGACTACCGAAAGATAGATCTATTTTCGGTAGCCTTGATTATACGTTCTACAGAAAACTCGACTGCGTCGAAGAAACTTCGGCGCATTTTTTACTCGTTTTTTTAATGCTAACTCTCTCCCTTGAACTAACCTTTTGAGTATCATTATGAAAATTAAAGCTTGACATTTTCTTTGTATCCTGGGTTAGATTTGAGAATTGGTTATGTTTCCATTTTTATGTACGAGTATAATGTGGGTCTTTGCTTTTCGGAATACCAAAACTTTGATTAAAAGCGAAAGATGTTCCGGTAAGGTAAAAATTATCATTGTAATTCGGTTATTTTCACTTGACAAAATAAGATGTTTGAGACAGAATCAGCTGTTATCTATTGCGTTATGAAAACAGTTATTTACATGTTTTGTATTATTTTTTCACTTCGTTTTTCTATCTCTTTCTCAAAACAAAACCACAAAAACACCAATAATAATAATAATAATAATAATAATAATAATAATAATAATAATAATAATAATAATACTATTAATAATAATATAACTTATCTTATTCTATGACTGCGTGTGTACACAACTATTAGCCTTCTGGAATACTCCGAGTAAATGTGTACTTAAGCTGATTCACAGACTGAACAAGTCGCAAAATATGTAATCATCCACAAATTCAAGGACTAAACCTGCGCTATTAATTTTCAAATCCTGTTTGAATCCATTACCATCTGATCCAAACGACCAGTGTTATGATTGTTTTTAATTTTTTTTTCTTTCACCCGGAGGCGCTATGCCTACCATCATATATCATCTTTTACCAGGCCTTAGGACGGACATAAGAATTTTATATAAACCCCAATAAAAGTGTTTAGAGTGAGTGGAATATTGACAAAATAGAATGATTTATGAGTGGTATAAACTGTATATCAAAATAGCGAGTTTTTAAAAAAGGACTGATAGTATCTATCTTGAACTTCTTGCAATGTAACTTAATTTTAAAGCAGTGTAAATACTAATTACTCATTTAAATTCTTTTACCTGTCATTTGTTTTGAACATAAGATTCTCTCTCTTGGCATAAAAAGTCCAAGTAAAACGTCCTTGCAAGCATATTGTGATAAAATTCTCTTTTGGCATAAAATGTCTAAGTAAAACGTTCTTGCAAGCATGAATTTGAACAAAAATCTCTATTTTTACATTCTTAAGGAAAACTCTCTTCCAAGCATAAAACGCTCCAAGCAATCATTATGTCGAGTAAAAGAAAATGCCTGAAGTCGTCTCCATTTCACGCATGAAACACTCCACCTAACTCGAGTGAAGACGCATTAGCAGCCATTTGCGCGCGAGCATGCGCGTTAGTGTCCCAATGAGTATTATCATAATTTCCTCTTCGCTTCCGTAATGAGTCATAAATGGTTGAAAATTTCGAATTCATTTATTCATGAGGTTTTATGGCGTTTCAGCTTATCATGGGCGTGTCACTTTTCTCAGTTTTTTACAACCTGTGGTATAATATATATATATATATATATATATATATATATATATATATATATATATATATATATATATATATATATATATATATATATATATATATATTATATATATATATATATATATATATATATATATATATATATATATATATATATATATATATAATATTATATATATATATATATATATATTAATCATATGCACAAATGTTCTGTGCATTTATATAATTGATAACAGTAAAAATGTTCTCATTCAAACAGGATGGTATATAGCGGAGGTATTTATTTAAAACAAGTTACAAGCTTCCAAGGACTATCCTGTCCTCATCGTCCGGTAGCCGTAAAACTTGTTTTGAATAAAAATCTCAGCTAGATACCATCCTGTTTAAATGAGGTCCAGTTAATGAATTTTATATTCAGTATATGTATATATATATATATATATATATATATATATATATATATATATATATATATATATATATATATATATATATATATATGTGTGTGTGTGTGTGTGTGTGTGTGTGTGTGTTTTTGTGTGTGTGTGTGCATTTTTGTGAAATCTGACTACACACTTTTAAACAACACCTCTCTATGAAACAAATCGAAACTCAGTAGAATTTCAACCTGAAAGACATTGACTATAATCACCAGACGCTAAACAAAACGCCGAATTCTTACTTCCCTTGTCAGTTCCCGAAATCACCGACGTAAAAATTCTGCAGCCTCTCGGATTCCGCTCCTCACAATCCTGCTAATGTACTGGGCTCTGGATTATATGTAATTTCTTATCTCCCCCTTGAAGTTCTTGTGGGTTTTGCCCAATAAACTCCCGCGGGAGATTCGAGATTCTTTCTCTCGCAGAAGTGTACCTCTGGTTTCATGTTCTCTGGTGAAATATAGACGCAAGGGTATAAATCTATGTGGGTTTATGATTGGCTGAATTTGCTTTTTACTTTGTTCGGGGAAGATCTGTTGGCACGGAGTGTATGTGTGTGTTTTTCCAAGTTTATTTACATGTTTTTATGGATACGAAAGGCTCTCCTGGTTGTGAGAATGAAAAATAGAATGATTCTTATCTATAAGAGACGTGCATTATGAGTTAAGGCTTCCTAAAGCCTCAGGTCTTTCAAAAAGTCATTCCTTCGCTTTCTCTATCCTTCTTTTCGAGGTTCCTATAAGTCTTGGCTTGGAGAAAGACTGTGTATTTAATCTTTTTATTCATATAAATTATATTTTAGCTGCATTTCAGAACAGAAATTACTTTTGGGATTAACTAAAAATTAATAGTCATTCCGACAACGTTCCAATATTTAATTCCCAAGAGAGCCGAAACCTATTAGGAATCTTCGCTTGAGTATCATTCTAGATCTGTGGATCTGGGCTGGGAACTACGTACCTGAAAGTGAATCGAAAATGGAGGGTCGCAGCCAGGAGGGTGAAGAGCCGTGGGCTAGCAACTGCATCCCAGAGTACTTATTGAAAATGGAAGGGTTGACATATATTGATACAGTTCAATTATATATATATATATATATATATATATATATATATATATATATATATATATATATATATATATATATATATATATATATATATGTCATAATTTTCAACAAGCAAAAGACTTTATTACCTATCATTCACTGACATATTCATTTGCTATAAGAAACCTTTTAACTTCTTCATGTTAAACCAAATAGAGAAATAAAATGTTGTACACAACCAGTCACCTCTGAGCAAAAAGGACAGACGCGTTCCAACAAACAGGAATTATATTATTGGCTTACGAAACCTCAATACACGCAGCTGCAAGGATGAGATACAATCCCATAACCTTATTAAACCTTTGAGAATTTTATCTCTTCTCCTTTTGAGGTGAACTGAAAAGGCTTCCTTTTTTATATTTTTTGGCTTTTTAAGGGAAGGAGGAGGGGGTCCTTTGCCTTCTATGTACATTGTTTCCGAAATAAAATCTCGTATCTTTTTCTCTTTCCGATTTCAATGAACGCTTTCACCGCTCGGCCTGCCATCGCGGAGCTTTAGGAGATAACGGGAGGACAGGAAAAATATCTTTTGACAGTTATCGTCGTCTCTCTCTCTCTCTCTCTCTCTCTCTCTCTCTCTCTCTCTCTCTCTCTCTCTCTCACTGTCTATTTTTCTATCTACCTGTTTATCGAAACATATCTGTAATTGTAAACACATTAGCTTTATGAAGAACATTATTCTTTTTCTTTCTTTGTAATATGTGTGATAAATAAGCAGTAACGAAAAGAACTCTCTCTCTCTCTCTCTCTCTCTCTCTCTCTCTCTCTCTCTCTCTCTCTCTCTCTCTCTCTCTCTCTCTCTAGTGATTTACGTATGCATTAAATTTCTCTGCATTTATTTATGTCTACGTATACCCTCGAAAAAGATTCACCATAAATCTGTTCATCTGAGCAGTCAGGTTCGACGAAATTAGTGAAGGTTGGTACTTGGGTGGGTTACCGGCGAGGAAAGCCAGATGTATTGCAGGGACATGGGCTTGCAATCTCATCCCATTAAGTTCAGTTATCTCAGACAATACCTCCTACGGAATTTATATGTAAAGAAGTTTATTTTTATATATAAGAAATTTATTTATATATCTAAAAAGTTTATTTTCATATATAAAAAAGTTTATTTTTATATATAAAAAGGTTTATTTTTATATATAAAAAATTTAATTTTATATATAAAAACAGTTTATATTTGTATAAAAAATTATTTTTACACAACTCGATTTGATTTTGACAAATAACCATTTCCGCCATTAACAAGATGCCATTATTATGACTTCGTAATTACTTTCCTTTCTGGTTGAGGGGGGGGGTTAGAAAGGGGGTAGGGGGAATTTTGCCACAATAACATTCCAACACAATGTTTATTTTGCAATTCCCCCTTTTTTTTTTCTCCGTCATAAGGGGGAAATTCATTTTCTGCCCGGCGAGCAGCACTCATAAAAAACGAAAAGGCCTTTTGTTTAATCGTTGCTTTGATAAAAAAAAAAACTCGTTTATATAAGTGGTTGCATTTGCGCTCGCTTCGTTGAGAGAGAGAGAGAGAGAGAGAGAGAGAGAGAGAGAGAGAGAGAGAGAGAGAGAGAGAGAGAGAGAGACTTAATTGTTTCGTTATTATAATAGCCATCAAAAATATTGCGTTAAAAATTGCTTTTGTACTTCACGTGCTTATTCATTAGCAAATTTGAAAATGCACCAAATTATCATAACCTGCTCTTTATATTATTTCGTATTTTAAAGGTCTAAGGCAGCGGTTCTCAAATTTTTGGGGTATCATTACCCCCGGGGGCAGGGGTGTGATAGGTCATCACCATTGTCCATACCCCATTTCTCTTCAGTTATGTGGAGTTATAATATAAAGGAAAGAAAATATTGCAATGCTTGATTTCTAATGTATTTTATATGTAAGAAATTAATTTTAATTTTACTTTTACTCAAGTCTCAAGAAATAAAGAATTTAGATTTTAGACATAATTTCTTTGAGAAAACATTAAATTAAAGCATTGTTCCTTTTATTACAAATTGGAATTAAAGTGCCTCGCTATCTCCCAGAAACGGCTTCATTACCCCCACGGGGCTAATTACCCCCAGATTGAAAACCACTTGTTTGAAAAACTCAGAAATTGACTGATGAAGACAAATGGCAAATTTGACTCCATTGTCAATTTCACTTAACTTATATATATATATATATAGTTATATATATATATATATATATATATATATATATATATATATATATATATATATATATATATATATATATATATATATATATATATATATATATATATATATATATATATATATATATATATATATATATTATCTCATTTTTTCTTTTTGAAACTGGTAACTCAACTCTTCCCTATCAGAAATTTGAATACGTAAACTTAAAATGCATTACAAAGGACAGAGTATTTTTCTCTCTTAATACAGTATTTTCATTCTTTATGTGTGTTTAATGCATACTGAATACATATCGCTTAATATGTATGTATTTGTTCATTCTTACGATATTTAGCAATTATCAATATTATGTATCGTTATTAATTTACAAAAAAACATTCCATACACAATATCATTTACATTGTAAATCAAAAAAAGTCAACCTATATATTGAATGATATAATATTTATAGTTCTATAATTCATGTATTCTCTTACTGTATTTCCAAATCCTGTCGTTTATACTTTTGCATGTACATAATCATTAACAAAAAACTGAATAATATTTTTTTTTTTTTGCCAGTACGTTGTAAAAATATCATGCATTTCCCGTCACATGTAAATTTGCCGAAATAAATGGAATAAATTAATAAATTAAGTAACTATATAACGTCTTTCTTACACCACTATTCATTTATTGATAAGCATAAATTCCCATGTTTGTAGTAAAAAGAAATATTAAGATAAATATGAAAAACTGTTCTTATGAATTTTAAGAGTATCTAAAAAGGGAAGCTAATAAATCTTTTCTAACTTAGGCGTGAAGGAAAGAATTTAGAATATATTTACCAATAAAGACAACTAAAAATACATTAAACAATAAAGACTATTTAAAATATATTTACCAAATAACAAAGTCTCGCAAAAATAAATCGATTAATAACATCTACAAAAAATGACGCCACGAGTCCGAATCGCGAGTTGCCAGTTAGCTTCAAAACACCGATTAGATTTTATGGAACGCGGTTTGATGGTCCAAATCATTATACGAGCTTTCACAAAAGGGAAACAAGGGCAGGTAAATGGCATCAGAGCGAAGGTCTGACGTGGGCTCTTTCTGTATTTGTCCCAATTAGCCGCGGGGTAATAAAGTACGTAAACAAATGAAGGTTCTTTTTCTCTTTTTTTTACGGCCAGTTGTTTATCGCCGATCCGTAATAGATTAGCCTTTGTTTGTACTGCTTGTAAGGGGAGCTGTTGCAGTAATGGTAGGAGAGAGAGAGAGAGACAGAGAGAGAGAGAGAGAGAGAGAGAGAGAGAGAGAGAGAGAGAGAGAGAGAGAGAGGTAAATAGGAAGAGAAAGAAGAGAGAGAGAAAAGTAAGAGAAAATTAAGGAAGAGAAAGAGGGAGAAAAAAATTAAAGTTAGAGAGAGAGAGAGAGAGAGAGAGAGAGAGAGAGAGAGAGAGAGAGAGAAAATAATGAAATTAAGGAGGAGAAAGAGAGTGCAAAAAATGAGCAAATTAAGGATAAGAAAGAGAGAGATAAATAGGAAGGGAGAGAGAAAGAGAAAAAAGTAAGAGAAAAAAGGAAGAGAAAGAGGAGAAAAAATGAGCAAATTAAGGAGAGAGAGAGAGAGAGAGAGAGAGAATAAAAATAAGGAAGAGAAAGAAAGAGAAAAAATAAATAAACTATGGAAGAGAAAGACAGGAGAATAAATAAGGAAATAAAGAGAAAGAGAGAGAGAAAGGGAAATAGGAAAGTTAAGGATGAGAAAGACAGAGACAGAAATTAGGAAATTCAGGAAGAGAAAGAGAGAGACAAACAATAAGAAAATTGAGGAAGATAAAAATCGAAAGATATCAGAAAGTCACAGAGCAGAGAGAGAGAGAGAGAGAGAGAGAGAGAGAGAGAGAGAGAGAGAGAGAGAGAGAGAGAGAGAGAGAAAATATCGTGAGCCTTTTAAAGGACCTTCACCGAGTTTAAACAATTATGACACCATGAATTTGAATCCAAGGAGGAACGAAGGAGAATAAGAAGAAGAAGAAGAAGAAGAAGGAGAAGAAGAAGAAGAAGAAGAAGAAGAAGAAAAGAGGAAAAGAGGGAGAGAGAGAGAGGGAATAAAGATGCACTACAATCCTCCATACAAATTTACCATTTTTATTGCTACTGGCTTGAGACGTTAGAGAAGGCAGGATTGTTATAGAGGCTTTTCCGAAGTTTAAACATTTATGGCACTATAAATTAGGTACTGAGCACAGAGAGAGAGAGAGAGAGAGAGAGAGAGAGAGAGAGAGAGAGAGAGAGAGAGAGAGAGAGAGAGAGAGAGAATGGTCATATACGTCGAGCTACAAAAGATAAAGGGAATTAGTGAATTTTTCCTACTGTATTGCACATTGTTGTAGCCACAAAATAAAATTAGATTAAAATTGGAGAAAAAGTTTACAAAAGTATGAGGTAGAGAGAGGGGAGAGAGAGAGAGAGAAAGAGAGAGAGAGAGAGAGAGAGAGAGAGAGAGAGAGAGAGAGAGAGAGAGAGAGAGAGAGAATTTATGGGAGAATATTTAAAGGAGAAAATTTAAGGGAGAGTTCTTATTGGGACTGAGAGAAATAAAGGTTCTTTTCTTTTCATTTAAAGAATATTTTGCCATTTCTGAACTGGCGATTTTTTTCGGAAAGATTTACCAAACTCTTATTGAATGCATCAGCTCTATATATACATATATGTGTATATGTGTATATATATATATATATATATATATATATATATATATATATATATATATATATACATATATAAATCCTTCATGCACCTCGTTTACATAATCCATTTGAGGCACGTGAGACATTCATCCACTTTGAAAAAAAATAATATATCCCATAAAACCACTTACAACATCATACTCATCTACGCCAACCACACCAGTGAAACTTCTTTTGTGACAAAAACTTCCCAACACCCGAGGAAACGCCACAGAGGGTTCCCTGCCCGTCACACAAGCAGAGGAAGTTTGTAATGCATTTATAATAAGTTACAATAAGGATTTGGAAAATTCCAGCCGGTGAGAGTTACACAAATTCGTTTTCGAGGCTCGCAATAGTTGCCGATTCGAGAGAAGCTCTTTATTCAATCGACGTTGCAGGGAAAGGGAGATAAAGCAAAAGCAACGAAAGGGAGGGAAGTGAGAAGGAATGGAGAAGTGTACAGTAGTAGGTGGAAAAGAAAATGTGTTGACAATATATTTACGAGCCATGTGTTGAGTTTTCGAGTCTTCTTACGTGTGGTGTGTGTGTGTGTGTGTGTATATATATATATATATATATATATATATATATATATATATATATATATATATATATATATATATATATATATATATATATATATATATATATATATATATATATATATATATATATATATATATATATATTATATATATGTATATATATATATATATATATATATATATATACATTTATATATATATACATTATATATACATATATATATACATATATATATATATATATATATATATATATATATATATATATATATATATATATAATTTTTGGCTTAGAGGCACATAGAGAAATAAATGGTGAGATACAGTTAGACAGAGGGAGAGAGAGAGAGAGAGAGAGAGAGAGAGAGAGAGAGAGAGAGAGAGAGAGAGAGAGAGAGAGAGAGAGAGAGAGAGAGAGACGCTTCTTGCAACATAAATAGATTATAATTATTTTCAAATAACTTTCTTCACTGGAGAGAGAGAGAGAGAGAGAGAGAGAGAGAGAGAGAGAGAGAGAGAGAGAGAGAGAGAAAGCATGAAGTCTAAAGACAGATGGGAGGCAAAACGATCAGGTGCAGGGCGACAAGACAGCGACAAACTGCCCAACAGTTTCCAGACAACATTTCCGAAAAGATAATTTATCATAAAGGCACGAAGACTGAAAACCTTTTGTTCGTTTTTTTTTTTTTTTTAGAACTATTGACATTCTGAGCCTCCTCGTTACCTGTACGGATTTATGAATCATTATTTTTCGATGCTTACCCATTTTCATTGTCCATGTATGAATTGAGAGAGGGGGAGAGAGAGAGAGAGAGAGAGAGAGAGAGAGAGAGAGAGAGAGAGAGAGAGAGAGAGAGAGAGAGAGAGAGAGAATCCATCTTGACTTCAGTTTACATGCAAAGTGAAAGAATTGTTTTTTCATTGGGAAAACGTGTTGGAGAGGCAAACAAAAATATATAATTTTATAAAGTTTGAATTTATCATCTTTTTTCAGAACAGACAGAGACAGAGAGAGAGAGAGAGAGAGAGAGAGAGAGAGAGAGAGAGAGAGAGAGAGAGAGAGAGAGAAATAAAAATTTTTTCATATATAGGATGCAAATAAAAATAGGAATACACTACTTTTTTTGTACATTTCTGAAAATACGAAAGGTCGAAAAGAGAGAGAGAGAGAGAGAGAGAGAGAGAGAGAGAGAGAGAGAGAGAGAGAGAGAGAGAGAGAGAGACATAAAATCTATCAAACATAAAATGGTAATAAAAATATGATTTTTATTTCCTACTTTTCTGGAAAAAAAGAATTGTTGAAGAGAGAGAGAGAGAGAGAGAGAGAGAGAGAGAGAGAGAGAGAGAGAGAGAGAGAGACAGACAAACAGAACAGACAGAGACAGAGAGACAGAGACAGAGAAAATCTATCAAACACACAACGGTAAAAAAAAAATATGATTTTTATTTCCTACTTTTCTGGAAAAAAGAATTGTTGAGAGAGAGAGAGAGAGAGAGAGAGAGAGAGATTCTGGCCTCATAATTGTCCTCTGGGGTCAATCCGTTGTAATAATGATTTGTCGTACAGAGTTGTCATAACTAAGAGGCCATTTCTTGGCATTCGACCGCAGGAGCGAAATTGGCAATGAAACCGCTTTCATTAACTGGTGCAATAAGGTAGTATTAACCAGTTGTTATCGTTCCTAGCGGCTGGAAATGAAATAGTTCTTCTTTGCGAAATAAAAGACTTATTTACTGAGCAATCTATTATTATTATTGTCATTATCATTATTATTATTATTATTATTATTATTATTATTATTATTATTATTATTATTATTATTATTATTATTATTATTATTATTATTATTATTATTATTACCTCTCCTGAATGGTATAAAAAAGGAGCAAATTACATAGAAAATTAAAATATTGTTGCCTGAGATATATATATATATATATATGTGTGTGTGTATGTGTGTACACATACACACACAAACATGCATACATATATATATATATATATATATATATATATATATATATATATATATTATAAAATTCCGTCTCATACAGTCTACAGGCACTCTATAAATACCACACTTCATTAAAGTGATCACATACGTATAAACTCAACATGTTTAAATACTGAAAGCATAATACAATTAAATCCACAGTTCATCTATATTAGTTTCTTTCTGTGCGTCTTCTGACAACCAAAATAAACATTAACAAAATGATGATTTTATAAAAGCAAGACTTTTCTCATTCTCTCAAGTCATAATCCTCTCAAAGTTCGTTTTCTCTTCCATTGATAACAGATTCAGTTGATGAAGCAAGAAGCCTGCCATTTGAGAAATCATCTAAAAGCACGAGGCTTCATTTGAAAGCATACTCGTTCCTCTTTTGCCAACGCAAGACAGGCTTCGCTTATTCATGCATTCTGCTTACATTCTTCTTTCATTCTTGCTTTGAGAGGGAGCCTTTTGATATTTGATACCAGCATCCGGTCACTAAGATTCTTGCTCTCCCTTTGTTGGGGGTCAAAATCCTATTATTTCGGTCCTTTAAAATGAAATAAGATTAGCCTTCAGACAAGTGTGTCAATTCAGGTTGAACGTGCAAGGGCTTTTGACTGTTGATGTTGCAAGTTTTCTAAATGCATTTCTATTATAATAGTATAAACGGTTCTGGATATTTTTAGCTTATTTTGGCAGGATCTTTTGTTATTTTCTTTTGTATTTGCTTACGTAAAGTAAATTGCTATGTACTCCTCAAGGGAAATTATTATGCTTAATACATACACACACACACCACACACACACACACTCACACACACACACACACTAACACATATATATATATATATATATATATATATATATATATATATATATATATATATATATATATATATATATATATATATATATATACAATAATACATACATATATATATATACATAAATATATATCTATATAATATATCAGCGTGTGTATGTGTAAATCAGCAGTTGTTTGCGAATTTGAATCTATTTTAGAATCTTTTCAACTGTCCATTCGACGCATGACCCAAGCTACTAAAAAAGCTTTCATTAATATCCATCACGTACTTGTGAAGACATAATTATAGAGGCCGACGAATGAAAACGCGATTCTACACAGATACTGTAGTGGCTGAAGTATAAATACCTTTGATAAACACTGCTGCGAATTTTTACCTATTCAGACTGTTTAGTTTTTATAAATGCAAAACTTACTCATAGAATTCGTAACTCGCTCAATTTTCACTTCAGCCAGAACTATTCCTATGCTGTTTTACTGGTGGGAGGGATTAGTTTAATAGCAGTCATCACTTGAAAGAGAACGACGCAACAGCATTTAATGAAAAAGACGATCTCTCGGGAAAGTATATCAAAAATGCAATGAATCTTACCTTTCTGGCGTAGCATTTTTCTCATTATTTATGTAAAGAATGTTCAGTTTCTTCATAATCACGAGAAAGAAAGAATCAAAGGCAACAGTATTCAATGAAGAATATCATCTCTCAGGAGTGTAGATTGAAAATGCAATGAATCTTACCCTTCTGTCGTAGCATTTTTCTCATTATTTATATGAGGAATGTTGAGTGTCTATCATAATCACAAAAAAGAAAGAATCAAAATAATATGACCCAACTTATCTGCATTTTGTCTATAAATAGTCTGTTGGAATTGAATGGAATATAGAGTTTACTGTCCAAATGGCTAAAAAGCTTTCACTGGGACCTATGAGGTCATTCAGCGCTGAAAAGGTAATTGAAAGTAGATAAACAGGCTTGAAACATGCAACAGGAGTTGAAAATGCAAAACTTGTTCAGTTGCAATATAAAATAATTGTTAGGAGAGGTTGGATAGCAAGATGGAAGAAAGATAATGAAAAAGATGTGGAGGTACAGCAAAAGGAATGATTAATGTAAAGGTTGCAGCTAGGGTCGATGGGAGTATTTGCTAAGAACATTTAGTAATGCTGATTGAAAATGCAATGAATCTTACCCTTCTGGGGATAAATAGTCTCATTTTTATGATTAGTTACCACAAAAGAAAAATCAAAATAATATGGCCTACTCATTTGCATTTGCATACAGAAAAGGCCTTCTTCTGAATAAATTATCTATAAAAAGTAATCAATAGTTTTTACCTTGAAACTCATCAGGAGGAAAACATTTGCATATAAAAAAGTATCTTTCATGATTAATTATCTAAAAAAACAATAATAGGAAACTGCTTTTGCATATAAAAATATATATTTTATGATTAATTATGTAAAATACACTATAATAGAACACAGCTTTTGCATAGAAAAAATATTTTATGATTAATCATCTATTTAAGAAAAAGCACATTAATAGGACACTACTAATCTGCTTTTGCATATATAAAATATATTTTATGGTTAATTATCTATAAGAAAAACCACAATTATAGAACACTATTCATCTACATTTGCATATAAAAAATATATTTTATGATTAACTATCTGTAAGAAAATTGCACATTTAAGAATTTTGTGGTATGATTAATTATCTATAAAAACACAAAAACTATTGTATAAACTATGGCTTATCATTGCCAAAACACACACAGAAAACCAAGAACGAAATTGACCCCCCAAAAAATCACCAAATTCAGCCCATAAAAAAAAAAAGACCCTGAAGAACGAACCGGCGTAAAGATTGGAAAATTCTCCGAAGTCCTGATTAGCGTTCCCTTGATTTTGAGCCAATGACGTGAAACCTATTAGATTCAGGTCACGTATTCCGATTTCTTGGAAAATCCTGGTAATGAGGAACCTATTATGCTTCGGCCAACGAAGTCTGAATGGCGTCGATGCATTCAACGGTGTTTGGCTCGACTGTTTAGTTGTTATATTATTTAAGCCTTTTCTATTGCCCCCAACAGATATCTGAAAACGTTCAACAATGCTGGAGATTAGTGAGTTACGCACCGAGAAACCGATGTTTAGGTTCTGGGGTAAAAGTTGTATACGATTTCTCATATAATTTTCCATGCGCTGTCAGCCGGCACGTACAAAGATGGGTTTTCATAATTTTGTTTGACTGTTAGATTGTGGATTTAAATACAACTTTGTTGGCTGTTGTTATTGGTCGTAAGAAGAGCTGATTAAATATATATATATTACTATATTACGTACATATATATATATATATATATATATATATATATATATATATATATATATATATATATATATATATATATATATATATATATATATATATATATATATATATATATATATATATATATATATATATATATTATATACATATAAATAATATATATATATAATATTATATATATCATGTGTACAAACGCTTTCAATAACCACCTTCATCTGACTCCAAATCATATTGAAATCAGTTGTGCAACAGAATTTTCCCTTGTTTTTGATGCTGGAACGCGCGCTCGCCAGCGAGCTGACAAGACCAACACCGAACAACCAGCAGTACTTTCTCTCATCTCTCATTTCTGCTTTTCCAGTGATGCATCCGGAAATTCAACCTGAATGTTAAGAGCGAGAAATTACGGACCTGTAACTCACGTCAAAACGTAGCTTCAGCCTATCACAAAAATAAATACATACCAGTCTATTTTTACATCACTGACCTGTTTTCCATTTGCTATTTAACAGCCAATCATCTGAGGCCTTTGAAAAAAAAAACACAAATGAAAATTACAAAAATAAATAAATACCTCCCTGTTTTAACATCATTGACCCGTTTGCCATTTGCTATAACAGCCAATCATCTGAGGCCTCTCCCCGCCCTCCCCCCAAAAAAAAAATAAACAGAAAGGAAAATAAAAATGAAAATAACAAAATAAATACATACCTCTCTATTTTAACATAATGGACCCATTTGCCTTCTGCCATAACAGCCAATCATCTGAGGCCTCTCCCAAAAATAAATAAAAAACAAAAATGAAAATCACAAAAATAAACACATGCCTCTCTGCTTTAACATCATTGAGTCGTTGCCATTTGCTATATAACAGCCAATGATCTGGGGCCTCCAAAAAAAAAAATAAATAAACAAAAATAAAAATGAAAATCATAAAGATAAATACATACCTCTCTGCTTTAACATCATCGACCCGTTGCCATTTGCTATATAACAGCTAATCATCTGAGGCCTCTCCAAAAACAAATATATAAATCAAAATGAAAATGACAAAAATAAATACATACCTCTCTGATTTAACAGCAATGACCCACTGCCATTTGCTATATAACGGCCAATCACCGGAGTCCTCTCAAAAAAATAAACAAATAAAAAAATCTCAGCGTTGGTTCTGACGTCCCGACGCGTCGTCCCGACTCGAAATAATTCCATAACTGATACGAAATGATCGTATTTCGGTCAAATACGCGCGCCCAACCGGATGCAAATGAATTCTTTGTGCTTCCGGGATTTACTCTGTATATAAGACTGAGTGTGTTTCCTGAGCCCTATTACGAATAGATCAAAGGCTCCCCCGGAGATTTAGTTCTCAGTCTCTCTCTCTCTCTCTCTCTCTCTCTCTCTCTCTCTCTCTCTCTCTCTCTCTCCTGAAGACCCAAGGCGAAAGAGAATAATTTCCTAGAGATTGTACAACACGAGGAAGACAAACAGATAGACAGACAGACGCCCTCGGAAGGTACTCGCAAACAAACAATTGCGGCGCGCGCGTACACACACATACGCATAAACAAGACGAGAACAATTTCCAGAGATTATAGAACACGAGGAGCACAAACAAGCAGGCAGATAGACGCACTC
>NC_089761.1:38066772-38076772 GCF_040412425.1 Macrobrachium rosenbergii | reverse complement strand
CTAAAATTATTTTGTACGTGACATGTATAAATTCCAGTTGCTTATTTTTCTAGAAGGGGGTAAAACCAATATGTACCTTTTTCTTTTTTTCTTAAGACAAATAAGAATTATTTAATATTCGTTATCATAGGACATAATCATATTCCTTTGTTACTATCAATAAAAGATATATTTTTATTTGTTTTTTGTGTCAATTATATAAAATATATATATAAATTTTTCGCTGTTAAGAAAGCTACATGTTCAGTATCCATACCCGATTCTACTTGTTAGTTCACTTAAGATATAATCACTAATTACTTGTATTTTTTATATTTAACTGTTAATCTGCTCAGTGGTCTGATAAAATAAGAAAAATTACTCTAATTTCTTATTGAATGCCGTAAAAAGTCATTAGAGTTTCTTAAGAAGAGAAAGTTTACTCATTTAAAGAAGAGATAATCTATTAATAATATATATTTATAATATTACCACTTCAAAACTAAGAAAGATATCGTTATCAGCAATACTCTATAATGCTAATATCAAGAATATCCATAATTGAATTTGTTTCAAAGGTATGATCAGTTTATAATATATGATTGCTTTCACTCAAAAATTGAACAAGCAGCGTCTTGAACCTAAGTCTCAAGCACTCAAATGTTTAAAATAAGACCCCAGACTAGACCTGCTCATCATGATATGAGATGGAATCTTAAGAATGCAATAAAGAAGTAATATGACCCCTATCTCATCTTCATTTAAAGAAGGGAACTTTCATCAATCCGAGCCATCTACTAATGAAAGGCTGGATGGGAAACATGAATGCATCTCTCTCTCTCTCTCTCTCTCTCTCTCTCTCTCTCTCTCTGTTTATAAAATTATGTGGAATCTTTGGTCTGCCTCATTCTTGTGTGGCATTATCGGTGCTGGTTAACAAATGCCTTCTTAAAAATTGGTCTGAGTTTTCCTAGAGCTCTGAGATCATCTCTCTCTCTCTCTCTCTCTCTCTCTCTCTCTCTCTCTCTCTCTCTCTCTCTCTCTCTCTCATAATTGTATGACAATGTCGATGCAGATTAACATTTTCCTACTTAAAAATAGCTCTGAGATAAAATCTCTCTCTCTCTCTCAATGTCGATGCAGATTCTCTTAGAAATCTCCGAGTTCTCTCTCTCTCTCTCTCTCTCTCTCTCTCTCTCTCTCTCTCTCTCTCAAAACCTGTTCATGAAAGAGTATGGAATCTAAAGAATGCAATAACCGTGAAGAAATGACCTCCATTTTCAGAAGAGACCTTCCCTTTTTCTCTCGTGCCAAACCAGCCGCCATCTTTCTCCTCCGAACCTGCTTGAATCTGCTTAAGATACCTCAATGGATGGCGGTTTCATATTTCACTCGGAGGCAGAGCGATGGGACGAAAAAAGTCTGGAGGAGGAGGAGGAGGAGGAGGAGGAGGAGGAGGAGGAGGAGGAGGAGGAGGAGGAGGAGGAGGAGGAGGAGAGGAGAGGGAGGGTGATAGATGCGGTGAAGAGAGCTATAAATACAGATATGACAGGAACGAAAGTGGAAAAGGCTAAAGAAGGTTAGAATATAGCGTTGGAATATGGGGTAAACGTCAGGAGGAGAAGAGGTTACTGTTGATGGATGTCTTGAAAAAACCTGTAAAGACAGGTATTTCAGAGGACTCTGAAAAAAACTCTATAAATTATTGAAGGAAAGGTTAAAATAAACCACTTCAAAACAAATAAATAGAAATAAATCCTTGAGTGAAAAGACAAGAAGGAAAATTGAAAACAATAAATTTTGAAGGAAAGTTTAAAACAAAATATTTCAAAACAAATAAATACGTGAGTGAAAAGAGAACTAAAAAAGCCTCAATCAAATATTAAAGCAGGAATTAAAATAAGTTACTTTAAGACAAATAAAACTAAATATAAGTCAAAAGTTCATGAAGCGAATCCAGCCAGGCTCAAGATACTGCAGGAGGGTTTTCAAAACTTCCACACAAAGTCCTGGAAAGGATGTTCTTAAACAACACCGAAGGATCTTTCGGATGACCTTCCTTCACATACCAAGCCCACTCCCCCTCCCACCCCCGCCCCACCTTCCCTTTACGAAATCATTGCACTCTTCTTCTTCTGTTGCACTGCTGAGTCATGCGATTTTTATTGTGTAGTCGATAAAACTCGGTTCCAGACGCGATTAATCTTGGTTCTACCTATGAAAAACTCCTGTTTCTTGGTACGGGAAATCTTCATTCTGGGTGCGGCATTCTTCGTCTTGTGTACCAGGAATCTCTCTTCCGAAAAGTGGAATTCTGGTTTTAGGGACGGGAAATCTTGATTCCAGGGACTAGAAACCTTGATCTGGTTGGGAGAAATGACTGTGCTGTGTACAGGATATCTTTATTTAGGGCAGGAAAACTTAGATTCTGAAGAAACCTCGATTCTCGGTATAAGCAATTTCGATTCTGAGCAAAAGGAACCTTGATTCCACGAAGGGGTTAACGTGATGTTGGGAAGGAGAAATCTTGATCATAAAGAAACGTTGATTCTATTCTGAAAATCTTAATTATGAGCATGAGAAAACTTAGTACCATGCCCAAAAATCATCGAATCTAGGGAAACCTATAATCCGAATACTTAAAATCGTGATCTTACGTAAAGGAAACTGGATTCTAGATAATAGGAATTATTTCTTCGGGTACGAGACTTCTCGACTCCCAGTATGAGAAAACCGAGGTGCAAGCCAACAGCGTACGAGATTAAATCTTCTTCTTCTTCTTCTTCTTCTTCTTCTTCTTCTTTTGTCGGGCTGTGACGTGGGTGAGGGTGTCATGAGAAAAGGGATTTATGTCAGTAACAGACACGAACAAAAGAGCAAAGGAGAGAACCAGTGACAACCGAGCCTGACAGATGGTGAGAGAATGGGAAAGGAGAATGTATGTTCCATAGAGATGTAACGGTTACTTTTAAATAAGTAATATACTTTCATACATGCATACAGTATATATATATATATATATATATATATATATATATATATATATATATATATATATATATATATATATATATATATCCCTACAGTCATTGTCAGTCTTCATTCATTTCTTACCAAGCAATGAAAGAGAGAGAGAGAGAGAGAGAGAGAGAGAGAGAGAGAGAGAGAGAGAGAGAGAGAGAGAGAGAGAGAATCAGAAACTGGAACCCGATGCGCTGGACAATCTTAATCAAATATCCCTGAAGACGATACCTAAGAAGTTCACTCACTGTTTGTTTCTTTACCCAAGTATCCTGTCGGCGACGTTGAGATTGAACGGAAGGGGAAGCGCAAGATATAGTGAGAGGAGGAGGAGGAGGAGGAGGAGGAGGAGGAGGAGGAGGAGGAGGAGGAGGAGGAGGAGGAGAAGGGCCACTTCACTGAAATGGGAAGCTTCATTTTTCGTTATCCGGTCCTGAAAGGGAAGACGCAGCGCTTCGTGTTCTATGATTCGAGAGGAAAAATAAACTATTGTCGAAAAATCTTCAGCCGTGACTGCCCTCACCGGGCGAGGCTGGGAGTGTTTGTGTGTGTTTGTGTCGGGGAAAGGAGTGGAAAGGAGATGGTAGGGATGGGAAGGGGGCTGTCCTGGAAGGTTGGGGAGATACGTCCCCACCCTCCGGGGGGGCTCCCACCTCCGAAAACCTCCCGACAATGCCGGATACTTGATGAAAGAAGGAAATTCCACTTCGGGCTTACTGGCTAAAAGGACTGTGTTTACGGTGGTATTGTCTCATTTTTTTCTCTTCATTTATATCCTTCCTGTTTCTTATCTTCCTTTTGGTATACTTTTCTGCGTTATTTCTTTGACAGTAGTGATATAGTGATGTAAACCATTATTACCTATTTTTTTGTTTATATCATACATAGATCCACCTATTGTAAAATCTATGGATTCTCAGTTTACAGTTTATTAAGGGAGTTTTACTCATCTCTTACCCATTCATATAAAATTCGGCGTCTGGAATATGTTCCAGAAATTTCAATATCTTCTCAATTTAATATATATATATATATATATATATATATATATATATATATATATATATATATATATATATATATATATATATATATATATAAATATATGTAATGTATATATATTTCTTTCCAACAAATGTTTATAATATTATATTCTTAATTCTTATTTTCTTTACTCTTGATTGAAACAATATTTTCCCTTCACTATTCAACCCTTAAAATGAACTCTTTTTTTTTTAAGTGATTAATATTTTTTCTCTCAAATCTTATCGAAGTTAATTTTAGAAACTGCTCAATCTTCTTAACATAATTCGATTTTCTTTATATTTCCGGTTTATTTCTGTCATTACGTGTCTCCTTTTACAATTCTTTTCCTTCTGTTTCCAAATCTTCTCCTTCCCGAGGGAAATAAAGAGAGAGAGAGAGAGAAGAGAGAGAGAGAGAGAGAGAGAGAGAGAGAGAGAGAGAGAGAGAGAGAGAGAGAGAGAGAGAGAGAGAGAGAGAGAGAGAATATTCATTATTTTAGTATGACAGGGAGGGACAGACAGAGTGAGTGAGAGAGAGAGAGAGAGAGAATATTCATTATTTTAGTATAACAAGGAGGGACAGAGAGAGAGAGAGAGAGAGAGAGAGAGAGAGAGAGAGAGAGAGAGAGATTATATTCACAGTTTATTAGAACAGTTTAATAGAGAGAGAGAGAGAGAGAGAGAGAGAGAGAGAGAGACAGACAGACAGACAGACAGACAGACAGATGACATTTTCTATTTTAGTAAGACAAGAGAGAGAGAGAGAGAGAGAGAGAGAGAGAGAGAGAGAGAGAATATTCATTATTTTAGTATGACAGAGAGGGACAGAGACAGAGTGAGAGAGAGAGAATATTCATTATTTTAGTATGACAAGAGAGAGAGAGAGAGAGAGAGAGAGAAAGAGAGAGAGAGAGAGAGAGAGAGAGAGAGAGAGAGAGAGAGAGAGAGAGAGACTTCTTCTCGTGCTCACCTTCCGTTCTGAGACGAAAACGACCAGTTTCCCAGTGGCATTTTTGCCCAGTGCTCTGTTCGACTACGGCCTTCTCCAACCTGGGGGAAAAATCGTCATTCTGAAGGAAACGAGGCAATGACATTTTCGAGTCCCAGAACGACCGAGGAAGTTCTGCAGAATCGTTCTCAGCCAGAATGATCCTCAACTAACCTTGCTTAAGGGAATCATTTGTGGGGCCTCTCTCTCTCTCTCACACACGAACACACACATCGACACACACGCACACATACACACTTGGAGGTTACTTACCTTGGAAGAGAAAGGAACTCTTATTCTTAAAAATAATGATAAAAGTAACGTCTGTCTGTCTGTCTGTCTGTCTGTCTCTCTCTCTCTCTCTCTCTCTCTCTCTCTCTCTCTCTCTCTCTCTCTCTCTCTCTCTCTCTTACACACACACACACACACACACACACACAGAACAGACACCCACACATATACGCACTAAAGAGATAGAAACTCTTATTCTTAAAGATAATGGTAAAAGTAACTTTCTCTCTCTCTCTCTCTCTCTCTCTCTCTCTCTCTCTCTCTCTCTCTCTCTCTCTCTCTCTCTCTCTCTCTCTCTCTCTCTCTCTCTCCTATGCGTGCCAAAAACCCCTAGAGCAATGTAAAACAGACGTAGAGTTAAAAAGGACGTATAAAATTCAACCCAGGAAAGATTTGAATGGAAGCATAGGAGTAACTTCTCTTTTTTTCTCATTTCTCTTTTATTCCACTCTCGTTTCATTTCCAGCTTTTGCCTTATTCATGTCAGTCTTCCCCACTTACTTTTTAAGCTGTATTTTTATGTTTCTTCTTTATACTTTCGCTTTTAAAAATATTCATTATTCTTTCTTTACTCTTTGACATTCTGTATATTTTCGTTTTATTTGCGTGTATATTAATTTTTGGTCTGTGGTCCTTATTCCATTTTTTTTTTCATTTTCCTTCCACTTTAGGATGAGTAATGGTTATACTTTCTTTGAATTATTAGCAAGAGTTAAACGAATTAAAAGAAAGTGAATTTACATATGTGAACACCCGTGTCTGCAAAATATAAAATTAATTCTTGTATCATTATCACTCTCGAAAAAATGGGTTACATTTTTTCTTTCTTACTGTGCGACACTACCAAATTATTTTTGATATTTCGTGAGGGATGCTACCAGAAAGAGATAGATTTCACAAAAAAAAGTTATCATAGTAGATTCAAAGGATGTAATACATAATAAATTATATGTCAAAAGACATCATTTATTTATTTAAAGTAATGCAAGAGTGAATATTGTATTGTATATATAAAAAAATGTGAAAGTCGTTCATATATCAGCACAGCAATGGAGTTTTTTTATTACAATATTATGTCGATTAAAACAAAATTCCTAAAAATCATATGCATTCAAAAAAAACTGACAGAAGGCAAAAATATAAAACTAAATTGATAAATAAATACATAGATAAACAAATGAATAATTAAACAAGTAAATGAATAGGTAAGTTTTAAAAAAATGAATAAAATAGGTAAAAAAATTTATAATTTTTCAATAAAAATATAAGGCTGGAGTGTATGATGCAATACATTTGGCCCAGAATGAACACCCATTATTTTTAGGGGACGAAATTACGAGAGGGTTGCAAACCCGTTCATTCAGGAGGGAATGCAATACTGCTTTCGAATGCAGTGCGTAGTTGTTGCTTTAGTTTTTTCAACAAACAACTTTTTTTATATTTGAATATTTGTTTTTGTTTCTGGGTTGGTCGTATTCAGCCATGGCTCTTTCTTCCTCTCTTCTCTTGAATTTTAGAAGCTGTGGCTGTGTGTGGGTGTGTGTGTGTGTGTTTTTTTTTTTTTACTGCTGTGTCAATGACCCTGTTAGTTGTGACGTCAGATTATTTCCAAGTGATGAATCTCTTTTCCCACTTGTGCACATTTAATTTGCAAGATTATATATAGGCTCTTATTTCGGTTCCTCTGGCTGTTTACTTAATAATAATAATAATAATAATAATAATAATAATAATAATAATAATAATAATAATAATAATAATAATAATAATAATAATAATAATAATAAAGGTAAGTAGCAAGACCAGAAAATCGAAATAAGAAAGATATAGGATATACCAGTGGAAATTGAACTCATGATCATAGGAACACTAGGTGCGATCCCAAGATTCCTGATTAGGAACCTAGAAAAACTAGATGTCGAAGTAGATCCAGGACTCATGCAGAAAAGTGTGCTACTAGAAACAGCTCACCTAGTGAGAAAAGTGATGGACTCCTAAGGAGGCAGGATGCAACCCGGAACCCCACACTATAAATGCCACCCAGTCGAATAGGATGACTGATATAGACAAAAAAATATAATAATAATAATAATAATAATAATAATAATAATAATAATAATAATAATAATAATAATAATAATAATAATAATAATAATAATAATAATAATAATAATAATAATGATGAATTCACATTAAAAATACACAGTAATTCCAATATTTTGTATTTTCGTCAATGATTACAATTAGAGCTTTTGCGAATACTACGCGTTGCTCCTCATGTGTCTAAAACAATTAAGATACAAGTTGTTAAAATTACTATTTATCCTAAATTAAAAACATTTTAGCCACGACACTATGACCCTTCCATTTTACAAACAGGGAGGCAGAAACAGAATTCGCAAGATTTAAAAAAATTGTTTTTGCAAGAGCTTTGTGAGGAAAGGGAAACGTTTGTCTCTATTGGACCTGGAGCTGTGGCCCCGTCGCTCCAAGACCATTTCTCATACTTTCGGCGTCAACACTACTTTGGCCCGTCTCATTTTTCTTCGCAGTTTTAGGTCTCGGGTCTAAGACCGTTTTTGAAGACCTTTGCAAAGTTTTCTGAAACCTTTTACTTTGTCGAAGCTCAATAACAAAATGGTTTGAAATATTGTCTGAAAGTATTGAATTTCTACGCTGGGGTAAAAAATGTAAGGTGAATCCTCTGCAAGATCAAAGTAGTATATTAGCAACAGAATTCATAGCCTGAGAATAAACTGAATTTTTAAAATATCGCATATGCTCTTGTCCTTATATCTATGATATATTTCCATAAACGTCTGAAATGTCTTAAAACATAGTAAGGTAATTTTTTGTTTTATTGAAAACATAAATATTCAAAATATTATAGAACCCCATCATATATATTCATATATATATATATATATATATATATATATATATATATATATATATATATATATATATATATATATATGAAAAATATATATATATATATATATATATATATATATATATATATATGTATATATATATATATGTATATATGTATATATATATATATATATATATATATATATATATATATATATATATATATATATATATATATATATATATATATATATATTTATGAGCCTAGGTATGACTATTCAATGTCAGTCAGCAAACTCTTCTCTTCTCTCTCTCTCTCCAACTAGAAACAGTACCAGGCAAAAGCATTATCAATCCAATTTCCTAAATACCATCTAAATCCACCACCCACGTGGGAGAACACTCCATCTACTCCAGTAATCTGGCTCGAGTTCGCTAATTTACATTAAGAGCTGCGATACACTGATCACAGTTGAGCTTCTGGAGTTAACTCACACTTTCCCTTCGGCCAGTCGGATGTTTGCTTTGTTAGACTCAACACAGTGTTTGTATTCTGTGCTTAAAATGTTTTCGAGCTAAGGCATTGCTCTTATGTTAGACTCAACACAATGTTTGCAATCTGTATATAAAATGTTTTCGAACTAAGGCATTGTTCATGTTAGACTCAACACAATGTTTGCATTCAATATATAAATTTTTTTTCGAACTAAGGCATTTCTCTTATATTAGACTCAACACAATGTTTGTATTATGTACTTAAAATGTTTTTAGAACTAAGGCATTGCTCTTATGTTAGACTCAACACAATGTTTGTATTTTGTACTTAAAATGTTTTTAGAAACTAAGGCATTGCTCTTATGTAAGCCTCAACACAATGTTCGCATTCTGTATATAAATGTTTTTCGAACTAAGGCATTGCAACACAATGTATGTATTCTGTATACAATTTTTTTTCCGAACTAAGGCATTGCTTTTATGTTAAACTCAACACAATGTTTGTACTCAAAATGTTTTTCGAGGTAAGGCATTGCTCTCAGCCTATGCCAAGTTTTCATTAGATTAAAGTTTCATTAACTAAATGAGTGTAGGAAATTCTTTGGAGAAATTAATCTACTCAAAGTAATTACTCTTTTTTCCCCCATAAAAAAAAGTGTTTGCACTTTACTCGGGAAAGTTTCCATTGGATTACCATTTAATCAGTTAATGTAAGACTGTGAGTTATATCTTGCTGGGGTAATTAGCTTTTATGAATTTACATTCTGTTAAGCTATGGATAAACTTCCTTTTAAAAATCTAATTATTGAGATTACAAGCAAATATCATTAAACCCTAATTACATACATACATAGATTAGACCGTGATTATAGTATCTTCTCTTTAAATGGTACACTTTCATGTTAACCATGTTATTTTTTTATTTATTATTTAACAAATACGATTAATTTCATAGTAATTCAAATCTTACGCTCTGAATACGATAAAATTAAAATATAGACATGACGCAAGATTTTGTTTCTTTTTAATGTTCTCTCCCTTACAAAAAGTAAGAATGCTAACTGGTATTCAAAACAACCAAGAAAATTATGAACATATCTTGTGATTATGTTTTGAGATGAATTTCATCCAAAAATTCTCTCTCCTCAGAAATTACTTATGATTATATTTATAGATTTTTTGTCCAGATATTCTCTATCCTTATAAATTATTTATAATTATATTTATATTTTTTCATCTAAATATTCCCTATCTGCTAAAAGTGTTACTAGAAAGAACATGAAACTGAGAAAGCAATTTGACCAAAATAACAGCATCACAGGGTATC
>NC_089761.1:38044272-38061772 GCF_040412425.1 Macrobrachium rosenbergii | reverse complement strand
AGTTTTACTTACGTATCAATAGACAACAATTTTACGTAGATTGTGAACAAAATTATTGTAAAATGATGAATTACTTTTCAAATTTTTACATTAGACGAAAGAACATATCTAAATAAAATTCCATACAGTATTGTCATCCATAATTTTCTTAGTATTTTACACAGTTCTGCTTGCGTATCAAGAAAACACTTGTCTTGCAATTTCTTGTCATGAAAACTAATACCTAAATTATTGAACATTGGCAGCATTCTGTCATCAGACTTAAGACTGCCTCTAAAAAAAAGGCACATACATTTTAGAGTCGTCCATACTTTAACTCGGGCACTTTGTCCCAGGTAATCTGATGTGCATGTGACGCAAAATCACACACGTAACCCCACCACCGCAGATGAAGAGATCTTATGACTCTCGCAGGTTCCACCATTATGAGGCTAATAAGACCCGAACAGCAAGACTTTATGGCACGGTCCCCTATAAATTATAGGCCTCATCAGAGCAACAGACAGGGTCTTGAAGTACCGACATCTCATGGCAACATATTGATTCCCCGTATTGCTCTCTCTCTCTCTCTCTCTCTCTCTCTCTCTCTCTCTCTCTCTCTCTCTCTCTCTCTGGGCCATGACGTGTTGTGCAATAAGGTTAGGGCCTTATGTGTTTCTGAAATGGCTGTATTGTTCGGGGCATGATGAGGACGTTTTGCTGGGTGATTTGTCTTCCTTGCCAAGAGTTCTGATCAATAATTTCTGCTAATTTTCAAGTTTTTTTTTTCCTGCGATGACAGTAAGGTTACAGAATTTTATCTATTTCTCTGTAAATGAAACCTTTTCCTGCTTGTAACATTTGGTACACAGGTGTCTGCAATTTAAGGAAATTTAACTGTTTTCCATCATAAGGTATTTTCGTGGTTTGTGGAAGAAGACCCCGTTATAATATAATACTCTTGCTATGCTGTCCCCTTATCCATTCATAATCTATTTGTTTATTTATTTTATTTTTGTAGCTTGGTGAACATAGTTTTCCGTAGTTATTTTCAATATTTAATTTTACTTCATTAATCATTAGTTAGATTATTTATCGTTTTTCCCCTGACCTCGGTAAAACGCATTATTAATCATGTTTCACATGTATATTCATAAATTTGTTGTTTATGACTAAAAGTACATTATACAATTTCTCCTTTTTTTACTTTTTCAAGCCGTTTGCACAAAAATTTGCCTTTTTACATTGTTGTGATAAAGTCGGGTTGCTTTAAATAAATCCCTTTTACTGTCATTTTGGTGTAATTCAACTAGAAACCCATAAGTTTTCTATTATAAATACTTAAATTTTCGAACTGAAATCCATTAAGTTTCGTTTATAAATTTAAAATTCTGAAATCATTCAATTTTTTCCGGCGCCTCTTTTATCTATAATCGCAATAAAACGAGTTTTGTTGTAGTCAGAGAAACAACTACTCACATCGATTTAAGATCAGATATATCTTTCCATTCTTCAGATACTGATGTACGTTTGCCCCTTGAGGACGCAAAAGACAGACCATCCTAAGAAAGAAGAGGAAAATAAGTTTAGGGAATCTCATAATTCTTTATTTTTGTCTAACAATATAAAACACCGAGCATTCGCACATTCCTGCTGCACTGTGTTTCTATACCGCACAGTACCAGAAGCTCTATATTTCCTATACTCTAAACGTATAGGAATGCTTTATTAGCAATGTCACGGATGCCGAACTTGAAATATTCCTCTTTTCTCCTCCTCTTATGCTACTCATTTAAAGATTTGGGTTCTTTATATCTTTCCTTTTTATTAGATATTTTCTTCTCGTTTTTTTCATACGTCTCATATACACATTATTTATTGCACAAGCTTGCTAAGAATGTTAATGGCCTTCAGGATTATTCAGTATGATTACATGATTGTTTTATATATTAACAACCCTGATAAATATTGTTAATATCATATTAAGCATTCATTGTAAACGATAAAAAATTCCGTTCTTTTTCTCTTATTATTATTATTATTATTATTATTATTATTATTATTATTATTATTATTATTATTATTATTATTATTATTATAAAATATTCCAGGATTAAGAGAGCCTGCTCAAGAAGAAGGACTTTTTCTGAATTCATTTTAATATTTGTAAATACAGTACTTACATAAATGTGATTTTGTATTTTATAAACATATTCACGGGATTATTATTATTATTATTATTATTATTATTATTATTATTATTATTCATTTATTATTATTATTATTGAATGAGACTTTTTAGTTCAATAGGATGGCCGCATCATTTGAGTTGATTTTATATTCAGTCTTCTCGATTTTCCTTAAAATTCTTTTCTCTTCCACGTTGATACTGGACAATAATTGGTGAATGTTCATACTTTTGTAAAGAGAAATACATTAGCAGCGTATTCACAGCAGTCTTTGTTCTCTATACAGGATAATATAGTGAAACACCAGGAATAAACCCGTAGAGTTTATCAACCGAAAGGAATTTCTAAAGCACGACTCTGGAAAACATCAGCCGGAAACCTGGTGTTAAACTCTACGGGTTTATCACGCCGTGTTTAACTATCTTTTGTATAAGGAACAAAGACTAGCGTAAGCAAATACGCTGCTAATGTGCTTCTCTTTATTAAAATGCGAACGTTGGCAATTATGGTCCAATATTAACATGGAAGAGAACAGAATTATAATGAAAGATACGAAACTCAATATAAAATGAACTTAAATGATGTATCCATCCTATTGTGAAACATTATTAGAACAGAATTAATGAAAGATACGAAACTCAATATAAAATGAACTTAAATGATGTTATCCATCCTATTGTGAAGGACATTATTTATTATTATTATTATTATTATTATTATTATTATTATTATTATTATTATTATTATTATTATTATTATTATTATTATTGCACCTAAAAATTTATGATAAAGACTTACACATTCAACTACAAAAATAAAAATGAATCAACAATCTGAAAGAGATACTGTCACGATCTTGGCCAGATCTGCCGAAGAGAATTCACGAGAATTCAGAGAGAGAGACCAAAAGACCAGCTGCTTTGCCTCATAGACCCAGAAGGTCAAAGTTCAAGGGAAACGAACCAAAAGATGAAAGGTCGCCACCTTTATATCGAAATATTTATCAAGGTAGAATCAACTGAAGAGTGAGTTGTGAGTGCGTATGGAAGTCATGTGAAATTTCGCTGGTTACATTCATTAAAGTAAATGTCGGTACAGGAATAAATAAACATTTTTTAAATCGTTATGCAATGGTTATTCAACACAGAAAAACGGTTGTGAATAACAAATAAACATATTTAAAGCCATTATCAAAAGGTGATAAATTAGCTTTTAATATTCCGATAGGATTGTTGTTCAAAATGTAAAGTCGAATGCTTTATTTTAACAGGTTTTCGTTATTTGTTCCCTAATGATGTATTAAATAAACATACACACATAAACGCACATACATACATATTTGTATATATACTTATATTCACATATATAATAGATAGATAGATAGATATACATATATATATATATATATATATATATATATATATATATATATATATATATATATATATATATATATATATATATATATATATATAATTTATGCTCTCCAGCTAAATTGAGAATCGAAGTGAAAAAATATAAATGAGTCATTTCTAAACAAATCTTGACCCATGATTAAAATTCCAACGGAACGCCCAAATCCAAATCAATTCCAATGCTTTTAATTCCGCCTGATTTGCTGCCAATTGAGCAACGGTGAAATGTTCCCATTTCCCTTTTTTTACTGCGCTTATTAAATAAGGTTAAAATGCTGCCCTCGCCTTTTTATTGGGGGGGGGTGAGCGGTGGAGTGCTATTCCACGCAGGTGTATCGAGAAAGTATTTTAACCGTCTCGTGAATTAGACCAAATGTAATTTTCCCTTTGCAATTACATAACGTTTCTCCCTTTGCCAATCTGTATCCTCGGTATACAATACGGCCCATTAGGTCGCTTCCACCGCCTCCCTCCACCCTCCCCCCCCAAAAAAAGTGTATGACTCCGTTTCCCAACGTTTCTCTACCGTAATGTCTTCCAATTTAGGAAGTTCAGCATCGCACACATTAATCCTACCTTATGGCCCCAATTAGTACAAATCACCCTTCCATTTTTTTCTCAATATATTCTGTTTTCTGTTGAAATGACTCCGGACGGGAGTCCTTTCGTATTCTTACACAATCCGGAAACGCTCCGAACATTTTTTTCCTTATATTCTTGCATAGTCCGGATACGGGTTTGCATATATTTTTCTCTTATGACTGGTCATTAAAGGTTTATGAGCCATTCGGAAGGTATAATATTCTTAATGGCACGACATAATGCATTATTTAGCTTATGTGATTTAGAGCTTGAAAGATTAGCTCCCCTTTTGGACCTGTTGCGACATTTGGCCCGGATGATCCGATTCTTTTATTTCGTCGGTTTATGAGATTTTTTGAACGTTATTCTTCGTTTCACGTGATCCTCATTTTCCTCTGTTTTGGTGTTTTTATTTCGCTCTGTCTGCAACCTGTTTCTCCGAAGTAAATTTACGAAAGAAATGGAAGATGGAAGCTGAGAGTGGATAGAGATTGGTGGAAGTGAAAGAGCAGATATGAGATTTCAGAGAAACGTTTAGGTCACAAGGCTTTGGAAGCAATGACAATGATGATGATAATGTATATAGTCTCCATAATTAGTCTCATCTACTTCCCATCTCGTATGTATAACTGCATACTGGTATCTCCGCATTTGATTATTCCATGCATTTGTGCAAATAGTCCATAAGGAAATAAAATTGAGATGTCTAATTTCTAAAAATAGATAACATTTTAACTTGTCAAGCCTTTCTCTTTAGGCATTTCTCTTAGATTCTGTCCTTTAAATCGAGTTTTTATATCTTTGTTTGTACTGCCATTCCTCGTAAAAGATAATAAAGAAAAAAATTAAAAATTTAAGCCTTTTAGCACTGATATAGTTAGTTGAACAGAGACTGCTGTTTGTTGCTCTTCAAGGAAAAATTCATTTTTTTCACCTAAGCCTATTTCTGTCCCTATTGTTTTGTAATTAGTTTCTGGTACAAAGACTAATTTACAAAACTGTTTGTGACCAAAAATGATATTGCATATAAATTTCAGTCTTGTTTATATTACACCATTTTAATAAAAATAATATTCTGACTATATAAATATCAGTGAGTTATACGCCTAAATAATCAGTTATATATGAAATAAAGATAATCTATATAACAGTATTTCTTTGAAAGGTATAACTAACCACAGACGTTTCAATTCTCAAATGTGAAAAAAAACTTCTAAACTGTTTTTGATAAAGATGAATTCTCGAGTGTACTCTCTAAACTCTTCTTTGTCATACCAATTCATGGGAAAAAATCCGTACGCAGTCGTTTTTGATAAAATAATCCTCACTATCATGTTGTGGGCCTGAAAAGGCTTTGAACTAAGCACTGGTAGAAAGAGGTGAACAATACAAAGAAGAACTGTTATAAATTCAGAATTTTGCAGCAAAAGATTTTTTTCTCTCTCTCGACAAACATCACCAGTTGAGATAGTTTTCTTTTTTCGGCGTCCCAAAGGGATTATGTACTTTTTTTATATACGACCACAAAAGCTTTATTTGCACAGGTTTGCAATAGCTGAAGGTTCAGAGAAAAATCCTACGCTGTTTTATTTTATTTTGGTATTGTCACTAGGCTAACATTTTATACCCAATTGCTTTTCGTGGACTTGCTTTTAAGTTTTGGTATATGTGATTTCCTTTGGTTAGCGCAGATAAGATAAATGTGTATAATCGTTTGTGTGTATACATACAAAAATGTGTATATATTTATATATATAATATATATATATATATATATGTGTGTGTGTGTGTGTGTGTTTATATATATATATATATATATATATATATATATATATATGTGTGTATATATATATATATATATATATAGTGTATATATATATATGTTATATATGTGTGTGTGTGTGTGTATACACATATATATATGTGTGTGTGTGTGCATGTGCATATCTCGGTAAAAGATAGATTACAGAAATCATCCAACGCCTCTAAACTCAAAACAGAAAGCGATACTTGGCAAGCGGTAATGTCGGAATGTAGATGCGGAAACAGGTGATGGGACTTTCATCTGTTTTCTGTCAATATCAGCTGTTTGAAGCGTCGACAGGGGAAGTTGATTTCTGGCTCTGAAGCGAACGATTATGTCTTCTTCGATGTAGAGAGGAAATAAAAAAAAAATAATTTTGAAATTCCTGCTGAATTTTATCCAAGAAATTATAAACTTTTTTTTCTAGAACGGTTTCACAACAGAAAGATCGTTAAAGAGAGTTTTCTTGAGCAATTCCCTGCAGTAATTGAAAACGTTTTCTTGGGCAATTCAGTAACAGCAATGGAAAACAATTTTTTTAGCAATATCTTAGCAGCAAATGGAAACGTGTTTTCCACTGAATTCTGGCATACTCAACTCCTATTGTTCATTTATTGTTTATATTTGTGTCAGTTTCCTGAAAGTTTATTTGAAAGAATATTATGCATTCATTTATTAGAACTATGATTTTGAAACTATATTCACAGTCGAAGCTTTCCGCACCTTGTTCATTACCTTCAGTTATATATTTATACAATATTCTTAACAACAAAGAATTCAAAATATTAGATATTAAGATTTAAGTTTCACATTTCGATTTCTTATACGTAATACATTCCAAACATCTCAAAGTCCACATAAGATTCTCTCTCTGCCCTCATAGATCAGTTATCCATCTCCGTCTTTCACTGTCTCCTTTTCTTATCCTGCCTTTATCCCGTGTTATCAATTTCGCCCCAATATCTCGTCACCCAGTCCTTCTCTTTTGTAGCAGAGTAATTTCCCGTTACCTGTCTTCCCCTTGTATCTATATCAGCACTATCTGCTGGCATTCTCCCCTACCTTGTCACAGAGATGTAACCTGCGTGGAATTATTCAGAGATATCTGCTCGAGATGGTTTTATGTTGGAAGTTTCTTTTTGAGGAGGACAATAAATCAAGTAGAGTTTAGGGGTACACGAAGGAAATGACTGACAGAATACTTGGGGGAGAGAGAGAGAGAGAGAGAGAGAGAGAGAGAGAGAGAGAGAGAGAGAGAGAGAGAGAGAGAGAGAGAGAGAGAGAGGGGGTCTTTACTGTTCATCGAAAGTGTTGCTATACACAGTGAAAGGAAGCTTTATGTGATTCTAAATAAGGAACATCTTTAATTCATTATTAAAAATTCAGTTTAATTTTTTATAATTTTTCAATTTGTTTTTGTTTTCGGTTCTGAAATTTCATATGAGTTAAATGAAAAGTAAATGGAGGCTAAGGAAAAAGAAAAGAATTTGTTAAATGTTAGTACTTTTCCTAAAATTCTTTTTTTTTTCATTTACAATTCAAAATTTCAATAGCATTGCAATAGATTTTTTTAAAGAATCCTTTAAGAGTGAATATTTCTCATTTATTCATATAATTGTTTTATTTATTTTCACTATTATTTCTTTGTCCATTTATAATTAATTTATTTGACATTGCCACTCTCTTCACTTCCCCCTTTAAACAGATCTCTCTCCCTCTCTCTTTCGTAAAAATATACGAAATCTCTGTCATTCCGATTGAAAAAAACACTTTCTCTCTCTCTCTCTCTCTCTCTCTCTCTCTCTCTCTCGAAAAATATAAGAAATCTTTGTCATTCCAATTGAATAAAATCATTTCTCTCTCTCTCTCTCTCTCTCTCTCTCTCTCTCTCTCTCTCTCTCTCTCTCTCTCTCTCTCTCTCTCTCTCTCTCTAAAAAAATATACGAAATCTCTCTCATTCGGATTGAAAAAATAACTTTCTCTCTCTCTCTCTCTCTCTCTCTCTCTCTCTCTCTCTCTCTCTCTCTCTCTCTCTCTCTCTCTCTCTCTCTCCTCTCTCATCCTCCCTCCCCGTGAATAAAAACGGGGAGTCATTTTCAAATTCCCTTCCAATCATTCGCCGGGCTAAAATTCCGCACCGAACGACCGAATATTATAATGAATTTCACTCGCGGATCGACTTAAAAAGTCGGGGGCTTTCGCTCCGGCTTCATCTGATATGCGGACTTTAAAATGCAGTGCTAAAACCCCTTCCAGTCTTCGCAAATATCACTTGAAACCATTTTCTGGGAGTGGATGAGCCGTGTGTGTGTGTGTGTGTGTGTGTGTGTGTGTGTGTGTGTGGGACGATAGTTTTGTTCTGGATTTTTTTTCTTTTTAATTTTTTTACCTATCATTACTGATAATAATATTTTTTTTTTTTATGATTGATGATTATGATATTGTTATTTTTATATATTATTATCAATATATAGTAATATTCACAACAATTTGAATATATATATATATATATATATATATATATATAATATATATATATATAAATTATATATACATATAACAGCCACATACACACACCCACACATGCATATAAATATAAGTATATATATATATATATTTATATATATATATATATATATATATATATATATATATATATATATATATATATATATATATATATATGCACACATACAGGCAGACATACTGTCAACTGGGGTCATGAAGAATGAGTAAATGCTGATCAATTATGAATTTACTTATTTTTTATTTATTCATTCACTATTCAAGTCATTCTTCGCCGTTATTGCTATTTTATTCATCAGCGTTGTTTCATTTATTTCCCTTATTAATATTTAAAGTTGTAAAACCATTTACTACAAGATCGTTTGAACAGTAATAATTAATAAATGACGCAAAACTCCTATTTCAGTAAATAATGATGATGGCATCAGGTGCGCCAGGAAAAGTATATATATTTTAGTTTTAAATCACAATTTCTTATTTTAGCGACATGAAAAAGTATTCGTTAATTAGCATGTTTTGAATTATACATTCGGTTATTAAAAATAAGATGACAAAAATATTGATAATGGGACAAATTTTTTTTATGAAAGTATTCAATAAGTTTTTGGAATTTAAAAAAAAATCGTGTTACTGTTAAGCAATTTACATTATACTGATTATAATACATTGTATTATGATGATGTTAATTATATTATCTCAAATTAATCAAGAAGCATTGTCCTCATAAGAATTATAATACACTGTCAGATATCAAATGAGGAACTATTATTATAGAAATAGAAAAGAATTATTCAATTAATAAATACAGTTAAAGTTATAAGTTAGATAACTATAAAGTCACCCTTTACACGTGATTAAAAAAAAAGATGAACAGGAGAAGGTAAGGACGTAGTTAGCATTTATGTTCAGTGATAATGCAAATACTCTTTATAAATAAATAATGGGTAAAGAAATAGTGTTCCTTACTCTGTACTGACATTAAAGCAAATTTTATCTCTTCAGTACCTGACTTAAAAAATCATGCCACAAAAATAAATGTTAATTGAATGATATATTTAATTATCAATAAAAAATTCCCCTAGCTGAAAAAACATTAGATTATTATCAATAAACCTGTTTTAAAGACTTCTAGCAACAAGCTGAGTCAACATGCCATAAACCAATTGACTGAGAAATAGACATTGCTGTTTCCCTACCAAAAAAATCCCTTATTTAAAAAATACATTGAATTATTATAAATGAACCCGTTTCAAAGGCTTCCAGCAACAAGCTGAGTAAACATGTCAACAAACAAATTACTAAGAAATGTTCTTTTTTGTTCTCCTCGAAGATAAAGGCACCCCTTGTTTACACTGTACACAAGTACTTATGTAACCAGTAAATTACACTCGAGGGTAACCATTCTATATCTTCACGTGTATGAATGGGGAGTTTAAAAAAACCATAAAAAAATTTTGTTTCTTTTTTATATCTGTTGCAAGGTCGTGTGCAACGCTATACTCTGGAGTGAATCACAATGGGGCCTTTAGAGTGGCTGAAGTATATATATATATATATATATATATATATATATATATATATATATATATATATATATATATATATATATATATATATATATATATATATATATATATATATATATATGTATATGTATATATATATAGATAGATAGATAGATAGATAGATACAGATATAGATAGAGATATATACATAATATATATAGACAAAATCCACGAAGAAAAGAGGAACAATGAAGTGCTGCAAGGCCTTTCGGCTTACTGTCCTTTACTTAGCAGGCTGCTAAGTCAAGGACTGTAAGTTGAAAGGCCTTGCAGCACCCATTGTTTCTCTTTCCTAGGTGGATTTTGTCATTACTGATATATGCATCACGTTCCATATTTTCATATTTATATATATATATATATATATATATATATATATATATATATATATATATATATATATATATATATATATATATATATATATATATATATATATATATATATATATATATATATATATATATATTAGTGACGGAAATTAATTCCCTGTCTGCCAATCGAAATAAACGTAAGTCTTAACTGAAGATGAAGTAAATTCAGTAACTGAATATCTCTCTAACAGAAAAAAAACCAATGACTGAATGATCATAAATCACCCAACGTCGTATAAGTATAATCTAGAGGCAAAAAAATAAAGACAAGATAAACGCGTAACTCACGAGCGGTGCTTATAATGCCATCGCCACCGACAGCGATACTCCAGAGATGAATCCCACTTAACCCCTGTCACGAGCAGAGCATCACAAGACCTAACAACCTCCAACACCCCTGTGTGTCTCCACGACGAACCTCGTCCCAGAAGCTCCTCCATCAACTTTCGCGGAAGACTCGGGGACAGAGAGACAGAGAGAGAGAGAGAGAGAGAGACGCCTGACTGACCTCGGGGGGTGGCCTGGGCAAATCGAATTGGCGCTCGAACTTGAAAGGGTCCTGTCAGCTGCCGTCCGGATCACAGGCAAACCGGATAATGATCTCGGTAACCGGATGCCTCGGTCTTCGGTGGCAATCATTGTGGTGCGGCTGTCTGGGGCCGTTAAGTAAATTGGTTGGTTTAGCAACAATCAGGGGATGGAGGTCATTCATCAGCTAGGCGTCACGTCTCTCTCTCTCTCTCTTATTGGTCTCATATATATATATATATATATATATATATATATATATATATATATATATATATATATATATATATATATATATATATATATATACACATATAGTATTGCGTGATTGCACATTGAATGTTTTTGCAATACGTGGTGTATAGTGAAAAAACTGTATTTAAATTATATATATATATATATATATATATATATATATATATATATATATATATATATATATATATATATATATATATATATATATATATATATATATATATATATATATTTATATATATATATATATATACATATATACAATATATTTATATACAGTTTTTTCAAGTTACACCACGTATTGCAAAAACATTCAATGTGCAATCACGCAATACTATCACTAATTCCCACCTAGACTGTATAGTAAGGAATAAATAGGTGAAATAAGTCCTTTGCGAAATATTCATTTTTGTTAGCATGAAATCACAGCTGCGCCGACTATAAGTTCCTAACTTGAAAGGCTGATTGCGACAACAACTGTAAATCGATATTTGTTTTAGGCGGCTTTATCACGAATTTATACTACCGTGATGGTTCCAACCCCTATTAAAGAGGATAGGATTAAAGAACCAATCCGAAAAATTTTAGCCAAAACTTAGCGATTTGGGACCAATAACTTTAGCAAAAGTCTTAATGTCTAGTTCAAGTGATGATTGGTCATGATTACGTTGGTAAAATAATAGAGTAAATTAGCCTTACCTTTCAGGCTATACTTGAATATATGCAAAGAATTAATTACTAAGTTTCAACTTCAGCCAAAATTTAGCAATTTGGGACCAATGATCTTTGTAAGAATCTTAATGTCTAGTTCAAGTGATGATTAGTCATGATGATGCTGGTAAACCGAGTAAATAAGCCTTACCTCCTAAGACTTTACGTTAATACATAAAGAGAATTAATTATGAATTTCCAGGATTATAAACAAACAAAGATTCAGATAAAGGACTCGAGTGGTGGAGCAAATTAGCCCTCAGTTTCAGAGCGCCTTGGTAGTCATTCTCCGCGTCCCTTCGCTCATTCCACGGCGTAATTAATCCTGGTCTTTGTCACGTAATAAAGAGAGACAAGCTCTGGTCTCTGTAATGTGGTAACTGTTTTGTTGTCACTGTTTCGTCCTTCACGGAAAGGCAATCTCCGTATGCATGAGCTTTCCCGTTTACAGTAATTGGAAGCAGCAATTCAAAATGCAAAGGAATTGTTCGAGCAACCATTATCGATATTGAGTTCCGTTTGTAATGTTGCTAAGTTAGACAAAACCTCGTTTGCATTACCTTAGGTTATAATGGAACTGAATTCAAATTATATCGTTTTATAAGTGGGAACGTTAAGTCGTAAAGTTATATTGCTTTGCTTGCTTCTGTTACGCTACGTTAGACGTTTGATATAGTTTAAACTGTATTCATATTCAATGATGAATTATGATAAGTGACTGAAGGTTCATCGTGATTGGCTGAGGCCCATGCTACTCACAACCAACCAGAGCTTGTAATTCCAATGCATCGGCCAATCAGAAGCAAGATATAAACTGCAATGATATCGGCTGCAGACATTTACACTAAGCTCCAAAAAATCGTGCCGTGTAAAGAGTAATTCTATATAAAGGAGCGGTTGTTTAACCTATGGCTTTTAAAAACCTCGGCCCAATAGGAAAATAAAAATTAAGCAGAAAAATGGAAGAGAAAAAGTTTGCCGTAGCTAAGGACGGCACAAAGGGAGAGACCAACCCCATAAAGGAAGGTAGAGACTGTAAGATTCCAGTGTTTATACTGTAGACTCCTAAAAGCATCCTGGTTTACGTACCTACAGCCAAAATAAAAACGGAAAAAAAAAGATTTAGGGCAAAATGTGTAATAAGCAGGTAGTAAGCTTCTTCCAGGTGCTTCACTTAATAGCGTTCCAGATTGAGGCCGGTCTTAGACGCACGTCTTCCAGGAATCCAGGCTGGAACAGAGTGCTTCAAGAAGTTCGGGTTTCAAACTGCCTCATTACCAAGAAACCACCTGTTAAACGGCACAAAGGATTTTTGTGAAGCTCGTGAAATTTGTTGCAAGATTTCCTTTTGATTAAAGGGAAACCAAATTGCTTTATCTCATTTTGCGCAGAAATCTCTATATAATTTTCACGCCGGAAGTAACAAACACTTGAGGTTTAATTAGCGAGAGGAAGGGTTCATATATTCCTTTTAACTCGAAGAAAAAAAACAGATGTTTCCTTCTCGCGTTCAAATATGGCTAATTGGTACATAATTCTGGCGAAGTATTCCTTTCATATTTACTCCCCCAAAAGTACTACTGCAAATACTCGAGAATTAATTAGGTAGTAGACAGACCTTATCTTTGAATTATGTTGATGTGAGTAAAATAACGCCCATGTTCATTCCCTAAGTAATGAATCAGAAGCCGTGCAAAATATTCTCGTCTTTCAGTCTCAAAAATATTAAGAACTCGAGCTTCCATTAGGATTAAAAGTATATGCCTTCTTTTCCTCTGAATTATTAAATTTTCTCTGAAATTGAAATAAAAATATGAGTCTCTCTGAGTTTCTTTCCCTTTCGTCCTTTGCGAGGACATTTTTCCAGAAACTAATTCGTCTCCCATTCATTAAATTATTCGCTCTGTTAAGGCCAGGTAAGTAATACCGATATCGGATAAAATAGAAAATCTTACCTTTTATGAAATTCAAAGAACTCCCATAAGAAACTGGAATGAAAATGAACAGGGCCACAGCTACCCATTCATTTCATTAGAGAAATCTTTACCTCTCAATATTTTTCCACATCAGTCTCCCGGTAATATATCTGGAGATCTTCGGATATTACCCCAGCAGGAAAACTATGAGCTTAACTACCGAGAGGAGAGGGGTTTTTGAATGGGGCATCTCCCCCTATAAATGGAAGGGGTGATAGTGAGAAGGGGATGGAATAGGGATGAAAGAGGCATTAATTTAAAAAAAAAAAAATCTGTTCTCTGCCTTTTTTCTCAGGTGGTCTCGAAAATTACTCGGAGATGTCTGGATATTTTCACTCTTTGGGAAAGAACTATCAAATGGTCTTCTATCATTGAAGGGAAGAGAGGATAGAAAAGAAGATGAACTACTTATGAAATCAATGGTGTTAAGAGAAACGTTAATTTAAACCTTTGAAAATAATTTTCTGACACCCATCTCTTCCTGTTAATCTTCTCGAGGCATCTGCCGGAGAGCTTTGGATATTTTCTTCCTATGGGTATTTTCCTCCTACGGATAATTTCTTCCCGTGGATATTTTCTGCTTATGGATATTTCCTTCCTATGGATATTTTCTTCCTGTGGATATTTTCTTCCTATATATATTTTCTTCTTATGGATATTTCTTCCTTTGGATGTTTCATTCTATGGATATTTCCTTCCTGTGGATATTTCCTTCCTATGACTATTTTTTCCTATGGATATTTTCTTCCTATGGATATTTTCTTGTTATGGATATTTCCTTCCTATGGATATTTCCTTCCTATGGATATTTTCTTCCAATGGATATTCTCTTCTCAGGGATATTTCCTTCCTATGGATATTTTCTTCCTATGGATATTTTCTTCCTATGGATATTTTCTTCCAATGTATATTTTCTTCCTAAGGATATTTTCTTCCTTTGAATATTTTCCTTCCTACGAGAATGAGTGATTAAAGGGAGCTTTTTATCCATGGGATGAAGGTGGGAGTAAAGGTGCAGGAGGAGGAGGAGGAGGAGGAGGAGTAGGGGAGGGGTACTGAGGGAGGAGGGTATAAGGGTGGGTTTTGGGAAGGGAGGGCGACTGACCACTCATGAAATGCAGAGAGGAAGTTTGCCGGCGAAATCCGCGACGGCAACTTCAAAGGTTGAACTTTAATTGGGTTTTCCTGTCCACAGACCTTCTGCCTTACCTGGGAAGTCGCGTTCACTCGAGCCCTTAAGACGTCGACGGAAAATAGCCTTGATGGTAAATCATTAAATCAATTCACCGTTTTCCTCGGCTTGGGATTTTTCCCCGTTTTTTTTTTTTTGAGTTTTGCTTAAAATATTGCCTTCCGAGATAGCTAAAGGGAGGCTCGACTTAAGTATGATAGATTTCTGGCGATGTCAAAAGCTATAAGTCATGGTCGTGAATGCTCGTTTTTCACGGGAAATATTACCCCTCGAAGGGCAAGAAGATCGGCTAGATTTCTAAGTATCTAAAAATTATTTTTTGTATATTCTCGTGATTATTCTCACGCATACAATCAATATTGCCTTCGAGGCAAAAGGAAATGTAAATTCGTCTGAAGTAAAATGAGGTTGTCTGGTATGTAAAATTAATTCTCAATTCTCTAGCTTTCAAAGGTTTGGGATTACTGATGAAAATATTACCTTCGTGGAAATTTATAAGAGAATTTTCTAACTTTCACTGTTCTTAAATCTAATAAATTGTCATCTTCTGGATGAAGTGTAATACATTTCGTAACCAGTGACAGATTTCCACTGGCAGTCTTTAGTCAATAAAGAATACCTAATTATTACGCTAATTTTTCTTTTCCTAAACATTTGACGAGTTTTGATATAGAATGAAAATATCACTTTCGAATCAGAAGCCAGTTTCCAATAAAACAGAATTAATGGATATCAATTACTTTAACGTCGCTTTCTAAATTTTTAATTCATGACAGTGCAGTTGCTAGAGTTTGAGTTTATTGAATTTATTTTGCCATTAAATTAGTTAATACGTCAAATAGCTTTATAGTTACCCTAAATCCAACTGATGTTGAAAAACAAACCGTCAGTTCACATAGTAAAAAAAGTTATCTTAAGCAAAATGTCATACATATCTCTCATAAATAAAAGTCTCTTCTATCTCAACGAAAATTCAAATCGAAAACACCAATAATATCTCTCGTATAAGTTCAGATATTCCCCTTCACTTCTCGAACGAAAATATGAACTCACACTTTCCAAATTTCTTTAAGAGGATGTATCTTTCAGCCCGGACGTTTTTAATCCCTCTCGTAATTCCCGATCGCGCGAGCTACTTTAGTCAATTAGCGCCGGGGTCCCTTGACTTGTTAATGATGATAACCCTGCGCTGAATGCTAAGCATATTGCTAATTATTGATACGACAATTAAATCTTCACTTAATTACGGCGCCTGGAAGCCTCTTTGCTTCGGAATGGTACGACGTCGACGGAGTCAGTTGCACGCTGCCTGAATTCGGTATTCGCTGGCCGTTTTCCGTTACCTTCTCGATGCGTCTGAACAGCTCACGAGTCAGTGTTTATAAGAATTAGTTAGAGTAATGTTTTTTTAAAGGTCACATAAGTTAACTATGAGCGTGCAGTTGATATCTCCGAAACCGTTTGGAGGAGACTATTTTAATTTAATCAAATTCCCTTTGCATGACTTTGTATTTCCTCTGCAATTTCCTATCCAGGTGTTTATATAACACATTTATGCTTCTTTTAGTTGACAATGCAACACATGCTGCGTTTCCTATTAATCTAGTTGTAAACAGAAAGATTTTCTCCTTCCTCTCACTTTCTCTTGAAACGTGCATGTGTGTATATATATATATATATTATATATATATATATATATATATATATATATATATATATATATATATATATATATATGCATATATATATATATATATATATATATATATATTTATATATATATATATATATATATATATATATATATATATATATGTATGTATATATATATGTATATATATATATATATATATATATGTATATATATATATATGTATATATATATATATATATATATATATATATATATATATATATATATATATATATATATATATATATATATATATATATATATACGCCAGATGATTAGGTCAGCCTTCAAATTACATTCCTCTGAAAAGAAACGGAGAAAAGGCTACATATGTATGTAGAGAAAATCTAATTATATGTCAGAAAAGAGAGAGGATTACCCGCCCCCCTTTTTTTTATTCCCTTCAAGAGAGAGACTGATATCAATTACCCGAGGAATGCCGTGATGAAATTCTTGTACGAATTCTCCCTGACACTCTCCAATAATGGATTCTTTACAAGTTGGGCTCCGCACTGCTAACTATTGATATATTCGTTTCTAGGAATTTTATATGTGACACGTTGTTCCCTAATCTCTCTCTCTCTCTCTCTCTCTCTCTCTCTATATTATTTATGTATATACATATATATATGTATATATATACATATATATATATATATATATATATATATATATATATATATATATATATATATATATATTTATATA
>NC_089761.1:38026772-38039272 GCF_040412425.1 Macrobrachium rosenbergii | reverse complement strand
ATTGCTTCTGTTTATATAATGCAAAATATATAAATGATTCACTGTTTTGTTTGGGTGGAGATATTCTACACGATAGTCAGAACGCAAGTATGGCGTGTCATTTGACTTCGGTTAGAGATAGCTCTAAGTATGCTGGCATGAATTGTTTTTGTTAATATATAGGAAAATACATACATGAATGGGTGTGTGTGTGTGTGTGAGTGCGTATGTATGTAAGGCCATCTGTAGATTAGTGAATTTAACCCCAAGTTATATCATTTTAACTTCCCATTCATGCAATATCTGTCCTTATCGAGTTCATAAATCTATGGACACTTGGACATCATTGTTCAATTAAAACTCGATTTAAGAAAAACGACACATACCTACAGTATAGTGCAGTTTACAGGAATATATTTTAGCTGTCTATCAAAACTGACTGACTTGCAAGAACGAATCTTTTAAATTTATGGTCACCTGGACATTATTGCTCAATAAAACTTGATTAAAGACCAGCAGCAAAGACCTAAATTTACATTTTACAGGAATATATTTTAGCTATTAATTAAAAATTCTTTGATTTTCTAAAAAGAATCTCTTAAATTTATAGTCATCTGGACATTATTGTTCAAAAAAAAAACTTGATTAAAGACCAGCGACAAAGACCTAAATTTACATTTTACAGGAATATAGTTTAGCTATCAATCAAAAATTCACTGACTTTCAAAAAAAATTTATCTTTTAACTCTATGATGTCGTTTTGACCTCATCTGTCATATGGACATTATTGTTAAAAAAACTTGATTAAAGACCAGTGACAAAGACCTAAATTTACATTTTACAGGAATATATTTTAGCTATCAATCAAAAATTCACTGGCTTTCAAAATAAATTCATCTTTCAACTCTACGGTGTCGTTTCGACCTCATCTGTCAAATAAAAAGCAATAAGAAGGAACATACGGCAGACACATCACGAATACAGTTGGAAGATACGGGGAAAAACGTTTCCCAACATTTCCCTTTCTTGGCTTTTATTTTTCTAGAACACTTTTGCCTCGATAGATATGTCGGCTGTCGCGCTCGCTTTGCAAATATCATCTGGAGCGAAAATGGGGCGTTTTTTAACGACTTTTGTCGGACGAAACCAAATTTTTATCGTTTAAAATATCGATACATTTGCATCCTTACTAATATTATCCTGAGAGAGCTTGATATTATAGTTTTTATACCTGTTCCTGTCTTAAAATAAATATCTAGACTATTATATTATTTTTACTAATGATATAGATTGCAACGTATTACCTGAAAGAATCGTTTTTTTTTTTCATAATCCTAAATTACCTTGAAACCACTATTTTGATTACAACTTGAGTTGTGTTATGAATATCGTATGTAACCAACATATTCCAGCAAAGTATTATATTTTCGCTATAAAATCTTGAAAGAAAAAATATATGATCTTGATAAATGCAACGTCAAGGTCTGTCAAGCCCAGGTTCTTATCTTCGTTCCAAACCTCATTTCTTTCCACGCAAAAAAACAAACAAAAAATATATCATAAACACAGACTTTAAAAAAAAAGGCTTTCTCTTTTATCTCTGTCTCTCCCTTTTCAAATATTATCTGGAGAGAGACGCGTAATGTTGCGACCTTTTTCCTGGCAAGTTTTCGTTGAAATGCCGCGACTCCTTCAGAGGAGAAAATATTCGCGTCGCTGTGACATATGCATTTGCATATATGCACTGGCAAATACTTGTACATTTTTCCCGCTGAAGTTCAACAAACTATCGCTTGGATGTCTCATTCTTTTTGGCTCTCTCTCTCTCTCTCTCTCTCTCTCTCTCTCTCTCTCTCTCTCTCTCTCTCTCCTTCAAACAACGTATGTTAAATTACATGAATAGAGATGAACGATTATTTACCATTGTATTTTTGTTGGAATACTCAAAACTAAATCAAAATATCATTTTTTACGCTTGTTTGATTTTTGGATGTTTCATTCTTTTTACTTCCTCTCTCTCTCTCTCTCTCTCTCTCTCTCTCTCTCTCTCTCTCTCTCTCTCTCTCTCTCTCTCTCTTCTCTCTCTCTCTCTCTCTCTCTCTCTCTCTCTTCAAACAACGAATGTTAAATTACATGAATAGAGATGAACGATCATTTATAATTATATATTTTTTAAATATTCATAACTAAATCAAAATACCATTTTTCTAAGCTTGGTTTTAGTTCGTTTACCTTCATCTGCTTTTTCATTTATACACCTTTTTCCTTTCCCTTTGTCCCATTTTCTTTCTTACACATGAGTATAAAGCAATTATTTTTTTTTTTACATTTAACAAAAGAGCGTTCTATTTTACCGTGTTTCACGTGAATGTCTTTACATCTAGAATAATTACGAAGATATTGTTTACAGGGTTATCTATATATTTAGTCTAACACGTGCATTTACACACACACACACACACACACACATATATATATATATATATATATATATATATATATATATATATATATATATATATATATATATATATATATATATATATATATATATATAATTTGAGAACGTATTCTGCTTCATTATCTCTCCTCTCTAAAAAGCACCATTCACCCTTTGCAGCAAATTACTAAGTGTGTTTGTATGTGTGTGTGTGTGGTCGCTATAACCAAGTAACAGTTTAATTAAAACGAGCCGGTTCCAGTGTTATCTACTTATGAAGCATCGCAAGCATAGTTCGATGTCCTTGCAACACTTCCTGCAACTTATGCAAGTGTTGGAGACGCAAGCACGCACGTACGCAAGCACACAAACAAGTCTCCTTTTGAGACACAGTTAAAGTTTATTTGCTCTTGCCTGTGGCCAGGAGATGCCTTGTGATTCTCGCTTGCAATAGGATTTTATTTGAATAACTACTGCTAGCATGTACTGGTTTTAGTATTATACACGTCTCTCTCTCTCTCTCTCTCTCTCTCTCTCTCTCTCTCTCTCTCTCTCTCTCTCTCTCTCTCTCTCTCTCTCGTTTGCTCGCTTGCTGTTTTCATGCATAAACCTCCTTTTCAGGCAATGCATTTCTCTCTCTCTCTCTCTCTCTCTCTCTCTCTCTCTCTCTCTCTCTCTCTCTCTCTCTCTCTCTCTCTCTCTCTCGTTTGCTCGCTTGTTGCTCTCATACATAAACCCTCAACACGGTGCAACTCTCTCTCTCTCTCTCTCTCTCTCTCTCTCTCTCTCTCTCTCTCTCTCTCTCTCTCTCTCTCTCTCTCTCTCTCTCTCTCTCTCGTTTGCTCGCTTGTTGCTCTCATACATAAACCTCCATTTCAACACGGTGCAACTTTCTCTCTCTCTCTCTCTCTCTCTCTCTCTCTCTCTCTCTCTCTCTCTCTCTCTCTCACACACACACACACACACACAATAGGAACTTCAAACCAAATTTTATTTGACTAAATACTGTTATCACGCACAGGTTTTAATGTTATACAGCTCTCTCTCTCTCTCTCTCTCTCTCTCTCTCTCTCTCTCTCTCTCTCTCTCTCTCTCTCTCTCACGTTCATCACACACTTTGATAGATGGAAGGCATAATTTTACGTTGCCTTCTAACTGTCAGAGCACAAGCCATCACCATGATACACCATCAGCCTAACAATTTCAGCAATCAATCAGTGACTCAAACCGCATCTTTTAAAAGAACCTGGACATATATTCCTTAATCAAAAAAATTCTTCGAGACTCTTTTCACGACAGCCCTGGCAGATAATTAAGTAAAGAATAAAAATAGACGTGCCATGGTGTAATCTGTTCAGAAGACTCGGACGGTGCGGCCGATTTCATAGACCCTGCGTGTTTTAAGTGAATTCTCCCTGACGGGGTTATAAATGGGCTGGCCGCGGCCAATAGAAATTTATTCTCACGTGGTCAATATTTCAGGGCCACACGATGCTTTCACTTGGCTTGGCGAGTTTCTAAAGTCCATTCACGCTTCTCTCCTCGGCGAATTGAAAGGTATAAAACTGGAATGATGTAGTGGAATTTCATTTTTTTTTTTTTTTTTTATTTTTTCATTAAAATTTTTCACATTTCTTTCTTGAAATTCAGCAAATATATGAAATTGAGATCACGTTCATGTTTCTCTCCGCAGCGAATTGAAAGGTATAAAACTGAAATGGTGTAGTGAAATTTCATTTTTTTTTTTCGATTTTTTTTTTTTTATTTATTTTTTTTTCACATTTCTGTCTTCAAATTCAACATATGTTTGAAATTAAGATTATGTAATTAAATTTAATTTTTCTATCAGTTTAAAGACTGGCTTTAGTGTGAGGAAAAGCATTCAAACTCATCATAATTAATCAGTTCTTATAATTATTTTTACTGAAGTTATTATTTGTTTTTCCACAAATAATTTGCTTGATATAAGTAAAAGATAGAATTTTATTTTCCATGCATTTTTTATAAAATGATTTCGTAAATATTATTTTCTAAGAAATAAATATATTTTTTTACAAATATTTGGATACTTTTATAACTTAATTTTTTTGTGTTTTCGCATTACATCCGCAAACGTTGAATTTTACTAGTGATACAATAATAATAATAATAATAATAATAATAATAATAATAATAATAATAATAATAATAATAATAATAATAATAATAATAATAATAATAATAATAATGGTTACAATCCTAACTATATTATATCTAATCATATGTGTGAATCATTAAAATTTAGGTCGAATATTATCTAACAAATGAATATTGAATTTGGGAAAAATTAAAGCCATTTATTTTATTTGTTACAGACAATATTTCTTCAATAGAAATCTATTCAGTTCATTAACAGACAGACGTCAAAGTTTTCTTGTATTTTGTTACCAAATAGCATTACTTTCTCCATCAGCATCTACAGCAAGTTAACTGGTATCACCATATTTTCTTTATTCCAACTTTCGTGAAATTCAGTTAGAGATACACCACCATCCCTCCACCTGATGGCCAATTTCCAAAAGATGTTTCAATTTGGGTAGCAAAATAGTCACCCCCCAGCGTTCTTCGTCTCTGGAACTGGGGAGGCGATTCTTTTAATATTTTTCAACAACATATTTCATTTTCTTTTAACAAATGCCAGGGACTGAGTCTCCCGAGTGAGAAGCTATCTTTTTTCCAATTTACCCCTCGCGGCTGAAACATTTATTTTCCAGAGAATTTATGTTCCTGAGAACCTACTTTTACCGGTTTTCGCCCACATGACTTCTTTCAGTTAAGAGGCTTACCCTAGGGTTTTGGGCCGGTATTCTTCAGAGATAAATGTTTCATCTGTTACATATTGTATGCAGTAGCTTTTACTTATGTTCATTAGGTACTTGAGTTCTTTATTACAGGTCTCTTTTGTCTGATAAATGATGCATGTTCTAACTTAAGCCTTTATTGTTTATTATGATTTGTAATGTTTCATTACTCTCCTTCTAAGAAAACTGTTGTATCTATGAATACATATTTACGAACGTTCTACATTTTATTGCTTTCACGTTTGAAGCTAAAGGAGTCAGTTATCACAAAGCTACTCAGTTTATTTTTACAGTAAACAAATCTTATTACTTTCTTATCATTAATGCTTGTGATACTTAGGGTCATTTAATCTTTTTCGCTTCAAATTAAACCATTTCCACAAGGAATTTTACTTTTCATTCTTTGAATTATCATTATTGCAGACTGACACGAGTTAAATTTCTCAAATATTTAATTTGAACTTCACCAACGAACAGGCAATTTTGTACAAGTCCAGATAATTTAATTACAGGTAAGTATAATTTCCTATTAGCCCAAATAATTTAATTACATGCAAGCTGAAAAAACTAGTTAAATTAGAACCCAAGGAACTTTAATGACACTAGTAAAATCTCTTGAATATTCATTTGAATTTTGCTAACAAGCAGGTAATTTCGTATAAGCCTAAGTAATTTAATTACAGGTAAGTATAAAACAAGAACACAACTAAGAGTAATTTCCTATACACCTAAATAATTTAGTTACAAGGAAATTAAAAAAAGTAGTATGGCTAAGAACTAATGCTCACATTTCAATTCCCTTACCAAAGATTTACAACCTTATTTTCAATTTTATCATCAAATTCCATCACAGCCCTCATAAATACGATAAGTAGACCACAAATATATGCCTCTGCTGGCCTCAGCATCTCCACGAGCTAAGATTTATGCATATTCCGGATTCCAGCCGAGATATTCAGTCCGGCGCTGCTCGCGTTTTAAGGGAAGATATATGTTATGGAAATGGCAAAGATATTCCAAGTTCGTATATGTAACTGTTTTATGAGCCATGAGTCTTCTTTCTTCAGTTTCCTGTGTCTGCTTGTGTACTTTGACATTATAAATTGGAGATTTCTTATTATCCTTCCATTTGAGACCTTTCTTGTTCTTTATTTGTTATTCTTTTCCATTTTTCTGTCTGCATCCTGAATTGCTAAGAGCTATTAAGAACTTCAGATTATTATTATTATTATTATTATTATCATTATTATTATTATTATTATTATTATTATTATTATTATTATTATTATTATTATTATTATTATTATTATTATTATTATTAGTATAATCGCATGAGTCAATAAATGTGTAAAAAATTCCACAATGGTGTAAGTATAAATATATATTAAAGATCTAAAAATATTTTTTTTTTATATTTGCACTTACACCATTGAGGATTTCTTCAACATTATTATTATTATTATTATTATTATTATTATTATTATTATTATTATTATTATTATTATTATTATTATTATTATTATTATTATTATTATTATTATTATTATTATTATAGTAAAAGGAATAGGACATTGAAAAATACAAAGCAATAAAATTAAATTACTTTTAGCCCCATTTATTGTCTCCGTAGATTTAGGGCTATAAGAATATCAAACGCCACAGATATAATTACCATATTACCGAACTGAAATCAAGGATATAACAGAGTTTCCTTATAAGAATTTTATAAATCACTGAGAAGGTTATAATTATTTCTTATTTTTTAATTATTCTATAATTCTAAGAAAGGATTTTGGCTCTATTTATAACCATTGTTTTATTGTTTCATCAGTAATTATAAGAATCAAACTTATTTTACTGTCTGAACATTGTTCGTATGTGTGTGAATCATATAGAATCCCGTTTTGTACTTCTGAATTATTATTTTGACGAGTGGAATATCTTAATAATGCATCATGAGACTACATTAAATTATATTTTTGATATGCGTTTAAAACGTATTTGTTAAGATTTTTAAAGTAAGATAGACCATTTTATATTTCCTTATGTTTGGCAGAGTATCATAAAACATTTTCATATTAATTAAGTCTTACATCGCTCCCGTCTATTCCCTCGTATTCGCAGTGCTTAAATTAGAAGCAAAAGTTCTGAGTGATTTTTTATGCATTCATTAACATGCACAATAAACGCACGTTGAAAATAAAAGTGCCGGAAAAACCGGGCACTGCAAATTTCTTAATAATTTCGTTCATTTCCACCAGAAAATTAGACAATCGCCCTGGTCATAATTGTCGGCCTTCACTAAATATCATTTCCTGTTTTCACTTTCATTTAAGGGAAAGTAAATGAATTTTCGAATAAGAAAACGAAAGCTTTCATTTCGGATTCCCGCTGCATTCGCTAACTTTCACGTAGCGTTCAGTATGAATGGAAAATACGACCTTATTATAAGGGAGAGTTTCGGCTCTGGGACCCAACCCCCTTCCCCCAACTCGGAAGGTACTTTTAACCCTTTTCTGCATTCGTGGAAAAGAGTCCTCGTCGTATGAAGTGGAGTATTTTCTCTCCGAAAATTAAGTAGTTTCTTTTAATAGGTAAACATTATCCATTACGAAATAACGAAGCCAGATACTCGACACAAGGGTGCGTCTTTGGTTTGGCTGACTACTCATGCAAAAGCCTCCTTTTCAGAGGCGATGCATTTCTCTCTCTCTCTCTCTCTCTCTCTCTCTCTCTCTCTCTCTCTCTCTCTCTCTCTCTCTCTCTCTCTCTCTCTCTCGTGTGTTCGCTTGCTGTTTTCATGCATAAAACTCCTTTTCAGGCAATGCATTCTCTCTCTCTCTCTCTCTCTCTCTCTCTCTCTCTCGTTTCTCTCTGTTTTCTCTAAACCTCCTCAGGCAATCTCTCTCTCTCTCTCTCTCTCTCTCTCTCTCTCTCTCTCTCTCTCTCTCTCTCTCTCTCTCTCTCTCTCTCTCTCTCTCTCGTTTGTTCGCTTGCTGTTTTCATGCATAAACCTCCTTTTCAGGCAATGCATTCTCTCTCTCTCTCTCTCTCTCTCTCTCTCTCTCTCTCTCTCTCTCTCTCTCTCTCTCTGCTTATCCCTCGTTTGCTCATTTGTTCTTCTCTTGCTTAATCTTCCTTTCAGACACGATGCATTTCTCTCTCTCTCTCTCTCTCTCTCTCTCTCTCTCTCTCTCTCTCTCTCTCTCTCTCTCTTCTCTCATTTGTTCATGTTTTGTTTTTCTTTGAATTATTACTGAGTAGGAACGTAAATATTCTAAGATAACCTTTATATTTCAGATAAGTATTTCAGATTAGGAACAAAATGAAGACATCTACAATAAAAATCCAAAACTCACATCTCGAAGGAAACAGGAAATTTAAACGACTTACTCTTAAGCTAACAATATTCATAAACTTAGTGAACCGTAAATTTAGGTTTTGTTTGTTTATTAAGGTAGAAAGTGTTTACTTACGAAAAGAATAAATAAAATTGATAATATTGATAATGATAAGGACAGTGAAAACGAAGGAATGTATGAAGAATTGCAGGACTCACAGCAATGACAGGGTACAGAACAATAATAATAATAATGGTGAAGAAATCCACATTGATGTAAAATAGAATATATATTCGAAATATACATGCAAACGAGAGCTTTCGAGAACCTGCTCGATTCTCCTGCTCAATCTGATTGAGAAGGAGAATCGAACAGGCTCTCGAAAGCTCTCGTTTGCATATATATTTCTAATATATATTTACATTTACAACATTGTTGATTTCTACACCGTTTTAGTGATTCGTGCTATTATGAGATTTTTATGAATAATTTTATAATAATAATAATAATAATAATAATAATAATAATAATAATAATAATAATAAATAATAATAATAATAATAATAATAATAATAATAATAATAATAAGAAGAAGAAGAAGAAGAAGAAGAATTGAAAGAAGAAGAAGAAGAAGAAGAAGAAGAAGCAACTGAAAATAATAATAATAATAATAATAATAATAATAATAATAATAATAATAATAATAATAATAATAATAATAATAATAATAATAAGAAGAAGAAGAAGAAGAAGAAGAAGAAGAAGAAGAAGAAGAAGAAGAAGAAGAAGAAGAAGAAGAAGAAGCATATTAATAATAATAATAATAAGAAGAAGAAGAAGAAGAAGAAGAAGAAGAAGATGAAGAAGAAGAAGAAGAAGCATATTAATAATAATAATAATAATAATAATAATAATAATAATAATAATAATAATAATAATAATAATGATAATAATAATAATAATAATAATAATAACAATAAGAAGAAGAAGAAGGAGAATAATAATAATAATAATAATAATAATAATAATAATAATAATAACAATAAAAATAATAATAATAATAATAACAGATGAAACCACTCTACACTAACGACCCCAGCGGCCAAAATATTGCCATAAAATTTCCCATTTTTAAACGGCAACGGGGGACGACACCCAAAAAGGAAGAGATCTCCTCCCCTTGCCTCTGATACACACTTAACAAATTCATTCCAGGAAAATAATGACTCAAGGATTACGCCCCGTCGTGCGCCCTTTGTCATTAAGGTCGAGGTCCTCTTTAATCACGGAGCTTCTTTTTAAACTCGAGGATAAGCTCCTCGGCCTTCAGATAAGAAAAAAAAATGAAGGTTTTATTAGATGTTTCATGACTTTGTTATAAACTATTTCAATGAAGGGTCTCGGGGCTGGATGGAGGCTTTCTGAGCAAAAAGTTCATTTTCCTTTTTTTTTTTCTTTTTCGGGGGAGGGGTGGGGTGGAGGAGGCGAGCTCAAGGGGGTAGATAGTGGAAAGGAGCTGGGAGTGGGTAAAGCCAAAGTTTATTTTCGTCATATGTTGAGTCTCTTTGACGTTTATGAAAAATATGGTTTTTAACTCAGAGGTTAATTAAAATTAAACTATCTTTTCAGTTGGATGTTTTAAGATCAGTATCACCCTTTCCTTACTTCTTGGGTGATTTATTCTTGGCGCTTATTAAATCTTTTCGGTTTTCTGGAACTAAGAATTTTGTAAAGCTTATCAAAAACTCATTTAATTTTATTAAATTTCCCGTTTCCATATTTTCATTTCAGTTTATTTAATTGTAATTTCAAGAATTAGGTCTTTCTTCTTACTGGTAAACTTTAAATCTTCTGCAGAGGGTTGCATTTAGTTTGAAAATTGATTACCTAGGCCACTTTGAACGATTTCTTAGAAATATTCCATATTGAGCAAAATAATGTTTTGAAAAGTGTAAATAGTGTTTCTTTTATAAGTTTTTTTCAAGAATTAAGTCTTTCTTCTTACTGCCAAATTTTAAATCTTCTGCACAGGGTAGTATTTAGTTTGAAAATTGATTACCTAAGCCACTTTGGACGATTTCTTAGAAATATTCCATAATAAGCAAAATAATGTTTTGAAAACTGTAGACAGCGTTTCTTTTATAGGTTCTTTTCAAGAATTAAGTCTTTCTTCTTACTGGTAAACTTTAAATCTTCTGCAGAGGGTAGCATTTATTTTGAAAATTGATTACCTAGGCCACTTTGGACGATTCCTTAGAAATATTCCGTAATAAACAAAATAATGTTTTGAAAACTGTAAAATGGTGTTTTTCTTTTATATGCTCTTGTACAACCTCTCCTCTGTCAATAATTCAAGTCCAGTTCTCTTGCCACTATTAACCTCCTCCTGCCACTCAACTCGCTAAACCCCACCCCACTCCTATTAGGCTTCAAATAAGTTTCTAAATTCAGACACTCAGTGAACAGTTTCTGTAACAAGGAACCCCAGTTTAGAAATAAAAGAAAAGTCTCACCTGACTCCAATCATCCTTCGTGAACTTTGGTGAGAATTTACTGTAAGCCGTAAGAATGATTTATGGAGGGCGAACCTGTCTGGGAGAAATAGCATTTGGGGAACGCTGGAATGGTTGAATGTAATGGCGTATATGCAGATGCAGGTTGCTGAGCACACAGACACACACGGAGATATATATACACACACAAACACACACACACACACACACACACACACACACACACACACACATATATATATATATATATATATATATATATATATATATATATATATATATATATATATATATATATATATATATATATATATATGTATGTATATGTGTATATATATATATATATATATATATATATTGTATTATATATATGTATGTATGTATCTATCTATCTATTTATCTGTATATCTATCTATCTATATATTATATATATATATATGAATTTTTTATCATTTACTTATATGGAGTTGAAATAGGTATATATATATATATATATATATATATATATATATATATATATATATATATATATATATATATATATATATATATGTGTGTGTGTGTGTGTGTGTGTGTATGTATGTATATATATACTCCTCTTTTACAACTCTATATAAGTAAATTGATACAAAATTTAACCACGTATCTCAATGACACATTTTTCTGACACTGGTGATACATATAATTTCGAGATACATACCATAATCTTCTGCCCTAATCTACCTTCAAATTCATAAATACTGTTACGAACAGGAAACAATTAACCAGGTGAGGCCAAGCAGCACAGCCCCTGAATCCCGGCACAAATCCAGCCATGAAACCGTAATCCTCGTAATAATCTTCTTGATATTTACTGAAACCTTTCGCTGAAGGCCACAAGCGTAGATCCTCGTTCTCTCCTGACATTTCAGCTGAAAGGTTACTGAATTATAGACTCATTCGTCTGGCTCTGGGCTCCTGGCTGAACGTAGCCGAGGCTTATCAAGCTGTCAAGGAACAAATTCCTGCCACGTTCTTTTCGTGAGTTTAAACAGAATTGGTTTTATGTAGCAGGATAGAAAATTCGTTGGGGGTTTGGTGGGTTTTATTAGGATATGGGCATAAAACATTTCAGTTGGTGACTTTTCAGAATTGTGGTATGTAGTTTATTGCAGTGACGTGATACAAAAATTCACAAGCTTACGGCAAATATTGTCATGTTACTGAAGGATATTAGGAAATAATTGGAGGGATAGGATATCAAATACCTGAATTAGAGAAATAACGGGAGAGCAGGTGGTTGAGTATGTTAGGTTCTCACGCTGGAAGTGACTACGCCATGTGTACAGAAGACAGGGACTAGTACGAGATATACCGGGGTGGGTTGCCCTTAGTAGAAGAGGTAGAG
>NC_089761.1:38011772-38021772 GCF_040412425.1 Macrobrachium rosenbergii | reverse complement strand
GAATCCCTTAACTCAGCTCGGCTCATACAATAAAAAGAACAATAGGAGGACCATATTCCGTTAGGGTACAATACCCCTGAACATCACAGCTATTGTGTTCACCTTTTTTTTTTTTTACTCAGAAATCTTCATTTTTTTTAAAGAAAAAGTTATGCTATGTCGTGAAGGAACATTTGGGTTTAAAATGAGTATATCTAGTGGGACATTTGCGTTCTTTTTCCCCTAAAATTTCTCTCTCTCTCTCTCTCTCTCTCTCTCTCTCTCTCTCTCTCTCTCTCTCTCTCTCTCTCTCTCTCTCTCCTTCCTTATGAAAAAATGAATAGAGAACAGTAATTGTAAATGACCTTGTCTATTGCAACATTTGAGATTTTTTGTCCAGTAAAGATCACTAACGACTCTCTCTCTCTCTCTCTCTCTCTCTCTCTCTCTCTCTCTCTCTCTCTCTCTCTCTCTCTCTCTCTCTCTGTGCCTGAATTTAGCACGAGAAGATTCTGTCTCTTTAAGAGCTTTCGTTGGTGACGCTAACGGTCTATTCATTTCTCCTAACAAAAAAAACTTTCATATTATATGGCAGGCATTAGAACTGCGGACAATTTTTTGGCCTGTATATGAGAAAGATAAAAAATGATATATATATATATATATATATATATATATATATATATATATATATATATATATATATATATATATATATATATACATATATATATATATACATATGTATATATATATATATATATATATATATATATATATATATATATGTATATATATATAGGGACTCCCTGTTCTCGATAAATTTTTAGGGATGAGGGTGCCAGCCCCATGACCTCTATCTTGACTCCCAGCTATCTTTGATACCCATGAACCATACAAATGCCTTAAACCTCTCTCCCATTAATGCTTAACCTAGAACCCTCCGGCCTCGCCTTTGATTTAAACCTATATATAGGTTTATTTCCTGAGTTTCAATAGACTATATCCTCTGTCATCTTTATCCCTTAATTACAGAACTGCCAACCTCATGTCTTAATATAGCCCAGACCAGGAGAAATGCTCGCAGGTAATCCTATCTGGCACTGACGATTTGCCAACGTCGACGTTGCGTGGGAGAGAAAATATGGAGATATTGTGGGAAGAATGTCGTATCAGACCGTGCTTCCATTAAAGCACTTACAAGCGTAAACCTCTTACACTTGAATCACTGTAGCCAACGTCGTGTCACTCGAAGTCAGACAAATCGTTCGCTTCTCTCGAAGCTTTGTCTGTATGAAGAAATATATGACAAATCGTTCGCTTTCTCTCTCTATATCTCTATATATATATATATATATATATATATATATATATATATATATATATATATATATATATATATATATATATATATATTTATATATTATATATATACATATATACATATATATATATATATATATATATATATATATATATATATATATATATATATATATATATATATATATATATATATATATATATATACATATATATATATATTTATATGTATATATATGTATATGTATATATATATATGTGTGTATATATATGTATGTATACACATACATATATATACATATGTATGTGTATAATATATATGCGTAAATATACACATACATATGTATATATATATATATATATATATATATATATATATATATATATATATATATATATACATTCAAACAAGTATTGCATAGCTATTTTCTCTTTTTACTGATTAACAAATACCGTCTATCCATATAATGAAAAATAATGTTTGACTCTCACAATAACATATTAAATGAAAACACTCGCGGGGACCAGGAAATTATATGAAATTGAACATCCCTTTCATTAATAATGGCAAAAATAAATCAGGATATTGTGTTGTCCAGACATGAATCATATTAATAACAAAGTTAGTAAACTAAGCGCCGAAATTATTTCTAGATAACTGAGGCCAATTCCCAGTCCGTGCACGAAATGGAAAACAGAGGGAATCCTCTCATTCGAAATTCAGATTGTAATATGAAATTCATGACGAATGAAAGGAGAAAAATCGCCCATGGGGATTGGTGATGTGTATGGAATATTCTACCTAAATAAATCCGATGCTATATCAAATTTTAATCTGGGCTTAATTCTCTAATCTGAATTATAAATAAAAGTATTGTACGTATGACAAATGTACATTGATGAAACTTCTTCTGAATTCAATTCATTTCTGAATGTCAGCATTTCAAAGTGAATTTATTCCGAGTTATTTTTAGAAAGTCTTATTTCTGGATATACGTGGAAAATCTTGTTCCTGGTTATTTGTGGAAAATCTTATTCCTAATTACATGTGGAAAATTTCATTCCTATTTATACGTGGAAAGTCTTATTCCTAGTTATTGTGGAAAAGTCTCGTTCCTAGTTAGTTAGTTTTGTGGAAAAGTCTTATTCTTACTCTTTTATTATAAAGTCTTATTCCTAGAAAATCAGTTAGTCCTAAAGTCATATTCTAGGTATACGAGGAAAGTCAAAAGGGTCTTATTAATTTTACGTATTCCTTTATTTTTATAAAGTGTTTTCCATTCCAAAAAAAAGAGTTATGTTAACACTTACCCTCTCCATCGTAAAGAATGGGTTTACCACTAATGCACTTCATGGGTTTTTATCGGTATTTTCCAAACAGAAGTAAACTACCTTCATGAGACGCTATCAGGCAAGGCCATTAGCAATTTAGGTATAAACATAAGTCACCCTTTGTAATATCCTTATTTCTCTCTATGTTACGAATCTTTTCATTTCATTATTTTATCATGGAAATATCTTCATGAGTAAATATTGAAAAATTACGATTTCTGGTTAAAATTTCATTGATAAAATCGATCTATCACCTTTCTTCCCCCGCCTCGGAAATGAATCACCAACTGTTTCGCGAAAGGGGACGCTGAGGACATCTAGCGGTAATCGACAATTTATTGCGTGCCATCTACATAAAGAGTTTCTGTCGTCTATATTAAGGGGTGATGGCTTTTAGTAAGTCTGATTGGGGGAAACACTTTTCGAAAAAATTATGCTTTTTATTCTGAGATAAGCTGATAAATAATTCAACCATTTTATCTAATGAGGAAAGTAATATCAAAGTATATTTAAAAATGATATAATTACGTTAAATTTTTATCAAAATTACATCACTTCTAAGGGATTTTGTTTGAATTAAATTTGGCAGTATACAATGGGGGAGGACTTAATGAAAAACAACAATCAGGAATACCACGGCAACTATACAATTATATTTCTTTTTATTATCTAAAAATAAAACTCTGGGCAAAATATATTCTTAAAATACCAATTTAAACAATGTTTATAATGTTTTAAATGCGTTTGAATGACAAAAAAGTACTACATGATGTATATTTACCCTTCCTTGAACACTTCTAGGTTGGCTATCCTGACTATAAAAGAACCGTCAAAATTAAGCACAGGAATTCTGCAGGTGAGAAAAATCTCCGAAATCTCCTTACAATTGGTTTTGGAAACTCGACTCTAAGGAAGGTCTGGCTACAGAAGGCGCCTCTTTACACAATTTAAACTGAAAAAACGCAGCGCACTCGAATTCTGCAAACGTTTGAGCCCGGTAACACAGGGTATTATGAAATTTTCTGCTCTGATAATCAAACTCGTTTCCTATCCTGTTGATTTCACTCGGTGTTAGGTGGCCTGGAAATTGTATACAGTTAGTTGGCTTCCATTGTGCATTATAGCAGGAAAGAGACCGAATATTTAACGCCTGTTTCATAAATAATAATTTACAATCAATTGCTTATTGCACACTCAAGTGAGAGATAGGTTTTATATGAGTAATGATCAACATATATATATATATATATATATATATATATATATATATATATATATATATATATATATATATATATATATATATATATATATATATATATGTGTGTGTGTGTGTGTGTGTGTGTGTGTGTGTATATGTATAAATATATATATATATATATATATATATATATATATATATATATATATATATATATATATATATATATATATGCATATATATATATATATATATATACATGTGTGTGTATTTGTATATAAATATATACATACAAGAGTATATGTATGCGCTTTACTCCACACTAGAAACAGGCAAGGAGGGAGGGCTTGAACTTTCGTTATACAGATAGATAAATAGATAAATAGACAAATATGGTACACGCATATAAAGATAAAAAAAGACAGAAAATATTTTTAGGTTTCACTTACTAACAGAGGAGGGTACGGCCCCACTATATAACAGATTAATTGATAGATAGATAGTTGCTTGCATTATTTGATACCAGCGAGAGAGAGAGAGAGAGAGAGAGAGAGAGAGAGAGAGAGAGAGAGAGAGAGAGAGAGGCTGATCCATCGCTCGTATGGGAAAGGTTCATGAATATTCAGATCAGGGTTAAATAAATTCGGCATAGAATAGGAGGGGTCCGCTTTAAAGGGAAATCCCCCACTACACCGGACCGGATCCGCTTATTGCTAACATACTTTTAACCGGATTCGTTATGGATGAGGGTTGGATGAACCTAGAATCACTATTCGCTAAGCCGGATTATCGGGTGTTCCCACATATCACTGAAAGCTCAGGTAAAATGTCGGTAATGAGGCTGCAGCGTTCAAATTATCATGCGTGTATGATACTGACGGGAGTAGCTGATATATATATATATATATATATATATATATATATATATATATATATATATATATATATATATATATATATATATATATATATATATATATATATATATATATATATATATATATATATATATATATATATATATATATATATATATATATATATATATATATATGTGTATATGTGTATATATGTGTATATGTATATATATATATGTATATATAACATGTATATATACATATAAGTGTGTGTGTGTATTTGTGCGTTATTGTGTTATTCCAAAGCTCCAACTTCATTAGCTATTTCAATCAAATATACCTTACACACACTCGTCAGCCAAACAGTCAGTCTCTCACTTCTGTACAGTAATCTCTTCGACTCAAAATGACTTTCCATTCTGGAAAATCTTAAATACCCTCCAGACGTCTTCCACCCACTGGCTGTATGTGAAATACGCTGACATATACTCACACAATATGTGTTAATTCATTGCCATTGCAGTATAAGAACAGCAAAGACGATTAATGTAATATTTTGCATTAATGGTCAAATATAAGAGTCTCTATGTACAGTAATTTTTTAATAGTTTGACATCAATTTTCCTCTCATTGAAGGACCTTTCCTGTCAGTGATACTTTGTGGTCCACTCGGCAGACCAACGGCCAACCCTGAAAAAAATATGGTAATATAATATTTGATAAATCTCCCCTGGCTGGCAAACGCATAGAAATCATCCGTAAATCCGCGATTGCTTATAAATCTCTGAATCCCGACCAGTATGTCCCTCCCTATCCCGTCTCCTACTCGGGTTTTATAATCTTTGATAAATCTCCCCTGACTGGAAAACGAGTAGAAATAATCCCTAAATCCGCGAATCCTTATAAATCTCAATAAATCCCCACCAGCATGTCCCTCCCTCCCCCCGTCTCCTCCTCCTCCTATACATCACCCCCACCAAAAACAAACTTGAATAGCGATCCATGATCAGCGATTAAAAAAAAAAAATACGGCACCGGTCGAGAATTTAAGAAAAAATCTCCCGTCGACAGTCGAGGGGATCTTTTGAAGCTCTGGAATGCTTCACGTATCCGTCGGAGCTTCGGTTGGCTTCAAATGCCATCGGATACGTCGCGGTCCAATTGATTTTTTCGAGGCAATAATCAGATGCAATAAAGCTCGTTTTCGGCGTCCGATTTAAAAATGCGTTTTCCCTGTTTTATTTATTATTTTTTCCCGTTTTCTTCTCTTCAGTTTTTTACTGTATTGTCAAGGGTATTTTTATATTGAGGAATGAGTTATGAAAGCTTCAAAAATTCATGTACGTTGACGACAACAAATTAAGTTATATATATACAGAGAGAGAGAGAGAGAGAGAGAGAGAGAGAGAGACAGACAGACAGACAGACAGACAGACAGACAGATATACGAGGGTAAGTCAAAAGTTCCAGGAAAATTCAATATACTCTTTATTTAAGGAAATTCAAACATCATTTTTCTACATATCTACCATCTAACTCTATACACTTTTCAAGGCGCTGTTTCCACCTCTGCAACCCTTCTTTGTAGAAATTTGGGGCCTTTCTATTAAACCATGTTGAAACTGCATGTTTAGCAGCATCCAAAGATTCAAACCGGACTCCTCTTAAGTGTTCCTTGAGTTTTGGGAACAGGAAAAAATCTGAAGGAGCAAGATCAGGACAATAAGGAGGATGTGGAAGAGTTTCCCACCCTAAATTTCCGTAGGACTTCTCTTGCAACCCTTGATGAATGTGCTGGAGCGTTATCATGATGGAACAAAATTCTGCGGTGCAACTTTCCTCGACGTTTTTTAGCCAATGCAGTCTTCAGTTTTTGCAAAAACACCTTTGTAGTAGTTCCTGGTGATTGTTTTTTGTCCTTCAACGAAATCAATCAAAATCACTCCTTTGGAGTCCCAAAACACTGTTGCCATAACCTTCTGGGCAGATCTCGCCACTTTGAACTTCATTGGTGCAGCTGAACCTCTTGGTAACCATTGCTTTGATTGAATTTTACTTTCTGGGTCATATTGATGGATCCAAGTTTCATCTCCAGTAACAATCCGGTCAAAAAACTCTGATTCATTTGATTCAATCTTCGTTAAAACTGCAAGAGAAAGTTCAGCTTTTGATGCAGTTGGTCTTGCGCAACGCTTTTGGGACCCAACGTGCTGAAAGTTTACTCAAACCAAGATTTTCATTTAAAATTGAAAATGCGGAACCATGGGAGATCCCAGTTTCATTAGCTATCATATCGATAGTAATCCGACGATCTTCATCCATAGATTCTGCACCAAAGCACAATTCTTTCATTTTTTGCAGTCGATGGTCTTCCCTCTCTTGGGTTGTCTTTGAGGTCCTTCCGACCATCCTTAAATCGCTTTATCCAATCACAAACAACTGATTTAGATGGAGAAGAATCTCCATAAACTTGTATGCAAAGCTTCAATAATTTTTCCTGGTTTCCAATCAAGCTTGGTCAGAACTTGATGTTAGCTCTCATCTCAAAATTTTTATTTTCCATGGGTTCAAGAAGTTACTTTTCTGAAGCAGATGTTAACACCACGGTAGCAAGAGGATGACTGAGGTAACAAGTCTATATGATCACTACATCACAGATAATTGTTTACCAAGTATTTGGGTTGTTTCATTCCTGTGTAAATACATCATTCAACAATTTTTCCTGGAACTTTTGACTTACCCTCGTATATATATATATATATATATATATATATATATATATATATATATAATATATATATATATATATATATATATATATATATATATATATGTGTGTGTGTGTGTGTCATGTGTGTGCATGGCTGTGTCTATGAGCGTGCATATATGTGTGGACATGTCTAAAAAGTGAAAAAAAGAATGAATATCCGCATATTAACATATGAATCTTCTATGGTACTCTAATATCAAATATTCGTATATTAAGAATTCCTTTCCTTCCTTTTGAGCACAAATAAAACAATATCATCAGCCACTCGGTCGCTCTCCACCCACCAGACTTTCTCTCTCTCTCTCTCTCTCTCTCTCTCTCTCTCTCTCTCTCTCTCTCTCTCTGGCCGTGTAAATTGAATAATTCTCACTAAATGAGAAGCAAAACAATTAGCGACTGGATAATTGGGTGCGAAGGACATAAAAGATAACTCACTCATTGAATTCCCACTTGGGTACAGTAAAGTCTTCTTGAGCAATGGGCTCTGGGCTGCCGGGAACCAGAATGTATTTCCATGTTGCAACATATCGCTCCCACATTGCAAGAGAATGTTGTTTGGATTGTTCTCAAATGTAGATACAGGTTGGATTTCCAAATTTAGGGGAGTTTTTTTTTTTGAGGTGGGTGTTTATTGAGGTCTATATTTTTGTTTAAATGGAAATATTTGCGACTTCAGTTATATTTTTTTCACTTTTTTTTTTTGGTGTGTATTTCATACTAAGGTCAATTTTTTTAAAAGTTATAGGTAAATAATTTTTTTTCTTTTTTGGAGGTTATTATAGACATCTTGTTTTTGTTTAAAGGGAAATATTTGTGACTACCGTTTGGTTTTTCAATGTTTTTTCTCGTATATTTTTATTAATAAGTGAAGTTTTTGAAGTTCAGAAAAGTTATTTTTACATTTAAGTAAAGATTTCAGTTGTCCTTTTTGTTTAGTTTTCAAATGGTAATAAAAGTTATTGACTCAAATTACTTTTTTTGGTTTTAAGTATAAGTAAACAATTCACTTAAAAGAGTTATTTTATTTCGTTGTAGAAAAAATAAACACTCTCAGAGTTGAATTAGCTTTTCTTTGAGTTTTCAAAAGTCAGATATATAAATCTTCAGTTACTTATTTTCTAGAAGGTCAAGCTTATTAATTTGAACATATGTAACATAAAATTTTCCTAAAAATTATTACGTGCTCATTAAAACTACGGATATTACATTACTAGTTTCTGACGATTTTGTTAATTATTGCTGTTGGAACTGGAATGAAATTATGGAATTCTGCTTATTTTGGTTTTTTGTGAGGTTTTTTCTCGTCATTCCCAGTAATGAAGACAGAAAATGTAGCAATGAAAAGCATTGTTTTGGCTGTTTGGGTGGAGTCCAAAAGTCCATACCAGGTCTCCTATTCCAATGTGCTTTGCATGGGAAAAAGAATGGGGCTGAGGAGAGACGTAATTAGCTAGTAAGGTATTAATGTAAGAATAATGTTGGGTAATTAAGGATACATACATATAGTCTCAAGTATCCAAAATTATTGTTACATTATTACCTTACTATTTCCTTGTTTATCATCACCGTCCCTCACTTCCTTTTTATCCAAAGTGAAACATATTCTGCATACTCTTCCCTTAAGCCTCATATACTTAATATTCTTCCCCACATCTCTTTCAATTCTGTTTTCCCTTTTTTGCTCGTCATTTAATAATTGCCCACCTGACAGCCCACGTCACGACTACAAATCTCCTTATAATTAACTAACTCATTCTGCCTCGAATTTCTACCCCATGAATATTGCAGTATTTTTATTTTCTCTCTCTCTCTCTCTCTCTCTCTCTCTCTCTCTCTCTCTCTGTCTCCGTGCCTGCTTGTCTTCCACATTTATACTCTTCTCTTTGTTACGGTAAAAATGCTTAAAATCAGTGCGGAGGAAGTAAGGGGAATTTCAACGTCGTTATTAGATTTTGGTTTCTGTTGGACTAAGTGCAGGGAAGTCTTCCTCTGTCTGCCTTCATCATTCCTAGTTAAATGTGTGAGGCATCTGAACTGATGTTTATTTCTGCGTTTAGTGATGCAGTCGCTGGTGGCTGTATTATTATTATTATTATTATTATTATTATTATTATTATTATTATTATTATTATTATTTTTATTATTATTATTATTATTATTATTATATTAAAAAGGATGGCTGCATATTGTGAATTGATCCTATGTTGAGTTTTAATAAACAGCATTTACTCAGCAGTTTTATTTTTTCCAAAAGTGCTGAGTAGTGAAAATTGGTGAGGTAAATCCGTAGACTTTCCGACAGGTCCTTTTGGCGTTTCTTCTGTCGTCTTTACCAGCAGATGGATTCTGGGTATTTCGGTGCTTCTTTCGCAGTCTTTCTTGTCGACATGTTTCGACCAGCCCGTTGGTCATCTTCTGGACGGGTCAGACGAATCTGGAGACACGGGGTGCGGGTGGAGGCACCCGACCATCCATGTACGAAAGAAGGTTTCGCTCAGGAACGATAATCACCCAGCGACTTTATATATATATATATAT
>NC_089761.1:38004272-38006772 GCF_040412425.1 Macrobrachium rosenbergii | reverse complement strand
ATTATTATTATTATTATTATTATTATTATTATTATTATTATTATTTTGAGGATAAACACTAGTCATATAGAACGAGCAAATAGGGGCCATTGACTTGGAATTCCAGCTTCCAAAGAATATGGTGTTCATTAGAAAGCAGTAACAGAAGGTAAAGGGAAATAGAGAAAGAAGAGATATTTATTTTAAAAAATAAAAACTAAATTGACAAATTAATAAGTAAATATATAAGGATTTAAGTAAATCATTAAAATGCAAGGTAAATTCCATTGGGATAGCAATTATTATTATTATTATTATTATTATTATTATTATTATTATTATTATTATTATTATTATTATTATTATTATTATTATTATTATTATTATTATTATTATTCAATATTTACTGTCGAGCACATAATTCTGCACTAGAGAAGCACAAAAGAAAAATTACAAGAAGAAAAACAGAGTTTAATATCTCTACCCATGCTTTTGATATCACTGCTAAGGTCTTTGTACTTCGGAAGAGAGAGAGAGAGAGAGAGAGAGAGAGAGAGAGAGAGAGAGATGGGTTCCTATTCATAAGAATATAAATTCATTCTTCTCTGCCAGGTCTGAGAATATGGAAATGTTAGCAGGGGACAACATTCGCCCTTCTCCCCGTCTGCACCTTCATCTCTCCCTAAGGAATGTCCATATCCCCAGCCTCTTTTATCCTGAGGCAGTGTCATATTCCCTAGATGCCATCGCTGGGCCGGTGGAATGTCCCTAGAAATGTCCCCCAGAGATTTTTACCCTACGGTCCGGGCGGTTGGTTGTTTCCCTAAAATCGGGAGCTACAGCAATTTTTCACGGCGTTATTGCTTATCTATGGTAAAGGTTACATCCTCATGTAAGTGCGGAGACACTTACTGCCTCTCCCTACAATAGGGAGAGAATTCGGACGAGGCGGTTTTCTCATTTTATTTGCCTGCGCTATTTTTTTCATTTATTTATTTTCCGTGTAACGAGAGCTCTAAGTGATTAATATTTTCTCCTTCCAGCTTACCTTTTATATTTGTAATCTTACTTTTGGTCAAAGTTTTACTCTAACTCTTATCTTTTGCGGACTTCTTTCTGCTTTCTGTGGCAGATATCTGCAAGAGTAAGTTATCATGCCAACAGACAAACGGATTATCAAAAACGAAAGCCTTAATCTCATAACCTCATAACAAAGTACTTAAGAATTCAATAAAAAAAAAAGAACATAATCCCCTCCGCCTACCATCTCCTCATAGACGTCTGATGTCTGGATTCCTTCCATAGCATAAACATAAGATCAAAATCCACTTAACGTCTCGAGAAACCTTCCTGTCTGCTGCAGGAAAACAATTTGATCTCCTCCCCAAAGCGCACACTTCCCCCGAGAGAGAAACCCGGGGAAAAATCTCGAGTCTGTATGACTCAAAACAATTTTCTTAAACTGCAGCATAAAACAGTACCGCCATCCTGGCTGTCTCATTCCCGAGAGGACGCGGTGAAGGAAGGCTTAATACTCGCCTTAAATGTGTCTTGCTCAAACTCTTCTTCTTCTCTCATTTTATTTCTGGAAGTAATGCAAGCTTTTCAAAGGTAAACACGAGCAAAGGGCGCCCTTCCGCTGTTTACATCCATTAAGGAAAAAAAGGGGGTTTCTTCCACTTTCTTGCGGGATGAGGCACGCATTTTTTTTCCTCCTCGTATCATGGGGTCTTGGCTAGGTAATGACATTAGGGCTTTCGTCCGGCCTACTCTCATTTTTTCACTTATTAAATCTTCAAGTCCGTAAGAAGGGCTCTAGACATTTATATTTTTTTCGTTTATTTATTCATTTATTTATTTCATAAGGTTTTGGATAGGCACTGGCATTATATTCCCGTTCAGTTGGCTTCATTCTTTCAACCGGCCCTCTCAATCGCCCCCCACCTCCCCATCCCCCACCCAACACCTCCGGACTCTAAAGGACTCGTACCTTAACCCCTCCCAGTACAACCTGGCGCCCCCGGCCTTTTTTTTTTTTTTTTTTTGCTACAAAAAGACCTTTACTACATACTAGCAATATAGAGCTAACCCATTTGGCTTCTCTATCAATAAAAAAAATCAGCTGCATAGTCTTATTACTCTCAATCTACCCCTGCCCACAAAACCTTCTATTTCTTCAGTTACCATTTATCCTAGACAGGATTATCATTTATCCTAGACAGGATACAGACACGGTGTTGTGGCCGTCCTATTAACCGCCTAGCTCAAGAACTAAACCAACAATTTGTTTCCCTGTAAACTATACTTCCCCTTCAATTGCCTTCTGAAATAAGAAGTTGGAATTATTCGTCCACCAGACTTTCTATTCTTTTCCCAGGGATGTTTGATACGAACACCGAGATTGTGACATTGCCTGGCTCATCGGGCGTCACGTAGAAAAACGAAAATAAAGCAAATAAATCATCCTCGTGGTTTCTTCGACTCACGTATTTCTTCAGTCGAGTCCTCGGAGAGGGAGAAA
>NC_089761.1:37991772-37999272 GCF_040412425.1 Macrobrachium rosenbergii | reverse complement strand
ATACTAATGATTGTGAATGATATAAATGTATTGGGAACTCTTTAAAAACTATGGTTAACATTTATTACTGGGGTAAGATCATCTGTAAATCGTATTGAAAGATACATTTCGGTGATGAAGAATTTAGTTTTTATATAGTATTGTCTTGACTCATGAAGCTGAATAGCAGAAGATATAGAGTGCACTATAACCCTATAAAGAAACTATAGCTCAAATCTATAACTGTGTTTATATTATCATGTAAATTGTTTTGAAAGTTGCTTGGTGATCATGAAAGTAGTTCTGATAGACCAACAGTATGAAAGCACATTGTGTAAATTTAGTCTTCATTACAATAGCTGTTATGAAGTCAACAACATGTAACCTTACAAACTTCTGTATTAGAGTCATTGTCATAAGATATTGAAAATATCAAGTTAAATACAACGCCTTGTTAACAATAAATAATTAGTAGCTTATAATCTTATTTTCGTATAAAAGTGTTACAGAATTCTTTACAAAACAGAACATATTTCCGAAACGAGTTAATGCAAAGCCGAAAGTTTTCTAGAATTATATTCTGTTCAGATTTATAATTCGCGTTTTTTTTGGGGGGGCTCAAGAAGAGATCTTCAGATTTATGTAAATAATAGAACGTTTACACATCAGGGAATGTGATGCTGGAAACTCTCTAAGTAAAGATTTATTCAAGTTTATCTCTTTTTTTGTTAGTTTATCAAATGAGCGTTTTAAAAGATTGACTTAAGACTTTAAAAAGTATGAGGTTGGGTAAACTGGAAACGTGTGAGTTTAAAAGAAAAATAAACACTGAAACATTATCGAGTATTTTCTCCAGACATGTAAGAGGTTAAAAATAAGTAAAAAATGTGCCGAAGTTTCTTCGGCGCAGTCGAGTTTTCTGTACAGCGTATAATCAAGGCCCCGATAACAGATATATCTTTAGGTGATCTCGGTTAATGCTGTATGAGCCGCTCCCATGAAACTTTAACCACGGCCCTGCGGTGGCCTGTTCTATATCGTTGCCAGACGCATGATTATGGCTAGCTTTAACCTTAAATAAAATAAAAACTACTGAGGCCAGAGGGCTGCAATTTGGTGTATTTGATGACTGGAGGGTGGATGATCAACATACCAATTTGCAGCCCTCTAGCCTCTGTAGTTTTTAAGATCTGAGGGCGGACAGAAAAAGTGCGGACGGACAGACGAATCCGACACAATAGTTTTCTTTTCAGAAAACTAATAAGCACTGAAACATTATAGAGTATTTTCTCCAGACAGGTAAGAAATTAAAGATACGGTTTGAAGCTGAAAAACTGAAAATATGGAATTCATAAATGTCTGTAAGATTCACAAATGCAAATGTTTTGTAAGACTTTTGCAAAGTAGTATTTCTCTGTATATGTCGACTGTAATGTGTACATTTTCCTGATACATACTCAGTTAAGTTACAGTTTAAATCAGAAATGGTAATTAGGCAATTTTGCTGATGCATGATTCTATAATATTTTTCTTAATTACGAGGCTGAGTTGTAAAATATATTACAAACTCTCTGTAGAAAATTATTATTAATATCTGTATTGTGGTAGATTATGATATTGTTTTAAAAGATGCATGGTAATTTTATAGAAATAATTGTGAAAAAATATATAATATATGAAGGTAGAATTGGTAAATCAGAATTATAAGTTTCAAAATCGGAAATTTTCATGAACATTATAACCAAATAATGTGAAATGCCCAGAATTTTGTGTAATAATTTAATCACATTAACAAAAAATTCTAGTTTAGAATATGTGAAAAAGCCCTTTTAGCCTAATGAACATTTTCATTCTCTATTTTGCACGAGGACAATTTAAAGACTGTTTTTTTAATTGAATGGCGATATTATTATGTTACAGTCACACAGATGTGTATTTGTTTTAAAAAAAATATTTGAAACAGTACAACCAATTTGTCTCACTGGCTCTTGCACGTGACTAACTAAAACAACTAAGAGCGAACATTAATTTGCATACATACTGCAGACTTGATAGCAAATATATAAATGATTATCATATCAAACTAAATTCATTTTTTCACGTTTTGATAACTCAAACTCACACATGACTAACTAACACAAAAAATGGAAAAAAATTGTAAGAGAGAATCGTAATTTTCATAATTTCTGCAGACTTGATAGAACTGTAAATATGCAGATAAATTATCATAACAAAATTGTTTAAATATTTCAAGTTTTTGTCAATCACTACAAAAAAAAAAGGAAAGAAATAAAACTTTGTAAGAGAGAAATGTAATTTTCATTCATTCTATATGCTTGATAGCGAATATATAAGCAATTACCACAACAAAATAGATAGATTATTTTGCAATTTACAGAGGAATAAGTGAAATAAAAAAAAGTGCTATTTGAATCCCAACAAGCATTCTCCTTATTGGAAAGCAAATACGCCGGAGAATGGAGTAAGTGCAAAGTGTTCCGGCAACTTCAGCAACTGCACTACCTTGATATTCCTCCTCCAGGACCACCTTCTTGGCCACGACCCCCACCCCCCACCCCTAAAGTTCCTCGAATTTCCGGCCAGGGAACAAACCTGACAATTATTTGGCAAGAGGCACAACTCCTCCGCACACAGCTCTCTCTCTCTCTCTCTCTCTCTCTCTCTCTCTCTCTCTCTCTCTCTCTCTCTCTCTCTCTCTCTCTCTCTCTCTCTCAGTATTCCCGAAATAATTTCTCGGTGTCGTTCTGTACTTCATGAGCCATTTGTCTCCTGAAGTGGACCCCGGCTTCGGGAAGCTATTTCGTCAGGAGCTGTGATGTGTCTGTGTCTGTGCCTGTGCCTGTGTGTGTGTGTGTGTGTGTGTGTGTGTGTCTGTGAGAGTGGTTCTGTGACAGGGGACGCGCAGACACGCGCTGGTCTTAATGAAAGGAACGGAAAATAGCTTAGCGCCGGGTGCTTCTTCTCGGTGCTTTTGCTCTAATGACTTTCTTCTTCTTCTTCTTCTTCTTCTTCTTCTTCTTCTTCTTCTTCTTCTTCTTCTTCTTCTTCTTCTTCTTCTTCTTCTTACCGCAAATTATCATGAGTATTTTCTCCTTACATTTTCTCGGGTCTTCCTTTCATTTGAAACAATTCATGCCTTTGTTTATCTTCTTCTTCTTCTTCTTCTTCTTCTTCTTCTTCTTCTTCTTCTTCTTCTTCTTCTTCTTCTTCTTCTTCTTTTCATGTCATCTCTTCCCGCAAATTATCATGGATATTCTCTCTTTCCATTTTCTAGCCCCTTGCTTGTACTTGTACCACAGTTCTTGTCTTTGCTTATCTTTTTCTTCTTCTTCTTCTTCTTCTTTTCATGTCATCTCTTCCCGCAAATTATCATGGATATTCTCTTTCCATTTTTTAGCGCCTTACTTTTACTTGTAGCACAGTTCTTGTCTTTGCTTATCTTCTTCTTCTTCTTCTTCTCCTCCTTTCTTCTTCTGCTCCTCCTTCTTCTTCTGTTCCTGTCTTCTCTTTTCCCAAAATTATCATTGACACATCCTCGCTTTCCATTTTCTTTACTTTTTATCTTGCGCCAATTCCTGCCGTCGTTTTTATTCGCCTCCGGCAACAACAACCGCGACTTTTGAGCTTCCTGTTCCATTACCTGCTGCGACATCCAATCCTCCTGCGTCTCCTCCTGTCACCTAATTCCCATTTTCATTTTCCCATTTACGTCTTTATTCTAACTTACTCCACCCCTCCTTTATTTTCCTTTCCTCCCCCTGATCGTTCGCTTCTACTCTGTTGTCTTATTTCTGATCTTACGTGAGATCTGTATCGTAATCGTCATCAACATGTCATCCTTACCACGTCCGCTATTCTCTTTCCTTTAACGTCACAAAATAAATAAAAGAGTAAGAATATCCTCCTTCCTTCGTCAGTAGTAATCCGCCATGCCCTTCACTACAACTCCAGCAGCCTCCCTCCTTCGTCAGGAGAAACACTTCCTCCGTATCCAGCGTCTTCCCCTTACTTAAATCTAATATATCCTTCCTTTTTCCGCCTCTTGCCTCTTAAAGAGCGAATGGCGGTTTCTGGTAACCGCGCAAGAAGGAAATTCCAGGGTAACGAATGGAAGACACCGTCGTTCCAGTAACCTGATAAAAACCGCGAATGCCGGCTTCCTAATAGCTGGAATGGCATGGAAACTCGGTCGTCGTCTTAGGGTTCTTTTTGTTCAGGCAGGGATTGATAGATTTTTAAGTATACACTGGCGCCGTAATGGCACAGGTATTTAGAATTGGAAGGCCTCTGGGAGACGCTGCGACGTTGTATTTGGTTTCCAGTTACTGGCGCCATTATGACACAGATATTTAGGTTTTGAAGGGTCCCTGGAAGACGCTATGACGTTGATTTTAGTTTCCAGTTACTGACACCATGATGATACAGATATTTAGAGTCTGAAGGATTCTGGAAGAAGCTACGACGTTGTATTTAGTTTCCAATTACTGGTGCCATAATCACACGGACATTTAGATTTTGAATGGCTTCTGGAAGACGCTATGATGTTGATTTTAGTTTCCAGTTACTGTCGATATAATGGCATAAATATTTAGATTTTGAAGGGCCTCTGGAAGACGCTATGACGTTGATTTTAGTTTCCAGTTACCGGCGCCATTATGACACAGGTATTTTGATTTCCAAGGACTCTGGAAGATTTTAGTTTCCAGTTACTGGAGTTATGATGCCAGATATTTAGATATTGAAAGGCCTCTGGAAGGCGCTATGATGTTCTATTAAGTTTCCAGTTACTGACGCCATAATGACACATATATTAAGATTGTGAAGGGCCTCTGGAAGACACTATAACGTTATATTTAGTTTTCATTTACAGGCACCATATTGCCACAAGTATTTAGATGTAGAAGGCCTCTGGAAAACGGCGTGAGACTGCATTCGGTTTCCAGTTTCTTCACGATATATCTTCCAGAGTTGGCTACTTGTGGTTGTTTGAAGTTTGTCATATGGTATTTGATTTCAGGCTTTCTTTAATTTCCATTTGGTATAAAAAGTCTATGGAAGGATTCTAGATATTTGACTACCAGCTTCTTCCTTTATTTTTTTCCAGAGGAGGTTATAGAGGCCTGGAAGATGATGTCAGCGTCATTTTATCTCTTCCAGAATTGATTATGGGGGTAATTTACGAGCATGATGTTAATTCTTATCTCTTCATAAAGTTGGTTATTATTATCCCTTCTAAAATTGACTATGGAAAGACTTCTGTAAAATGATGATAGCTTACATTATCTTTCTCAACAAAAGTAAAGACTAGGCAAAAGATTAAGCAACAAATACGTTAAATAAGAGAAAGTTGATTTGATTTTTATAGAAATTTTCTGAAATTTTCTCCTAGTATTAAAATAATATCAAGGAATCCTTAAAGGATCCTTATTAAAGATATAAAAAAAGCTTCAACATATATGATTTATTTAAAGAGGCTATTCATTTTTATTCACATTATAAAAAAAAATGAAAGTCCAACAGAAGTGCCACGTGATCCTTCGTTAGTTCTTTCTTTTTCCTGCTAATAGAAAACGAGATCCCCTCCAACAGATTCCTCGAGTATCCGTCGATGCACTTTTCTTTTTAAAAGCTCAAGATACTTCAAATGTATTTTTAACGGAGCGCTTACAATTAACAGAAATATCCTGGCGATGATTTACTTCAATAATCTCTCGAAAGAGGTCTTTAAAATGTTTCTAATCTTTTCCCTGAAATCTCTCTCTCTCTCTCTCTCTCTCTCTCTCTCTCTCTCTCTCTCTCTCTCTCTCTCTCTCTCTCTCTCTCTCTCAAATAGGCAAGAGATTTCCACTGATATTCTGCTTCAGTGATGCAATGTGAAGGGATTTCTTTTTGAGAGAGGATCCAGTATCTTTGGCAATCTGAGGCAATTTTACATTTTGCTTGAATTTCTGAGCCGACCATAATTAACACAGAGTATTTCCCTTGCACCCACCATTAAGAGGACCACTCCATTCCATTTAAGGGCAATTTTAGCAATAAGGGGCCCCTGATTAATACGGAATTACAAGATCAAATAAGTTCCCTCTCAATGGGGAATCAGCCCACAATATAACCCATTATGAAAATGAAATCTGATTCTCCTTCATTAACTTAATAGATATTGATTTCTCCCTATGTGCGTGCCCCCTCTTCTCTCTCTCTCTCTCTCTCTCTCTCTCTCTCTCTCTCTCTCTCTCTCTCTCTCCTTTTATTGTGCAAGAGCATGCAACAGAACCCCTCTTTCCGGGAAAAGGGGATGCAACGGGCCTCTGCTTCATATGATATTTAGCCCCTCGATATTAGGTAAAAAGGTGCATATAACATCGCCGTTTGAGCGTAAGAGGGGACACGACCTGGACTCTGCGAGAGGGTGTAACATCCCGGAGATTTTGCACGGAAGGGGACATCGGGGTTCTTCTGCTGCATGGCGCAGGGAACCTTGTACCCATCATGCATCAGTATCTGGTAAAAGGGGACACGGCACTTCCCTAGTTTCACCTAATGATAGGACATAACAACCTCTAGGTCTTGTGCAAAAAGGAACAAAGCAGTTTCTAAGTTCCGTGTAACAAGGGGTATCGCAGCCACTAGGTTTAGCGCAAAAGGGACATAACAGCGACTACGTCTCGCGGAACGGTGACATCACCGCCACTAGGTTTCGCGCAAAAGGGACATAACAACTCCTCAGTCCCATATAAATGGGGGCATCGCAGTCTCTCTTTTTTGAGTAAAGGAGGACTTGGTGTTTTGCAGAAAATAAGGCTGAACTACAATCCTTTTTAAATAAAGGGACCAATACTGCTTCTGTTTCCCATAATAGAGGATTTAAAGGCAAATGTTTCTCATACACAAAGATGTAAAAAGTTCTCTGTTTACCACAAAAGAAGAAATAACAGATAGTCTGCTTTGCATGAAAAATATTCAAGTAAAATACATAGCAATATCTTCTTTCATGTACAAGCGAAGGCAGTTGGTCCTCAGTTTAGTGGTAAAGAAAAGCTAAACCATCCCTCAGTTATTCATGCAAAACAAATTGTAATCTCACCTCAGTATAGCGTAATTATTATTATTATTATTATTATTATTATTATTATTATTATTATTATTATTATTATTATTATTATTATTATTACTATTATTATTATTATTATTATTATTATTATTATTATTATTATTATTATTATTATTATTATTATTATTATTATTATTGTTAGATATCACTTGTCTTCTTAAATTATATTGTATTAGATATAATAATAATAATAATAATAATAATAATAATAATAATAATATTATTATTATTATTATTATTATTATTATTATTATTATTATTATTATTATTATTATTATTATTATTATTATTATTATTATTATTTTAAATACTAAAGGTAGATTATTATTATTATTATTATTATTATTATTATTATTATTATTATTATTATTATTATTATTATTATTATT
>NC_089761.1:37969272-37986772 GCF_040412425.1 Macrobrachium rosenbergii | reverse complement strand
TCTCTCCCTCCAGTTCTCCTTCTATGATTATATAGATATATATATATATGTGTGTATATAAAATATATGTATACACATATATATACATATATATAAATACATATATATGTAAGTATGTTATACACAAATACACATATATATGCATTTATATATATATTTATATATATATATATATATATATATATATATATATATATATATATATATATATATATATATATATATATATGCTTTTGTATGTGTATGTATACACTATTTCTTGTGAGTTTATTTACGCAAACGCGTCGTGCGTATGTACAAACATATACACAAACGTTTGTGAGCTCTTGTAAACAACTCGATCACCGAATTACATATGGCGCAATAACGGAGGCAGGAGATTCACAGTATCTACGAGGGAGAAGACCATTGTGAAGGAAAGGGAGAGAGAGAGAGAGAGAGAGAGAGAGAGAGAGAGAGAGAGAGAGAGAGAGAGAGAGAGCTGGAATGTTTGAGAGAGAATGCTCCTTTTGTGCGGGGATGATATATGGGTATTGATATATCATGGGAGAAGAAAAGTACAGAGGAAATGGTTTTCTGCTCTTCGCAAATTGCTATTGCTGCAAGATGGGAGCTCGGTTTTATCTTTATATATATATAGATATATAGATATATATATATTTATATATATATATATATATATATATATATATATATATATATATATATATATGTATATATATATATATATATATATATATATATATATATATATATATATATATATATATATATATATATATATATATATATATATATATATATATATATATATATATATATATATATATATATATATATATATATATATATATATATATATATATATGTATGTATGTGTATTTATATATATATATATAAATATTATTTGTATTTATAATATATTACACCATAACTGAAAGCTAAATCTATAACTCCTTTTCCCTATACATCATATACCCAACTTTCAAATCAACAAGAAAATAAACGAAAAACTGAAACTAACTCGAACACAATGTAGAGTTCCGTACGTTGCATAAAACAAAACCCTCTGACATAAGATTACCAGCAAATGAATGGCATAATATTTCTCCGTAATGGAGGTTCCCGACAGCGGGAATAATAGGTTTTTCACTACCAACAGTTACTCGGGCATTAAGGTGGCCTAGGCAGTTTACGCGAATAGGAGGAGCCGTACTAAAGAATAGTTCTAGTAGCTACTACTAACACTCATAAACTGGGAGCATGATAAGTCTTATCTGTAATAGTAGTGGTTGTGGGGTCGTAATTAAAGATAAAGATAAAAGGAAGGAATTAGCAATGATAGTAATAATTAGATCAATCTCTTTTTTATGTTCCACTTATTCATTCTTTTGTCTTTTTCCCTGTTAGTTAAATCTTAATGTCAGTTTTTGTCCTAATATTTCATATACTCATTCTTAAAATTTATCATTTTATTATTTTTTTAGTTACTCTTATAATGATAGTTTCATTAGCCTTAAGAACAACGAATTTATATACCTGATTAGTAATATTATTACTAATTAGTCATATAATTATCCTTAATATTTATCCTTTTTTATTATTTCAATTACGGTTACTAATAAGACAGTATTATTATTATTATTATTATTATTATTATTATTATTATTATTATTATTATTATTATTATTATTATTATTATGTTGAAAAGAATGGCTGCGTTATTCTCTGGAAGATCAGGTTACTGGAACCTGGGTATTCTTCGATAGAAAAACTACAGAAAAAGTAACAATGCGCAGAATCCATCTGCTTGGTGAAGACGAAGAAGTCAAAGAAAAAAAAAAATCACGCATTTAGAACTGATAAAGTCTACGGATTTACAACACCATATTTCAGTAACGTTCTTTTTCAGATAATAAAATTCTGCTGTAAAAAATGGTGTTTAAATCCATTGAAATATGAGCATTGACCATTTATTGACCAATAATGACTTGCAACAAAAGCGGATTATAAGAAAAATTTGAAAAAACTCAGTACAAAATCAATTCGCACAATGCACCATTCTCTTCAACAAAAAATGGTTAAAATAGTGTGTTCTTCCTTCCTATTATTATTATTATTATTATTATTATTATTATTATTATTATTATTATTATTATTATTATTATTATTATTATTATTATTATTATTTCCCAACACTCACGCTTCTAACCGGATATCATCTGGTCAGACAGCACCTCCCCTACCCCAAGGTGTGGGTCAAGGAACCTACCATAAATCTTGCCGAATTTATGGACCAACCCCCGAAGGAGCTGAATATATGCATCGGTCGAGGCCGGACCCGCGAATTTAAACGATTATGATAATGTCCAGACACTTTGCCACACTCTCCTTATTATACCCCGAGTGACGTTTATGAAAAGCTGCATATAGATATATTTTTCCCAGGTATCTTTTTCGTTCCGTCCTTATTTATCTGCTCCGTCATGCATGCGGTCGCGACTCAGGAGGGCTCGCGAGAAAGGGCGAGATATCGGCTATAAATTTCAGAGGGCAGGAATGTTTATGTTGGTGGATATTTTATATAGGTATATGTTTAAATATATATATATATATATATATATATATATATATATATATATATATATATGCATATATATACTTATACACACATCCATATATATACATATATATATATGTGTGTGTATATATATATACATATATATTATTGAACACACATACATATATATTATTGATTTTGGGGCTGAAAATCAGTAAAAATCCATCGAACTCTTAAAGATATGCCTAGTCTGCATCTTAACCTAATAACATAAAAACTATTTACAAATTTGGCCATATTAGCGAAGAAATACATATTAATACATGCTAAAAACTGGATTCATAAGTAAACAGACACATTAAAAAACAAGTAGGCAAATATTCCAATGCACACACTCGAAATATATAAACAAAAGAACAAATGAGGTAAACATTATCACTTATTAAATAAAACACGGTAGTGCAAACAAAGAGAACAGGTAAAAAATGCGCCGAAGTGTCTTCGGCGCAATCACGTTTTCTGTACAGCCGCTACAGCGTATAATCAAGGCCACCGAAAATAGATCTATCTTTCGGTGGCATCGGTATAATGCTGTGTGAGCCGCGGCCCATGAAACTTTAACCAGGCCCGCTGGTGACTTAGCCTATATCGTTGCCAGAAGCGCGATTATGGTTAACTTTAACCTTAAATAAAATAAAAACTACTGAAGCTAGAGTGCTGCAATTTGGTATGTTTGATGATCGGAGGGCGGAAGATCGACATACCAATTTGCAGCCCTCTAGTCTCAAAAGATGTTAAGATCTGAGGGCGGATAGAAAAAGTGCGGACAGAAAAAGTGCGGACACAATAAAGTGTACAGTAGGTTTTAAGATATAAGGGCGCACAGAAAATGTGCGGACAGAAAAAAGTGCGGACGGACAAACAAAGCCGGCACAATAGTTTTCTCCTATTGAAAAAGAAAAACGTACAAATAAACTTTGCCAAACATCACAAGGAGCTTGTAATTGGCCGTGCTATCACAGGCGGCAATAAAACAGAACATTTGTTGGTCACTCATCCAGCCCGTTATAGCACTTAGCTGGCGAATTCATTTCGCTAATTGACTGACAAAGATTAAACGGGAGAACGTTCATAATAGCCATCGTGACCTTTGCGGATTTCTTTTTTTTTGTGGATTAACGACTTTTGCTGATTATGGACTTCTGTGGATAAAGATATGTTTGTGGATTGAGCGATATTGGGCGCAAATTGTCGTACATAAAACAAGAAGCAATGGTATTGATTCGTCGCGGTTATATTTTCCTCTATCTTTCGTTTATATTCGTATATTTAAAAAAAAAATTAATGATACCAAACAACAAGAAATGTATGTAAATTTCTTTGTAGATATAACTTAGTGATACCATATATATATATATATATATATATATATATATATATATATATATATATATATATATATATATATATATATATATATATATATATATATATATATATATATATATATATATATATATATATATATATATATATATATATATATATATATATATATATATATATATATATGTATATATATATATATATATATATATATTATATGTGTATATATATATATACATACGTACATATATACAGTGTGTATGTATGCATATGTGTGCATGTGTGTGTGTATACATATGTGCGGGTGAGTATAACTTTTTTATCATGTTTCGACATGCTCTGAGGAACTCAGATCCCTTAATAACATCAAAAACTTTATCGACAAGATTTCTCAGCAAAACGAAAAATATAAATAAACTCTTCATTACGAAAATATCTTTTAGACCATCTAACCGATATCAGTTTATTTTTGTTTTTCCTTCCGCAAGCCAATTTCTTAGTGACTCTAAGCAGCTGTAAGCTTCGAGGTAGATTTATCTCTCGGCATAAAATCTGATTTTGCTTTTTGGGACGAAACACGGATTGCATAAGAAAAGAAATATGAAATGATCAATCATAAGAGACAGATGAATGTTAATCGAATATATAATTACATATCATTATTATTCAATACAGAATGATGAACACATCGCAATATAAAATTCATAATGAATTGATAAGGATAATTATACTGAAATAGCCATATATATATATATATATATATATATATATATATATATATATATATATATATATATATATATATAGGCAGACAGATCGACAGAGAGAGAGAGAGAGAGAGAGAGAGAGAGAGAGAGAGAGAGAGAGAGAGAGAGAGAGAGAGAGAGAAAAAGGAGAGCAATGATTATTCACAGGAGATAAGCCCGATTTCTAGGAGGTGATAACAACTTGATTTACTTAGGAAAGGGAGATGCATAAATAGAGAGAAAGAGAGAGAGAGAGAGAGAGAGAGAGAGAGAGAGAGAGAGAGAGAGAGAGAGAGAGAGAGAGAGAGAGAGAGAGAGAGAGAGAGGGAAATTTGATAGCATTAACTTACGTTTATCAATCCTTCACTTCCCTCTCAACTTTACTTTCTCCGTACTTGTCGAAAGAGAAAATCAAAGAAGTGAATAAAAGGAGAGAGAGAGAGAGAGAGAGAGAGAGAGAGAGAGAGAGAGAGAGAGAGAGAGAGAGAAGCGCAATTGGCACACACTTGGAGACTCATCAGCCTGGAGAATCGTTGGCCCGAAAGACCTTAAACCGCCGACATCAACGAGGTCCCTCGCATTTGCGTAGGATGGGCTCATAATGTTATCTCTCTCTCTCTCTCTCTCTCTCTCTCTCTCTCTCTCTCTGGTGCCTAGCCAAGACGCCCTCTTCATGAATCCATGAATGTGATATGCTTTAAAATTCCAGTGGATTTTCTCATCAATTTGTATTCATGCCAAAATTACTTTAAATGTTTAAATTAAAATTCAGCATAAATGAATGTGTGTTATTCATGAAAAATAGTATTATAAGGCATTTTTATCATAATTGTTTTTTATATTTTTATTATGAAAACGTTCAAAAAAATATAGACAAAATATTAAAAAAGACTACATTTTCTCCTCAATTGTTGATTTATAAATAGATATATATATATTATATATTCGTATAAACATATATATATATATATATATATATATATATATATATATATATATATATATATATATATTTATATACATATATAAATACATACATACATATATAATTCATGTATATGCATATATATATATGTTTAGCTATATATGGCTTGTGTTTCAGCATAAATAAGTATATCTGTACTTATAAACCACCAATTGTATGCATGGTCCTTCACTGCCATGTAAACGAAATCATTTTTCGCATTGTCCAACCAAAACATGAAGGCAGCCTTTCCCTCAGTGTTATTGAGTAATTGTCGATGTTTGTGACGCCTCGGGATGGCGTTCGTAATGAACTGGAGACTTAGCCAGTGGGGGAAAAAAAAGGTCATTATCTGTGACATGAAACTCATTTTCCTCAGTGGCAGATTGCATCGTGGTGCGGATGACGTAAGGATGGTTGGCGGGGAGAGGAGGAGGGGGGAGGATTTGGGTTTAAACCTCCAGGAAGAGAATTCGTGTTTGTTTTTATTCATTAATATTTATCATTAGATATTGAAGTGAAGCACAACAGAAATAAAAATTAATGGTTCGAAGATTGAAGTGAAACACAAAGAACATTTTTTAAGAAACTGTTAAACTGAAAATTGACTGATTGCTCAATATATGTGGCGTCAGAAGACTTGAAAGAGTGAGAATTTTGTAAGTACGTTAAGGAATGTAAAAAAACAAACTTATCTATTGGTTCATTTATTTAGGTGAAGCACAAATAAAATAAAAATAAGTGGGGAACTTTCGAGATAAATTAACTGATTGCTCAGTATCTGTGGCGACAGAAGAATTGTAAGGGTGAGAATTTTGAAGCTATGCAGGAATACAAAAAAAAATAACGTAGGTTAAACAGTGATTTGCAGTTTGTTGAGATGGGTCAGTCCAGTAAGAGAAAGAAGTCAGTTGGTTTGTGAAAAGAGAAGACCTACAAATGGTTGTAAGAACTAAAAGAGTGAGAATTTTGTAGCTATGTAGAAATACCTAAAAAAAAAAATTAAACTCGGGTGAAATGATGATTTAGAATTTGTTGAGATGGTTCAGTCCTGTGGGGAAAATGGAAGTCAGTGAGGTGGGGAAGAGACGAAGACCTACAAATGGATGGACACAAAATTGCCTAAAAGATAGAGATGAATGACGCAACGTAAATATGAAGGTGTCGCCACACTACTGATGAGTTCCCTGTGTAGATGTTTGTAGGGGTTAATATTGAGGAAGTTTTCTGCACAGGATTTCCATCCACGATTCAGCTATTTAGGAGTCAACGTTCCATTTTTCTGGTACTAATCCCTATTAAGAAAAGAGAGCGTAATGTTAAAAAGTACTCACACAGTCATATACACGTTCAGTTTAGCTACTAATAAGATAAAGATAAGTTTCTTTGAAAATTCAATCACTGGCTCAGCATTACAGCCTCTTTCATATTTCTTTTTAGTTTTTTTTTTTGTAAAAAAAACTATCGTGCCGGCTTTGTCTGTCCGTCCGCACTTTTTTCTGTCCGCACTTTTTCTGTCCGACCTCAGATCTTAAAATCTATTGAGCCTGGATGGCTGCAAATTGGTATTTTGACCATCCACCCTCCACTCATGAAACATACCAAATTGTAGCCCTCTATCCATGGTAGTTTTTATTTTATTTAAGGTTAAAGTTAGCCATGATCGTGCGTCTGGCACCATTATGGGTGCCAACAACACAGGCCACCACACGACCGTGGTTGAGTTTCACAGGCAGCGGCTAAGAGTTTCATGGACCGTGGCTATACAGAGGACACGATTGCGCCTAAGAAACTTTGGTTCATTTTTTACTTCTTTTATATCTGATTCCAGACTCACTGACGATTAATGTTTGAAACCTGTGACGAATATTAACCCAATTAAAGCGTCGAAAACTCTCTTAAATAAGTTAGAGAGTTTTCAGAATTTACTCCAAACTTCATGAGTCGAGTTTGCAGACCAGTGAAAAGCAAAACTTTGTCAGGCTAATTAAATTATTTGCTGTTTTTTTATCCTGCGATACTTCTCATTCAACTTGTAAGCTGGCGTCACAATGTTGCTGGTGATCGAACTGGTAAGAAGTGGAACACGTTCTCTCTGTGCTTAAATAGTTTAGATGAAGTTGGCATGGGTCCTTTCCACAAATGATTCAGTGTGTGTGCGTGTATGTGTGTGTGTGTGTGTGTAAAGGAGAAGCCTAGTATTGATTTCAGGACTCAGTCCAACCAGCAAAAACAGGTCCCTTTTTTTAAACACTTCGTTTAAAGTTCGCGGTATATAAAGCAGCATTAAAGCGTCATTTTATTGTCAATAGATTGGCAAAGTTGGGTTACAAATCCTAATTCGTTTTAACTTTGTGATTAAAATCTCATCGTCTCATTTTATATTTAAAAAGTTTTGGTGTCGATCACACTTAGCCATTATGAAAACCGAAAGCAGTTTCATATTTTCATTCTCTCTCTCTCTCTCTCTCTCTCTCTCTCTCTCTCTCTCTCTCTCTCTCTCTCTCTCTCTCTCTCTCTCGCGTTTGAATAAATGGCTTCTGAATGAATAAAACAACATTTACTCTCAAGAAACCATTAGGAAGCGAAGAGAATATCTTACCATCTTGAATTGATACGAATTAATATTTATCGAGGGTGGAGCGTACTCTCACACGCACACACACACACAAACATATATATATATATATATATATATATATATATATATATATATATATATATATATATATATATATTTTTTTTTTTATATATATATAAATATATACATATATACATACATATATATATATATATATATATATATATATATATATATATATATATATATATATATACATATGTGAGAGAGAAAGAGAGAGAGAGAGAACAAACACATCTAAACAAACTCACACTAGTAGATACCGAAAAGGCACTTTAGTATAATGTTTCACATAAAACAAATATTTTAGATAGAATCGCCCAAGAATATCTTAAATCATTTTTCACCGGTACCAAGTGCACTCGTAACACCCTTTTGACTTCCTCTTCCCACATTTACTTTATATAATGTAAAGTTTTTGAACTGTACAGTTCTGTAACTGTTTCCTTTAATCTACTGACACGATGAAATATTCTCTCTTTTCTTTTGGTTTCCTTTATTCTTGTGCAGCCTTCCAGACCTATATATTTTTTTTTACTTTTTTCCGAGCTACCAAGTCATTTTCGTTCAGGTCAAAAATGATATTATTCCATTAACCAAAACAATATAATTCCGCTTCGAAAATAACACTAGTCCATAAAGCAAAATAGTATAATTTCCAGATCCAAAATAATATTATTCCATTAAGCAAAACATTATAATTCCACTTCTGAAATGATACTATTCCCTAAACCAAAGAATATAATTCGCAGACCCCAAACAATATTTTTCCATTAAACAAAGACAATAATATGATTACCATAACCAAAATAAGATCATTCACATACTTAATAAGTATAATTTCAGTAATAATACTCTATTGATCTATTTAATACAATAATATAATTCCAAGTACAAACCCATATAATTTCAATAACCAAAATATTATCTTTGAAACAACGTAAGCATTGAAATTCCAGTTGTTAACATGACGCAATTCTATTAAGAAAATTAATATTATCCTAATAAACAAAATCAATTCTATTTAATACAATAACATAATTTCAATTACCAAGACAATGTAATTTCAATAACTAAAATATTATCTTTCCAACAATGCAAACATTGCATGCAATTCCAGTTGCCAACATAATGCACAAACCAATAAAATCCCAATAAACAAAAAATTCCCACTTAATGCTATAATACAATTCCAGTTGCGAATACAGTAGAATGTCAATAACCAAAACATTATCATTTCCAACAACGCAAACATTGCATGCAATTCCAGTTGCCAGCATAATGCAGTTCCCAAGAACAAACCAACATAATCCCAACAGACAAAAAAAAACAATCATTCCCTGAACACGCCGACATACCACACCGCGATATACAAGAGATGACAAGTGGTGAAATCTTTGACCTTTTGAGAGAGAGAAGTCGCGTGATTCGCTGACATTTTTCATAATCTGCTGCATGACTGAAGGTGATTGGAGGATCCGGCAGGTGTTTTGAAGCGCAAATAGTTCATTTGATACGGGTGGCAATCAACTGGAAGGGGTGGACAGGTACAGAGAGAGAGAGATGGAGAGAGAGAAAGAGAGAGTTTGATTTTCAAATTCATGCAGTGAGGAGGATTCTGTGAACGTGTTGGAAAATGTTGGGGAATTAATTAAATGGGAAGCGTCTTTAATTACTTGTTTGTCTTTGTTGAAACAACGATGCAGAGGAATGTCTACCTTTATTTATATATATATATATATATATATATATATATATATATATATATATATATATATATAGATATATATATATATATATATATATATATATATATATATATATATATATATATATATATATATATATATATATATATATATGTATATATATATATTTATGAATATATATGTGTATGTATGTATGTATATATATATGTATATATATATTATATAAATAAATAAATATATATACAAAGTACTAAAGAAATAAAAGGATCAAAATACTTATGATATATTAAAAAAATTAACAACACCCAAGTTGTGGTCATAAACCAAACCCATTTCCAACTATGAAGCAAAAATAGCTCTCTCTCTCTCTCTCTCTCTCTCTCTCTCTCTCTCTCTCTCTCTCTCTCTCTCTCTCTCTCTCTCTCTCTCTCTCAGTTATTATCAGTTATTAATCCTTAAATACCTGTTCACTCTGACACGACATTACAATCTCTTCGTGCCCGAGTAGTGGAGCAAACAGAGTCATTTATAGAAGTTACGGAGCCCCTGCTGGTATATAGCCCAGGTGCCCACGCAGCGAAATTTTGGCCCTCCCAAGGGCTTGGGCTAAAAGCCTATGGGCGTCTGACCTTTAGGGAGTGTCACGTGATTTGTGAGAGTTCGTTATTCATCGCTGCCTTAAAGGTGAATGGAGGTGGTCCCAATGGAGATTCGTAGTAAGAAAAGAAATAAAATTGAGAAAAATAGGGATATTATTGATTTATGTGTTTCTTGGTGTTATTGAGAAATAAATGTATTCTGATATTATGCCCTATAATAGCAAAGGGTCACAGTTGTTATTCTGGGTACATGGCTGGATTTATATATATATATATATATATATATATATATATATATATATATATATATATATATATATATATATACATATACATACATGCATACACATACAGACATATATATATATATATATATATATATATATATATATATATATATATATATATATATATATATATATATATATATATATATATATATTACATATATATAAAACCATACATACATGCAACATACATATATATATATATATATATATATATATATATCAATACTTTAGTAACAATATTTTAGTAACTAAGGAAGAGCAAAAGCACCATAAATTATTCAGCCCAAAACAGGAAATTATCGCTAATTATTGTCTTCATACTGTCTTTAAGCTCTTCCGGACGCGTAAACAGACTCACTGGGCTTAAGAGACTATAATCATAACATTATCTAAGGAAGATAATGTTATGATTATAGTCCTTCGTGACTTTGGATTATTGCGTTTTCTAAATTATCGCCTTCGTTGAATTTACTGAATCTAGGGACAACAGAGGATTTAGCTCATTCAATTCTTGGTGAATTACGAGCGTGCGTAAACAGAACAATATGTTATCATTATCATTTTTTTCTATTCTTGTTGTAATGATATAAAAATGTTTCGTTCGTTTTCAAATGCTTGTGTTGATGTACATCGTTTTAATGTTATTTTTCAACACAACCAAAGAGTAATGCATTTCTCGTGTTTACACTCAACGTAACATCCAAAAATTTCGGCATCTCTAAAAAAAAAAAATACAATAAATAATTGAAATAAAAGTAACCAATGTGCATTTCTAACCATGAGCATCAAATTCAAGTGTTTCAATACCTGACCCCATTCCCTCCTACACCTGTGAAATTTCCATTATCATTAACTTGAAAACACGAATCATATTAAATCATAATTAGGAAGTAAAAAAAAAAAATCGATATTTCTACTACAATAAAAAAAAAGGCTCAACTCATCCATCCTCTTTAAATATATTAAAAATTTTGCGTTTTCCTTAAACGTAGAATCCAGCATATTTTTTAATATCTCTAATATAAATAAAAAGAAACATATTAAATCATAATACGGAAGTACAAAAAACTCGATATTTCTACTACAATAAAAAAATAAAGCAGAACATTTAAGCCATCCATTTATTTTAAATATATTAAAAAATCTGCGCCTACCCTAAACGTAGACTCGAACATATTTTTAATATCTGATATAAATAAACAAGAATCATATTAAATCATAATACAGAAGTACAAAAAATCGATATTTCTTTTGCAATAAAAAAAAACTCAAATCATCAATCCACTTTAAATATACTGAAAATTTTGCGTTTACCCTAAACGTAGACTCGAACATATTTGTTTAATGTCTCTAATAAAAATAAAAAAACATATTAAATCATAATTCAGAAGTACAAAAAATCGATATTTCTTCTACAATAACAAAAAGCTCAACACATCCATTCCCTTTAAATATACTAAAAGTTTTGCGTTTACCCTAAACGCAGACTCTAAAATATTTTTTTCGATACCTCTAACGTAAATCAAAGAAATGAAAAGCCGAATTCCGTCGTTCTCAATATTTTAAAGTCGGTCGTAAATAATTGGCCAGATTCCCATACCGCCGAAATGCAATGGCATTGTACCGGTTAATGACTTGGGAATCGGTGCCAATTATGTTTACTGCAAGTATTTCGGTATAATTGCTCAGCGTTTTGCTTTTCGACAATCAAATGATTCCGGTCATTTCGACCTTTTATTGACAGATTATCACGAAATGGCCTGCATCCGTTATGGATTTATTGTTTTTGTCATTCGTTGCAGGTTAGGGCAGGATGTTTTGCAAGGTTTTGCATTTGATGGTCAGGTTTCTTAAATTTATGTCCTTTTGCGTGGAAATACATGCACACACACACTCACGCACTCTGCAAGCACACATATTTTGATGTAGACATAAATAAAAGATATCTCTTTATTGTTTTTTGAAATTTGTTGCAGGTTAGGGCAGGATGTTTTGCATTTGATGGCAAGTTTCATAAATTTAGAATTTTTTTGCATATAAATACATATATGCACACGCACAAACACATACACACACACAAACACACACACTTTGAAGAAGACATAATGAAGGAAATCTCTTTCATTGTTTTTGTCATTTGTTGCTGGTTAGGGCAGGATGTTTTGCAATGTTTTGCATTTGACAGCCACGTTTCATAAATTTATGCCCTTTTGCATAAAACTATATGCACTATATGCATACACACTCACGCAAGATGCAGACATACATACATACACACACTCTCACCTTTATAAAACATAATCGAAGGAAATCTATGACAATTTTACCAATAATCTGACAAAAGTTTAGTAATCAAATAATTATAATAAATCTCCGTTTTATTTGAAACTGTATGTATCTTCAACAACATGGATGATCTTTCCGGAACCCGAATTCATGTATGTAGTATTAAGTATATATGCCTGCATGATAATACATAGATGTTTGTTCAAAATATTTATGTATGTTTATTATACAATAATATGTCAATGTATTTATGAATGTTTATGATGCCATAACAAATCAATTTACAAGGAGACTACAGTGATTTAGTATTAACTTAAATAATAATAATAATAATAATAATAATAATAATAATAATAATAATAATAATAATAATAATAATAATAATAATAATAATAATAATAATAATAATAATAATCTTGACAAACCAATTCAATATGTTTATGTACAAAACATATTTATTTAAAGTTCATACTTTGTAAAACCCAAACACAAGCTATGGATTTGTTTCTCCTTTTTAAGACTCATGATTGCAATGATTTGTAAATAATAATAGTAATAATAATTTAATAATAATAATAATAATAATAATAATAATAATAATAATAATAATAATAATAATAATAATAATAATAATAGTAGCATAATTAATAATGAGAAACAAATCCAAAGTTATGTACAGATACATATATATTTAAAGCATATTTGTACCCAAACACAACTATGGATTTGTTTCTCCATTTTAAACTCATGTTGCAATGAGGTAATAATAATAATAAGGGGATAATAAATAATAATAATAATAATAATAATAATAATAGTAGCATGAGTCTTAAAATGGAGAAGCAAATCCACAGTTATATGTACATATATTTGAAGACAAATCAATATAGATAGCTTTTAGGAACTTGTTCGGTTCCCCAAGGGGGACCAATAATAATAATAATAATAATAATAATAATAATAATAATAATAATAATAATAATAATAATAATATTAATAATAATAATAATAATAATAATAATAATAATAATAATAATAATAATAATAATAACATCTACTCTTGCAGTTCACCTTCCCGCGTATCATAATTCCCCGGGGGGAAAAAGTTCATGACACAAACACATCTCCCCCAGATTTCAGAAGCCACGGAGGTGCTGCTGACACAAATAAATTTCTCCGGATTTCAGAGGCAAAAGGTGCTGATGTGAATAGATTTCCCCCGATTTCTGGGACACGTCTCTAATCCTCTGACTTGGAGAGAACTCGAAGCTGACGAGAGGCGAGAATCCTTTCGACAATAAATACTTGATTCAGCATCGCTCTCTGGAGAGAGAGAGAGAGAGAGAGAGAGAGAGAGAGAGAGAGAGAGAGAGAGAGAGAGAGAGAGAGAGAGAGAGAGAGAATATCTTCTCTTGGGATTCAGACTGATTATATTTCTGTTGTTCTTTTTTCTTATTCCTCTTCTTAATCTATTCTTTCTCTCTCTCTCTCTCTCTCTCTCTCTCTCTCTCTCTCTCTCTCTCTCAGATGAAAACATATTTCTGAAAACAGAATCTCTCTCGATATTCTCTCTACCTTGTCTTAATTGAGCGGCCAAGGTCGTCACCATCTAACTCTCTCTCCCTCTCTCTCTCTCAGCATCATTGATTTTCCATTATAAAAACCAGTGGAGATCAAACATTTTCTTCCTGCCTTGTTTTAAATTTCTCTCTCTCAAATGACACTTGTTCTCTAGGTCTCTCATTCTCGATTTTGACAGATTCACATCAAGTCGAGTCACGTGATCCGTGACGTATGCAGTGGGTCTCCGTGTGACCTTCAAGGCGAGCGGAATACCTGAGAAGGTCTCAGAATACTGAATGGTTTTCCATTTATTCACGCAAACATTCAGTTTGAATTTCTACTGCCAAATGAACTTGTTGTAGGTCATTGCATCGATTTTGACCTTTTCATTCGTGATCCGTGACGTAATGTCGTGTGACCTTCAAGGCGAGCGGATAAAGATATAACTGAATGGTATTCCGTATTACGCTTTTGTTTTTGATATATATATAAATATATATCATTGCATCGTTACTTCTTAATTCGATATAATGTCGTGGATAAAGATATAATAAGTTTGTATTTTTTTCATACAATTGTTAACTGAAAATTTACTTTCAGAGATGATGGACTGTGTGTTTTTTTTATGGGGTAGGCCTTTTATTTGTAGCAACAGATTCTGTATTTAATTCAGCAACAATATATTCAAGTGCGTTCAAAATGAAAACTGTTTTTGGCTACAACTTGAAAGATATGGAACTATATATTGATTTCTTATTTTTTTCGTTGCACATTTCACTCACACACACACACATATATATATATATATATATATATATATATATATATATATATATATATATATATATATATATATATATATATATTACATATATATATATATATATATATATATATATATATATATATATATATATATATACAGTATATACATATATATATTAAATATACATACAGTATATGTGTGTATGTATATATATATATATATATATATATATATATATATATATATATATATATATATATATATATATATATATATATATATATATATATACACTCTACACTCCATGGAATATCTCCACTCTCGCAAAAGAAAAGATTTCGCTCCATGAATCAATCGCGAGCCACTCATCTGAAAGCAGCCTGTTCGTGTCCCTTAGACTAAGCTATCCTGCCAGAAAGGATATTTCACGCTGATCGCTCCTCCGTACAAAGTCTCTTTACAGGAAAATAGGATATTTCCTACACCTGTCTAGTTTTATATAACAAGACTCTATCTCCCTTTGCAATGGGAGCTTTTGGATCTCTACCTGTTCTGAACAGGTAACGAACGGTTCCTTGACGGCTTTCCGTTTTATTACGGTATATTTGCTTGCCGTTTGTAACGTAGACTTTCCTATATTTCTTATATTTTTTTTCCGTTATCTCAGTCTTACTAATATTTAATATTCTGTTATCTTTATATATTTAGTTACAGCTGTTGTCATCTGCGTAACATCACTCATATTTAAATATTCAAGTAAATTCCTCAATGATATACAATACTACGTGGCTAAAATTCACAGACGAAAATCTGACACAGCTAAACTTCAAAACGATACTGACAAACTCCGCACCGAATTACCGTCCTTAACACGACATATCCGCGAATAAATTCTGTCACATCCAAACGCCTGACGTATGCAATGGCTTTCAACGAGATGGCGTTACCGCGTCGTGTTTCAATATATTAGACGTCAGGGATAACAAACGGCAAACATTTCGGTACTAGCGGAGCGTGAGGTCATTTGCGGAGTCAATGGCTCGGGATTACTGTCATTTACGACCGGTGCAGGATTTGCAGGGGGCAAAGTCACAGGGTTTTATTGATCGCTTATAATTACCGCGTTGGGTTTTCCGGGCTGCATTATGGGCCATTGCTGTTCGCCCGCTGACCACTTTGACAAAAACGAAAGGAAAAAGAAAGAGATTTAGTGTTTTGTTTTTTTTATCTTGTTGTTTGTGTTTTATGTATACTGTATATGTACAAAGAAATCACAAAGCAAGTGATTTTGTTTATTAACTGAAGCCACTGGGAAAGTTCAAAATGAAACGACAGAGTGCCAATTACTTTCGTGTTTTTAACACATTTTTGCGCAACGAAGATATGTTAAAAATAAACGAAAGTACCTGGTACTCTGTTGTTTCATTTTGAGCTTTCCCAGTGGCTTCAGCTATATATATTATATATATATATATATATATATATATATATATATATATATATATATATATATATATATATATATATATATATATATATATATATATATATATATATATATATATATATATATATATATATATATATATATATATGGTTTAAATCATGAGAAAAACTATCTCAAAAAGAGGAATAAAATAACTCACCTTACATCTTCCAATCCTTCAGCACATTTTCAGAATGACTATAAAAATAAGCAGAAGTCATCATCTGAGACATCACCTATGATTGCTATCCCTGTTTCTGACGGGAACCCATCAAGTTGACGGAGAGCTTCGACCCCCGTCTTAAGATACCGTCTTCTTACGTAACCTTGGAAAAGCTGTTACCTGTCTGTTACTCAGTCTATTTCTGAGAGAATTTTCTGTACGATGGAGGCTCTGAGTCTCTGTCGATAATTGGTGTTTGTTTTATTTTATTTCTGTTAAGAAAGGGCGTGAATTTCCAGTTTTTCGTGGTACTTAGTGTGAGTATAATACGTGATTTTTAG
>NC_089761.1:37954272-37956772 GCF_040412425.1 Macrobrachium rosenbergii | reverse complement strand
TTATCGGAACTATTCACCCGGAAAACGACCAACAATACAATCTTTATTAAACTCCTCAGCTGCACCACAGAAAATAAAACTACGTATTTCTTTATCGGAACTATTGACCCGGAAAACGAAGGGTAATAGAACCCTTATTTCTTCCGATTTCATCCCAGCGACTTTCGCGAACACTTGAGCATATTGCGTCGTTCGCTGTTTATGTCGTATGAAACGCGACTTTTAAATTTTCACTGCAGGAAACATCTCGCTCTTAATGTCATCGAATATACTCCAGTTTATTTTCGAACCATTTTACGAGGTTTTTTTTTTTATTCCTTTCTCTCATGTTGAGAGTATTACTTTTCATACTTTTTCATATTCCTAAGAGGATTTTCTCGGAACGTTTCTAAATTTGTGAGCTCGCGTGAATGTTTTCAACCGATCTGCATAAGTTTTTGTTTTTATTTATGTTACAGAAATGTGGCTAAATGAAGTCGAAGCTAGGCAGTACGTTTATAGCCTTTGTAGAATATTATTCACGGTTCTTTATACTAAAGACATGTAAACTATATCTAATGAATTTTTCGGATGATGCATAACATTGCTAATGCAAGGGCCAGAGGGAAATATCAAAAGGCATAAGTACCAAACCCTTTCGTGTGTTTGATATATACACTTCTTCAGGGTACAGTACCCTGAGGAAGTGTACATATCAAATACACGAAAGCACTTGGTACTTATGCCTTTTAATACCCCCGCCCCCCTCGACTCTTGCAGTACATTTAGACACGTGATCCTTGTGACGGTATAGAATCATTGCTAATGCTAAGGAAGGTTTAGTAAAATTAACGTTCATTTCCTTTATCAAAAAATAAAGAAATGATCATACCTATCATTTCTTTCGTAGTCTACTACAAGCTAAAAATTTTCAAGTTAAACAGTATTCTCGATGATACTATCAATGCTTACATTTCTCAACGTTATATAAATCATTAAATATAAAAAAAATATTCCTACATTATCATAATATTACAGCTATTCAACAATCTATGAGGGTGACTGAAAAAAATAGTATATAACAGTTAATGTGGTATGATGGAAGTATACATTTTAACGGATGGATAACGGTTTATTTGACTTTAAACTTGGTATCCTAGCTGTTTACAAATTTAAAAAAAATATATTTCCAGGTTGCTTAAGATAATTATGACAAGGAAACTAACTCCGGTGTTGATTTAGAAATATTTTGGCAATTTTTACATCTTTCGCTTTTCATGCTAATAAGAAGATTGAGAATAAAATAAAGCCTTTGTTTGTGTGTAAATCTTGGTATATTGTTAAAAATACAATTAAAAACCCTAGGTTTTATGAGGATTACCAAGATTTTCTCAGACGAAAACTGTCTTTTTTAAACCTAATCCTAAAAGAACATGATTGTTCTTCCTAGTCTACTCTAATCCTAAAAGAACGTGGTTGTTCTACATAGTCTAGCCTAACCTTAAAAGAACGTGATTATTACCTTAATCCTAAAAGAACGTGACAGTTCTTTATAGTCTCCCCTAACCCTAAAAGAACGTGATTATTACCTTAATCCTAAAAGAACGTGACTGTCCCTCATAGTCAACTAACTATATTTACATTAAGTATCGCCTCCTCGAGACCTCACGCCCTTTCTCCTTTCAGGGCCGAGTAACCACCTGGACACGGCCATAGGTCCCCCGCAAGCTTACGTCTCCAGCGGGAAATATTCGTCCATACCTTCCTCGCCCTCGAACTCCGGACTGTCCTCCGCCTCTCTCCACGGTCCCCTGACCCTGCCCAGGAAAGTTGCCCGGTTCGTCGTGGTGTCCGAGGGGCAGTACGATCACGAGCACCATACCCACCACGGTGAACAGCACCACGTGCCCGTGCCCCATTTCACGTCTGGCAACACCACTGCCGACGTGTTTCTTGGGGCCACCGCGACGCTGGATTGCACTGTTCATGATCTCACGAATGAGTCGGTAAGTTTGGTTTTAAATTTTACGTTTTATTTTATGTTTATTTTCTATTATTTTTTATATATATTAGATTAGCAAAAAACCTTTAAACTTTCTTATTTATTTCATTTTTTGATAATATAATTCATTCTTCCGAGATGGTTTTCTTGTATGCTTATAGATCTCTAAAAGGAAAGAACCATTTCCCTCATCATTTTATCAAGCGTGACATTTTCCCTTTTACATTACCTCGAGAAGGAATCGGAAAGTTTGTCATTCACATTAACCTTGCACAATTGGCCTTGGTTCCTCTGTCATATTTTGAGGCTTACGAAAGCAGCGATCACATGTGTTGTTCATTTTATTTTTACTGCGCGGCCTTCCTGTTACATTTATTAAATTCATGAAGTTATTTTCAAGTTTTCTTTCATCTTTTACTTTATTGCTTAATTTTTTCTATATTTGGCTTTTGAGCATCACATCTTTTTCTTGCTGTAATCATTAGTTCTCTTACCTGATGTTTCGTTTTAAATTTATTT
>NC_089761.1:37941772-37949272 GCF_040412425.1 Macrobrachium rosenbergii | reverse complement strand
TATACAAAAAATAACGAAAGCCTGAGACCTCCTCTTGAATTTCTATGGAACAGCCATCTTGAAAAGAGTATCAGTTCCCGATAAGCAAAGGATTCCACCACCACGTCTTCTCAATTGTACGCACGAAATGACCCGTATCCTTCACATTTGAAAATCGTTATTCCGTATTTATGACACTTTTTCGTATATCTAGAAGTCATCTTACATTTGTGAATTCACTCGAGTAGAAATGACGTTCAAACTGATTTGTTGAAGAGTGCTTATTTACAAAAGGCTTTTTCAACATTATTATTATTATTATTATTATTATTATTATTATTATTATTATTATTATTATTATTATTATTATTATTATTATTATTATTATTATTATTATTATTATTATTGTATATCAGGTCGACAATAATATTCAGTGGTGACTTATTGTTGATTTTATAAAAAAGTTACTTTTTTATAAAATCAACAATAATTCACCACTGAATATTGTTGTGGACCTGATATACAGCATATCCCGTTCTCAGTCTAGAGGAGAAAGACCTAATTATTATTATTATTATTATTATTATTATTATTATTATTATTATTATTATTATTATTATTATTATTATTATTATTATTATTATTATTATTATTATTATTCAGAAAATGAACTCTATTCATATGGAATAAGAACACAGGGACCATTGTCTTGAAATTCAAGCTTCCAAAGAATATTATGGTGTTCATAAGAAAGAAGCTAATGGGAAATACCAAAAGAAGAGATCGCGTATTAAAAAGAAAAATAAATTAACAAATTAATAAATAAATGGAAAAATGTAAGTAAATTATCAAAATACAAGCATTATATTAGGGTAGTAATGCATTGCATCTTTGCTTGAACTTCTGAAGTTCAGAAACTGCCTCTGCACGTTTATGTGTTAGTCCAAGCAAAGCTCTTAAGAGCTCTTTAGTGTCGAAATAAATGATAAAGTTCTAGGCTTTAATGGGATTTATTTTTGACAGAAAGAGTAGCACTTTACATCTGAGTTTATCGTTAAGAAGCATAAAGCCTTAATGGATTTGCTTTGCAAAAAACAGCATCTTTTCACAGCTAAGAGTCTCGAAGAGCACCAGGAAACGTAAGCTTTGTTGGAAATGGCATAATGAAAATAAGAATATAAAGCGCCCATTACAACCAAGCCATAAAGACAAAATCTTAAGTGGAATTTACTTTGCAAGAAAAAGGGTAGCTCTTCACAATTGTGTTGGGGAGATATATAAAGCCAGAAGCTTTAATGGAATTTTCTTATGGAAATCGAAAAGACTTTCATTTTATTAACCTGTAAAGAGCAAAACTCAGTCGAACTCTGCTCCAGGGAAAAAGAAAGCGATATCTAGTTGGGGAATTCTATTAGACGTCAATCATTTTGCCCAGAACCTGTAATGGAATTTGCTTTTTTGAGATATCGAAAGGTGGTTATTCTGTGGACCTGCAAAGCTCCAAAGCTCAGCAGAATTTTGTTCCAAGGACACAGAGCGATTTTGCTCCAAGAACACAGACGTCTATCTTATAAATGCGAAGGAGACAGAACACCCTCCAGGGGCACTCTGTGACGTCCAGGTGCACTCGACCTCTCCAGGAATACTGTCGGATCTCCTCTGCCAGTCATGACGCGATGGTCTTATATATATAACGGCTCTTTCACGGTCTTCTTCTCTCTTCCTTTGCCCTTGAAGCTGATGGCGCAAGTGGGTGTCCAATTTACCTCAGGGAAACAGAGCCACAAAGTGAATCTTTATTGTCGAAAGCGTTGCTATTTCCGTCGCTCTTAAATGAAGGGCGACTGGCTACGCCTCGTTTGTCGCTTTTTGTAAAGCCTCTGGAACCAAATTAAAAATAAAAAAGAAGGAAAGAAAACAGTAATTGGGTTTCAGAGAAAGAGCCCATGAAAACATAATGTTTTCTTAATAAAATTTACGACAGGTGTCTGTTGTAAAAAAAGAAATAAAATTATAAACAAAACGAATATATCACCAAGAGAATTATAAATAAATTCCAAATAAAGTCTTCCGGTAGCGGGAGAGTCTTTGAAAACCCAATATTGAGTAAAGAATTCTATAACTGAGAAATATTAAAAAATAATATTTCCATAAAAAAATCGATGATTAAATAATTACTGATGACAAGAATCAAAGAAACGGTGGAAGGAATGTCTTTGAAAAACCAGTAGTAACTAAAGATTTTTATGTCAGTGAAATATTAAAAAATTAGATTTCAATAAAAAAAAATCGAAGACTGAATAATTACTTATAAAAAAAAGAACCTCACAGCCAGAAATTTAAACCACAGTGTCGGTAGAATACTTATTATTTCTTCATGGGAAAACTAACAAGTAACAAAACTGCAAGCAAAAGAGAAGAAAACATAGTATAGGAACGCACCTCTTAATGCAAAGTCTTCCATTCTACCTGGGTAAAAGTTATTATCTCAGCTCTTCAGTCACAACTACATTAGCGAGCGCGAATATCCAGTTAAATTTCGTAAACAGTAAAACGCTCTTACAATTTACATTTGCTTGTCGACAGACCAGAATCTCTTTTACGTGTTTTGCATGAAGAGTTTGTGAATTTATTGCATTGTAAAAATTTTTATTTTTGTAATTTTTATCTTCCCACTTCAACACCCCTTTAGCAAACTTGTCAAAGCAAAACCACCTTACTCAAGGTCTCAAATATTCTGTGGAAAAAAAACTACCAGTGTACCATTAAAGTAAATTTCACTTTACTCCAGATCTCAAATATTCTATGAAAAATCTACCACTGTACCATTAAAGTGTGCCATTACTCCAGATCTCAAATGGTCCATTAAAAAAATAACCAGCGTACCATTAAAGTAAAGACCACTTTACTCCAGGTCTCAAATACTGAATGGGAAAAAACTGACAGTGTGTCATTAAAGTTGGTTGCATACGCTTTGCAAGCAGAGTGACTGCAAACTGAACATTTGACAGGTGTTGAAATATTTAGATGTTGCTTTCATAGGTATTTAGAAATGTAATTGCCTTAAGGGTTATGTACACATGAAGGCAAAAAACCAATGCATAATTGCATACTAATTGTTGGAAAACATTTTTATAGATGGTTAAAACCCCCTTCTCTCTCTCTCTCTCTCTCTCTCTCTCTCTCTCTCTCTCTCTCTCTCTCTCTCTCAAGACATCTAAGTAAAAATCACCTACAGTGGAACACCAAAAGGAGTTTAGGAAGAAGAGACCTCCTTTGGGAATTAAAAAGTTGAAATTATATTTCATTGTCATAAGATTTACAACAATACAATGAAACAATATAAATAAAAAAAGCAACAACGCATAAAATTCATACGAAACACTATCCCATAATAATAATGATGATGATGACGGTAATAATAATAATAATAATACTCCTGAACATGAAGCGCTAGGAGGCAATAACGTGCCTGTAAATCCCTCGTTTTCTACAGTCCCTTCCAGCACCCTTGATCTCATCCTTTGTGCTCGTCTCTCCGACCCTTCCTGCCCTTAGGAAGAGCAGTCAAGACACATAGATCATTCCCCTCATTTCCCCTTCCGGGAGAGTCATAAATCTCCCAAAAAGCTGCACTTGCTTTGCACTATCAAGTAAAAGAAAAAAAAGGGAGAAATTGACACTCAGAGTATGATGTGTCACTCGTGTGTTTAAATAACTCCGTTAGTCTTGGAGACAAACGTTGTACCATTTGAGCGTTTTTGGAATATGAAGATGTTGAATTTATTTAAGCTGTGGACTAGCCTGGGATCACTTCTGGGAGATGACAGGGAGCAGATGGGGTCCCTCCCCTACCTATGCCATCTGCACCCTGCCTGGCTCGCCAACCGCCTCCCCCCTACGCCTCACCAACGTCCGAGGGTTTACTAGCTTTTGTAGCGGTGGGAAAGCTGAACACAATGAATTTCCTTTATGGGGCATTAAGTCCGGAGTTGCAACATGCAATTGCAAGGCAAGAACCTCTCTCTCTCTCTCTCTCTCTCTCTCTCTCTCCGTTAAGGAAAATTATGCATTGAACGAATCATACTTTCGAGTCTTCGACGAAACTTGTCCTCATAAATTGCCTCTCTCTCTCTCTCTCTCTCTCTCTCTCTCTCTCTCTCTCTCTCTCATTAACAATAAGATCAAATATATATTAGAATGAATTATGTAGTTAAGGTTTTTATTAAAATATATTCTTTATAAAAATCATTGCATCTCTCTCTCTCTCTCTCTCTCTCTCTCTCTCTCTCTCTTTCTCAGTTATCACCTTTACGTATGAAGACAGGTAATCCGATCGCCCGCAGTAAAAGATTCACACCTAATTTTATCTTATCACAAAGCCAGTATATAACTCGCCCATTAGCCATGATTTGCTCTGCAACTTCCTAGGCTTCCATCAGTTACTATTTCCTTGGCGACGCCAAGTGATATTTTCTCTCGCTAATGCGACGATCATTTCCCGTTGGCACTTTTCCCTTTCTTCGGCGAATGCATCTTTCGTAATCTCGGCTTCGATGATGCAGTAATAAGATCTCACCTAATTTTATCTTCTCTCTCTCTCTCTCTCTCTCTCTCTCCAGTTAACTAAAAACAATGATCAAATATTTATGCATTATACACTATAGGTTTAGATAGAATATTCTTTATTAAAATCGATCTCTCTCTCTCTCTCTCTCTCTCTCTCTCTCGATCTCTCTCTCTCTCTCTCTCTCTCTCTTTCAAATTTCGGCGAATAACAATCAATTTCATCAAATATAAATATTAGAACGCATTATACACTTAAGGTTTTGATAAGAATATTGTTTAATAAAATCATTGCATTCACTCTCTCTCTCTCTCTCTCTCTCTCTCTCTCTCTCTCTCTCTCTCTCTCTCTCCAATAAACAATAAACAATGCAATCAAATATATATCAGAACGCATTATGCACTTGAGGTTTTGACAAGAATATCCTTTATTAAAATCATTGGATCATTGCATTCTCCCAGCTCTCTCTCTCTCTCTCTCTCTCTCTCTCTCTCTCTCTCTCTCTCTCTCTCTCTCTCTCTCTCTCTCAAAATTGAGTTTCAGCCCGCGTGAAAACAGCATAAAACACCGATTTGAAATGGAGCATTATGTGGGAATAACTCGAAACGCGGATGCTGAGGAGAACATTACAAGTAGATTTATAAGCGAAGTCTTTCTCCGGATGAAGTTTTACAGCGCCGTCTTATGGGTGCATTTGCAAGAGTGTAACGATTACGACAGACTCTCGCCCGAGTGGAACACCTCTAGTTTCTCACCGCGAAAATCTTGACTTCGTCGCGCGAAATCTCTCTCCCTGCCGATATTGAAAGGCTGATTTCACGAGAATGGGGAGGATTTTTCGCTGTGTTTCGCCTAGTTTTTGAAAAATGGCAGGTTCCATAAGAATGCGTTTAAGATTTCGTCCTCGTTTTTCGTCAGATTGTCAAGAAATGTTCCCGGAAAATTTCGAATGATTCTACAAGAATGAGAAGTATTTCGTAATGCTTTTTCTACTGGGGAAAAAAGGGGTGGGCGGATTCCATAAAAACTCGAAGGAGGGCGGGATTCCACAAGAAGAAGAAGAAGAAGAAGAAGAAGAAGAAGAAGAAGAAGAAGAAGAAGAAGAAGGTGGCATTCCGTTCCGAGGAACCTGGTTATGCTTCGCCCGCCTCGGAGGGGAGATGCGCTTCCAAATCTGACTGCAGATTTTCTTTAGGTGGCATGAAGGAGGACTTACAGGCGCGTATCTCTATCTCCGTTTCCTGGAGCTGCTTGCGGGTGCCTGAGGAAAATGACAGCGAATGCGTGTTTTCTCTGCTATCATTTTTATCTCCTTCTATTCGCCTGTCTCGTTCTTTTTCATGAAGATTTTCCTCTCGGAAAGTTCACGTGTGAAATTGAGAGGTGGCGGGAATGTTCGTGCGTTTTTGCTCGTCTTGAGTTTGGCATGTTCGCTTGTTCATTGATGAAAAGGAGATGTGGATAACTGTAAGCAAGCGGAAATGGTTGTCCGGGCACTTAAGAGCAAAGAAAAATAAAAAAATTTCTTTAAAATCTCAAAGATCTCATATTCAAGCGAAAGGAAAAATAGTATGAACGGAAAAATGCAGTACAATAAATAAGAGAAGTAATCTCCCAAAAATAAAAGAATTTTAATCATAAATTTCTGACATTTTTTATTGAGAGTGAATAATGAAAACTCTTGAAAATTAACACAAGAAAGCATCATTTGAGTAAAAAGTTGAAAAATTAAATTCATAGTAAAATAGAAAATAATAGAAACTAGTCTTTTACAATGGAAGCACAAAACAAATTTATTTCCATTTCTAACTTAAAACAAACTATAAAAAAATTAAAACTGCCAATCCAAAAAGAAAAATAGGTCAAAAGAAAATACCAAAAGAAAAATAAAGAAAATAGATCGTGGAACGTATCGAGGCTCAAGACAAGAGATGAGAAAATATGAAAATAAAGTACCCGAGTGAAAGAGAAATAAAAATTGATAACCAACAACGCGCGACTGTTCGGAGCGATAGAGAAAGCGAAAATATTGAAAGTATTGTCGTCTGCAGGCCGTCCCGAGACATCTGACGACTCGGCGGGCTGACAGAAAGAGACAGAAATGCGAAACAAAAGCCTGGCTGGCCCACCTGAGGCAGAAAGGAACATTGTTTTATCAATGGCAATATAGCTCATGGGACAACAAAAGTTTGGGGCGTGTAATGATTCTCGAACAAAGGACCAAAAGTTTGGAGAGGTGTAATGATTCTCAAACAGTCGATCAAAGGTTGGGAGTTGGAGTGGTTCTCGAACAAGGCTTGAGGCTATGGGGTCTAATGATTCTCCAACAGGTAAAATGTTTAGGACTGATGAATTTCGAGCGCTAGACCAGTGATCAGGTCGGTTATGGAATCTCGAACACAGTACCTGAAGTTGGAAAATGTAATGTTTCTCAAACACGGGACCAAAGTTTGAAAGCATTGAAGATTCTGGCTACAACAGACCATTCGAGGAAGATGAAATGACGTGAATAATGCTCGAGAATTTAATTTTCTATAGCCGAAAGGATATAAACGGTAATTTGGTAATCTAGTTTCCAGGCTTTCAAAAACAGAACACTAGTTCAAATTTGATAAAGGCGGCAGGAATGATCTCTGCGGTGACTAAAATGAAAATAAATCTGAATATATTACGAGAGATAGCAAAAGGTTAACTGATATTATTTACGTCTGAAAGGTCAATAACCAATCTTTTTGCTTGAATATTCTAGAGAAAATAAAGATAGTAAATAAGAGCTAAACTCTGATGCAAGTTTCGAGGTCATCATAACTGAAATGCTACACTTTAGGCCAATTGGAATTACGTCTACACTAACTGGAAAATACTGAAAACTTACGAAGTATATTACTTTTTAGAATATTTGACTAATAAAGCAGTTGGAAGCTTACGATTGTTTTTTTTTTTTTGTTAATTAG
>NC_089761.1:37926772-37934272 GCF_040412425.1 Macrobrachium rosenbergii | reverse complement strand
GAAAACTATTGTGCCAGCTTTGTCTGTCCGTCCGCACTTTTTTCTGTCCGCCCTCAGATCTTACAAACTACAGAGGCTAGAGGGCTGCAAATTTTTAAGTTGATCATCCACCCTCCAATCGTCGAACATACCAAATTGCAGCCCTCTAGCCTCAGTGCTTTTTATTTTATTTAAGGTTAAAGTTAGCCATAATCGTGCGTCTGGCAACGATATAGGCCAGGCCACCAAGGGCCGCAGTTAAAGTTTCATGGGCCGCGGCCCATACGGTGTTATACCGAGACCACCGAAAGATAGATTTATTTTCAATGGCCTTGATTATTCGATGTACAGTAAACTCGATTACACAGGAGAAACTCTCGCTCATTTTTTACCTGTCTTTTTTTATCAACGAATTACGTCATTTCTTAACATCAACATCCCGTAATATATTTCATATCATGTCTTAATAAGAAGTAATTACATTGCCTTAAACGTCTGCACTTTACACCACGTTTATTTTGAGCGCGCATTTGACTTCACAATCTTTTTCTGACGACTAACTCAAGTTTCCAGCGACCTTTGGCAACTTTCCAGCCATTCAGTGTAATCTTTCTCACCATTGGCGGTAATCTTAGCTAATCCCTGGAGCCAAACTCTCGCCTCGTTATCCTTTGCTCCGAGCTTCGCTCCTCTGGGGTCCTCCAATTTGGTAAGTGGGTTTGAGTTTTGCTTGCTGCTTTGTGTAGGATACTTCGAAGTTTTACCTGGACTTATCAAGTCATTCAAATTGTTACTTGAGCTTTATTTATCATGATTTCTAAGGCCATCTCAATCTCCGCAGCAGTTACCTTCGGAAGTTAAAAGGTTTGTCGATCTAAATTATTCTTAGTTTTATTTTCTGATGCTTTTGTTTATTTTTTGGGGCTGGCAAGCCGGTTGGGGGGTGGGGGTGTTCTAAACCTTTTCCTTTTATTTTTCTCTAATTTTAAATCACATCTTTATTCTCTTGAATTATGCTCTAGACAACTTGATGTTCAAATTGTTTCTCCCTCTCTCCTTCAAAACATGATCCGATATCTCTCTCTGTCTCTCTTATCTCTATCTTTCTGTCTGTCTGCCTCTTTGTCTGTCTGTCTGTCTGTCTGTCTGTCTCTCTCTCTCTCTCTCTCTCTCTCTCTCTCTCTCTCTCTCTCTCACACACACACACACACACACACACGCGCGCGAATACAAATTGCACCATAATCTTAAAGCATCAGCCACTAACCCTTTCAAGCGTTCTTCAAATCTTCAACTGAAAACCCGTTTGGAAAGAGTCAACAGACAACAAACTCAAAAGGGCTCCAAACGGATATCAGCCTGCAAAGAGAGACAAGTTACAGGAAAAAGCAATAAAAAAATAAATATAATAGAACAGAAAATAAGACCGATACACCTGAATTCAGATGACGTCAGCAGGAAACAGGCGTTAATTTGTTTCTCGCTTAAACATTTGGAAGTCAGAAGATTCAACATCTGCAATAAGCAAACTATTCCACATTTTAGTTGTAGCCAAAATAAAACTCCCAGGGAATTGAGTGGTGTTAAACCTGATACTTAATGAATGATACACTGTTTGCACAGCAGCCAGTCTAGTGTTGCAATCAAGTAAAGACAGGTGCAGATGTTTGTCGTTGAGTTCGTTATGTAGCAAGGATAATGAACTCACTTACTGTTTATGCCACAAATCAACATTAACTGACTGAGTTTCAGACGAGAGTGAGCAACAGAAGACCATACTGGAAAACAGTGCTCCGAACAAGAAAGGCAGTATAACTCTCTCTCTCTCTCTCTCACACACACACACACACACACACACACAAACACACACACACACACACACACACACACACACACACGAGCGCGCTGGTGCCCACCCCACCCCAAGTGCTCTACATACTAACCCAAATTACAATTATAAACCCAAAACGCACAAAGTAATGACCCAACTCACAATTATAACACCATAGTATCTCTCTCTCTCTCTCTCTCTCTCTCTCTCTCTCTCTCTCTCTCTCTCTCTCTCTCTCTCTCGGAAGATAAAAGGAAAAGTGACAACTCTTTCTAAATGAAAAATCTCCCTTGTTTACGACTAGGGAAAGACATAACTTAGCCGTATCTGACCTCTCCCTACCATTTAAGCAGAAATTAGGAAAGAGTTAACCTCTCTCTCTCTCTCTCTCTCTCTCGATTCTCTCTCTCTCTCTCTCTCTCTCTCTCTCTCTCTCTCTCTCTCTCTCTGTTCGATTATTTTTCTGCGGTTACGTTGTTTTTGCTAATAATAATAATAATAATAATAATAATAATAATAATAATAATAATAATAAATAATAATAATAATAAGTACTGGTACTACTGCCACTATTATTATTATTATTATTATTATTATTATTATTATTATTATTATTATTATTATTATTATTATTATTATTATAGTCACGATTTTCTTTTATCATTTTTTCATAGAACAATTCCTGAAAAATGATTGACATGGGAATTTAGGAATAATCCATTCAAATCCCACGTAGACAGCTAATACATCCCCCTCATTATCCAGGCCTCTCTGAATGTTTTAACTGGTCCATTAAATGATAGCACCGAAAATTACCATTTTGCAATAACCTATTTTTGATAATTGATGTACGAGGATTATGTTATTTTACTTCTGTAATTATTTTGTGAAGTAACTGTCTTTTTCTTTATTTCACAAGGAGGGCATGTTATTTGTTACAGAATTATTCAGCATAATAACTTGCTTTTAAGCTTGTGTCATAATAATAATAATAATAATAATAATAATAATAATAATAATAATAATAATAATAATAATAATAATAATAATAATACAGGCAGGATACAACCCGGTGATAGACCAAAAAAACAACAACAACAACAATAATAATAATAATAATAATAATTATTATTATTATTACTATTATTATTATTATTATTATTATTATTATTATTATTATTATTACTATTATTATTTTTAGGGGGTGGTCTATCACAGTCTTCCTATTCCGCTAGGTGGTTTTTATAGTGTGAGGTTCCGGGTTGCATCCTGCCTCCTTAGGAGTCCATTACTTTTCTCACTATGTGAGCTGTTTCTAGTAGCACACTCTTCCGCATGAGTCCTGGAGCTAATTTGGCATCTAGTTTATCTGGGTTCCTTTTTAGGGATCTTGGGATCGTGCCTAGTGTTCCTATTATTATTATTATTATTATTATTATTATTATTATTATTATTATTATTATTATTATTATTATTATTATTATTATTATTATTATTATTATTATTATTATTATTGCAAGTTACCTCATCCGTATGACTTCTTTTAACACCTCTTCCTATATACCTTAGGTTTTGCATCACGGTGTATATGCTTATTTGTAAACAAAAAATGACAATAACTTTATCAGGCTTACCTGTCAGACATTTACATAAAATTTCAATGAGATTTAGGAAGAATCCACGTTACCCTTTTCAAAGCTGCAATGTATTATACGCCGTGCATATTCTCATTCACAGTGGAAAATGATTAAATGATTGATGACTGAAGATTCATTTCTAAAGATTTTACATTTTAGGAAAATGATAAGTCTCCTCTTCAGAGACTCACTACAGAATCTTCATTTCACGGATAATTTTGTTACTTTTCTAAATGAGCCACTGTTTGGGACAAGTTATTGTGGGATATATATATATATATATATATATATATATATATATATATATATATATATATATATATATATATGTGTGTGTGTGTGTGTGTGTGTGTGTGTGTGTGTGTGTGTGTGTGTGTGTGTGTATACATTTATATCCAAATTCATATAGCTTGAATATATATTAATATGAGTCAGAAGTTGACCAAGAAAAGAAATGTTACACTGTATCACTGTGCGTCATTAAAATAAAAGATAAAATAATACTTCTTACTTGAAAATAATTATCTTACCATGTAAAGCAACACGACTAATATATGTAAAACGACTTTATCCAAACAAAATATTTATGGTCTTAATATCCTTGCCAACATGGTATTACGTAAAACACAAAAGAGTTTAAAACCTCATCATGTAGTTTATCACCGAAACACAAAGATATTCTCAAAATAAGACCATTATCCTCAGCTCTCGTATGGTAAAAGAAATTATTCAAATGACCTTCTAAATAATGCATGATAATAATCTAAAATAAATGAAGGGTCTTATTTGCATATGGTTCGAACACCAAACAAAGACTTTTGTATATCCGACTTTTCTTAATTCTGGTATAATTGGACATCGTGTTTTGTCCCGCGACATCAGAATGAAATAAAATTCTAATTTAAATGCAAAAACTCTTATTTTCCGTAAATATGGCGGTGGTACCGCTTCTGTTGCCAAACTAATAATAATAATAATAATAATAATAATAATAATAATAATAATAATAATAATAATAATAATAATAATAATAATAATAATAATAATAATATGTTTTAAGAATGGCTTTCAGGGCCCCCTCAATAATAATAATAATAATAATAATAATAATAATAATAATAATAATAATAATAATAATAATAATAATAATAATAATAATAATATGTTTTAAGAATGGCTTTCAGAGCCTCCTTAATAATAATAATAACAATAATAATAATAATAATAATAATAATAATAATAATAATAATAATAATAATAATAATAATAATAATAATAATAATAATATAGAAATAGTGATGGCCAAAATTCCACCTGAAAAGCCTTCAGATTTATAATTGATATCACATTTCTATTAAGGTATATGTAAATATCTGGCAGGATTACCAGTGACTGAATAGAGACTAAATAAGAAAAAATGAAACTATTAACATGAAACATGCTAATATTTTATACCGAAATTTCATGAGTCAAAATGATAAAACAACTAAAGACTGAATGTAAGTATAACTGGATTCCGGAATTCTTTCATTCCCCTTCAGAATAATAATAACCCATGCAGAGAGAGAGAAAGAGAAAAGAAAATTATTCACAAAATTGCTAATTCATTAACGCAAAATTAAGCGTCCATTACACCGTAAATCTTTCTAGACGATTAAGTATGTCATTTAACGATGTGAAATGCGTTCTATTTTCCCGTGCACTGGGTGCTCGCGAGACTTCGGAACTGATCGCGGAACTGGGGAGCAAAATTTGGCCAATTTTCAAGGTAGTCATTATAAATGTCCGGCAGGGAGAAATACAAATTGTGCCCGTGTTTCACTCTCTCTCTCTCTCTCTCTCTCTCTCTCTCTCTCTCTCTCTCTCTCTCAGATTCGTTTACTCGGATATTCCAGAGATAATTTGTACTCCTCTCTGTGTGTCTGTCTGACCCTCTAATATTGGTTTTCTCTGAAATTTCAGAACTCATTGTCTCTCTTCTCTCTCTCTCTCTCTCTCTCTCTCTCTCTCTCTCTTTTGAAAAGAAACAAATTGCATTTTGGTTTATTCAAAAATATCAGGAAACGTTGTATTTTTGCACATTCAGAAAAATCAAATATGTGTTCACAAGCAGGTACACAAATATCGTTTATATGTTCATGTTGGTATTCATTGGTAGTTGTGTTTAGCCATTTTACGATTTTATTTTCGAGTTCGTTATACGTATCCCATAAATGGGAGGTAGAAAGGAATATAAAATTTACGTGGGACTCTTTGTCTAGAGACTTAAATATCTTTAGTTTTACCATAAAGAACACAAATCTTGTAGCTAATTAGCATAATAATTATTAGTTCTTGGGTTTAATCATTTTGCCATATTTACCGCTTGAATTCTTTTCTCCATCAATCATTAATACTGGGTTAGTAATGATGAAAATAATTGTTAACACTATTTAAATTCAAATGACATCTAGAAGTTACCACGTACCTTAATTCCTGAAATTATTTTAAGGACCTCCTGTTTGATAACTTTATGTCCATTCGTTTATAGAATGATACAGTCTCTTGTTTCCTAGAATCCTTTACAAACTAAGTTCCATACTAACCAATCTATTCCCATGTACATTAAACATCCTCATTTCTCTCATCAAAGAACAAGTACAATAGAAGTAAAATAAAAGTTAATAAAGACAATTTTTGTTAGGTATTCACCCAGGCAATTCAGTCCCTTTCTTCCAAGAATTTTCTCCGGATCAAAACCCACAACATCAACCTAGTCTCCTCTATATGAAACCCGGCCTCAGATAAATAGCAAGGATGAAAAGGAAAGAAAAAGAGTAAACGGAAAATATAAATCTAAAGTTCTTTACATTGCTCAAGACTTTAAGGAAGCCCTTTGTCATTACGCACCGACCCCAAGCCACCCTCCCCCCCCCACACCGCTTTTCCATTTTTCATAAAGGGACAAAGATAAAGTTAACAACTGTTATCCGATAAGTTTGGATGCCCTTGTAAGCCTAATCCCAGGGAACCCTGTACAAAAATGGGCTTAAGTATTCGTCTGGATTATAAGATATTCCCTTGATGGGAGATACTGTGTTCATTAGTGGTTCCAAAAAAAAGCAAGTATAGTTAGGATCAGGTTTCCAGGTAATGTACATGAATGGTAGATGAAAGAGGGACGTTGTCTTTATTGCTTTGTTTTCTCTTGTAATGAGAAAAATACATCAAAGTTTAAAGGTAGAAAGGTTAGAAATAAAAGACGTGAGGTCACTTCTTTGATCGAGGTCTTTGTGTGGGTACGATTATACATTAAAATGCAGGATGCCTTTCATGTGGATTACCGGAGACGACAAACTTTAGAGATATCTCAATAAAGGTGTATTGTTATTAGCACAGTCTCCATTCGTTTTTCATAGGATATTTATGAATTCTGTGTAGACTGAGGAAGATAATGAGGCAGGCAAACGGAAGGAAAGTTTTATTCGAAGAGGAGATATTTGTTAGAGTCCCCTACTCTTTTTATTTTATATTAAAAAAATGTACTCTTAATACATTAATATGAACAATTTCATGAACTCATTGATTTTGCTATACAAATTCTCGGATGAAAAGACAGATAAATGAAGAGAGAGAGAGAGAGAGAGAGAGAGAGAGAGAGAGAGAGAGAGAGAGAGAGAGAGAGAGAGAGAGAGAGAGAGAGGGAGAGAGAAAGAGAGTGTGCTCCTTTTCTTGAACCCACTAATTTTGATATACAAATAAAACAGGTTAACCGAGACAGATAAATGGAGATAGAGAGAGAGAGAGAGAGAGAGAGAGAGAGAGAGAGAGAGAGAGAGAGAGAGAGAGGGAGAGAGAGAAAATGTTATATTTTTATGAAGTAATTATCTTATTTATAAAACACTTATTTATTAATGTAGCAAAAACCCCAGTCAAATGGAAGGCACTAATTTATGCATGCACGTATGGACGGATGTATTTTAGAGTCATAAAAAAGACATTTACATAAATTACTGTAGAAGTAAATTTGAATGAATATCAAACATCCATTGCAAATTGAAATCATGAAGTTCA
>NC_089761.1:37856772-37911772 GCF_040412425.1 Macrobrachium rosenbergii | reverse complement strand
TCCTTTGCCATTTAAAATCCAAATCAGTTTTACTCATATTACTCAACTCTGCTGCTTCTCTTAATAACGTTCAAAACATCCTTATTACAACAACTCCAACCGAATCTTATTCTCTAATGTTTATCTCATCTCCTTAAAATATGACAGCATTCCTATAACCATTCCCTCTTTGGTCATGGTTCTGTTTATTTGATCATTTTCTACTCGAAATTTCATCAGTTCAAATCAGCTTCACCCTCATTTTCCATTTAAATTGTCTTTTCCTTCTTTACTCCCATTTTGCATTTGTCCAAAACTCTTCCTTGAGAATTCGAAGCTATTTTTACATTGCTTCCCTTGAACCTGAATGAGCAATTTATCACCAGTTTTGTTCCTGTATTTACGTCTGTGTATAACATTACCTGGTTCCAGCTATTCTTCTAAGTAATCAGCCATTTATCTTATACGTTCCTTTCGTCACCATTTATTTTATCTCTTCCCATTCCCCTCCATCCACTGGCGCATTCATTCGTGCGAACTCTCACTTACAGTTTTGTTTAAATGAGGCATGTTTAAATAATTTGATCGTAACATCCACAAAATGACATTCCACTGAGTCAAAAGTCAATTATTTAAAGATTCGTTTTTATTATGGTTTATAAATATGGTAGTAGATATAAAGACATAGTCACGCGTGTGTGCATTTATTTGGAAAATGTCTGTGGCATTATTCTCACACATACATATACACTTTGAACACTAAAACATCTTGGAATTAGTTTCCACGTTGAGATTTAGCATCTAAAACCAGTGAAAAGGTAAAAATAATCAAAATTAACATATATAAGACATGCTGAAATTAGCTTGATTTATAATCAAAATGTTCATTCTTGCATAACACATACTTATATATCAACTACAATCGCGGAAGAGTATTGATTTTAAGAAAAATTTGACAAAACTATGAATTTAGCACCATTCCTCTCCTGCTAGTCGTGAGAACCATTTAGGATAGAGTAGCAAATAAAAATAATAAGTGGCAACTATATTAGTTAGGTGATAAAATTTTACGAAAAGACAACTAATTCAGTGATAGAATATTTTGATACATTATCAGGAGTTATACAAGAGAGTTTCTGAAGTATCTGATGTGTAGGACGGGCTTAGGATTGGATAGTTTGAACAAAATATGAGAATCTGTGGTCAAGTTTTCGCAGGCAGAATATGGCAATGAGTTAAAGTGCCTTCTCTCCCAGGGAGGAGGAATCAGAGCTACCACAGCTACTCACTCTTTAAGAGACGTAACCCCAATATACACCAGGAGCATATAGCAATTATAAAGTTCTATTTTATAAAAATAATTCTTTTTAAGATCTTTCAGTGAGCTAAACTGCTTACCAAGAACTCAGTGAATTATGTTACACCTTCTTGGGAAGTTTTGCATGTTGGCACTTCTGAATTATGAGTTGCCAGCAAGTCTAAACCATACTTTGCTTCTGGGCCATGTTTTTATCAGTTACTTGGCTGTAAATGAATAAATAAAGAAACTTACCTTATTTAAAGTATTCTGTACCAACTAGGATGTATGAGATTCGAATTTGGAAGTCTATGAACCCCATCGGTAAGTAAAGTTGGCAAATAATGTCTACTGGCCAGTGAGGAGCTTTGAGGCATTTAATCATGTTGTCATGTATACGATAATTATCATACACTACGGTGAAATTAGGTCGCGTACTTTAGCAACTATTAAGATCGTATTTACGATAAGTGTTTCATGACGGGAAAACGCTTTAGATCTAAACTATAACTGACTGAATTGTTATCAAGCTTTTTTTCTTTACATATCTTCTTTTGAAAGTTGCTAAATTACACAAGATACGAGAAGCTAGGAGTCTGGACTGTTGGCCATATAAGCCTAGTCCCATGTTGGCCTCCCATCTGCTGGAAGGACGAAAATACGTTCATTAATACAAAATAATCGACTCTACAGCCAAGGTATTGGCGGCCTCTATTCTGTCTCTACCCACAACAACTGACAATACCCAAATTGCCTTCCAGTTAGTCACAAAATAAACTATGGTGAAACCCATGGATACACTCCGGCAATACCCACAATTATTTATACCGTATATACAGTCCTCGAGGCTCATGGTTGAATTCTTTTGTTTCTCTGTATTTGAATAAGTTTGCTAAATACATGTGCACTTATATATCGACTGCATATGGATTATTCAATATCATAGAACGTAGGTATTATGGAAAAATTAACAAGGGCGATGCATTTAGTAATTTTAGACTAATGGAAACGTGTGCTGAAAAGAGGGTCTGGATAGTGCTGCCATCTGACGGCAAAAATGCAAACTTTTGGGATTACTTGAAAGGAAAGAGTATAACTGGCAACTATTAGCACGGAAGGGCCTAGCTTTTGATGAAAACCCTATGGCAGCAATAACCTAAGAGTCTGAAACGTTAAAACAAAGGATAGTAGAAGTAAATTGACATATATGCTGTATTGGATAGCCTTTAAATTGCGTAATTTGAGCTGAATTTTGAAAAGCGTCGTTCAGGTTTGCAAGTCAGAATATGGCAACGAGTACTGGTGAGACTGTGTCGAGGGGAGAGGAGTCAAAACTACCAACATACTGCAGAAGTAAATTTCAATATAGGGGAACAAATAGATAGCATAGTCATCTATAAATGTAATATGAAGGTGTCAATAACTTTTTACGTAATTTCTGCAATGAATATGACTGTCAACACGTAACGCCTAAGAGTATACAACGGAGTCATACAGAATATGATGTTGGCAGTCCTTACCAGTGAGCTGCCTTTAAATTTAAAAAGATCTCCGATTTACATTTGAACTGACTATTTTTTTCGATTTTTCATTGAAAATTTTATAAAAATAATAAATTTGGTTTATATTTTAAGGGTACTGAAGTAATCAGAGTAAATTAGATTCATAATTACATATTTACGTACAGTTCCAGTAAGTCTATTTAGACGACCCTCTCAGAACTGGGTGAGGAACCTTGTATGATTGTGAAAACAGGATGATTTGATGGAAACAAATAAACTAAATCAATAAATAAAACTTTAGCCAAGATACCGGTCATACTTTCAACCCTGTGTTTTAATATTAAATCGTCTATTACAAGTAGAAAGTGAATTCTGAGCGCATATAGTGGAGAAATAACAAGCCTCTTCCACTACTCTAAAAGACGAAACTGGTAACTGGGGTTGACGTGAGGGGACTCATAAAACATTAACATCCCGTGCAACCTTGAATCTTAACTTCTGATCCCGTATAGTAACACAAGAATGTTTATATTCGAAATCTGAAAGCCAATTTGTTAGGTGTATCTGAATCAAAATCTAGGGCTACTCGATTTAGAATCAGTAGAAGAATGTGGCAACGAGCTCAGGTATGGTTAGGAACTTTGAAGTACAGTGTTAACCGAGTTTTATAACTTGCTGGGAACAAAAGCGATAACACTGCTATGCAAATGTTACTAAAGCTTATTTATCTAGTTATTTCCGAAGTTTGTAAGCTTTGTATAATATGTTATAATGAAAACTAGAATCTCCGCTGCAGCCATTGGTAAAGATTCAAGAGAAAATTAGTTGGACACAGGTGTTAAAATCCGTTTTCAATATATGTATTAATTTACTTAATATATGTGTTTCATGTATCGAATACCTATAAATGAATTTGAATCTTATAGAACGTAGGTTTTATAGAAATATCAACTGCAATACACTTGGTACCTCTCGACCAAGGGATTTTTAATATATAAAAGATAGATACATGAATAGATAAATCAGTAAATAGATAAAGGCTGCACAGTCATCCAGATATATATATATATATTTATATATATATATATATATATATATATATATATATATATATATATATATATATATATATATATATATATATATATATATATATATATATATATATAGACCCACTAGCACAGCAATGGACCCCAGTTTAAACAAGGGCAGGAGGTTTATAACCACAGGAAAAGGCCCGGAGAGTTGGAAAACCACAGACATATTACCTTTAAGTGAGCCTGGGGAAAGCTCCCTACATCTGTTTAAATTCCGTGTTGATGCCATCGTTTGGATCTACCTGGATTGCTCTCCTCTCTCTCTCTCTCTCTCTCTCTCTCTCTCTCTCTCTCTCTCTCTCTCTCTCTCTCTCTCTTTGGCTTTTGTGATAAACCATGACTATTTTGTTAAACTGACTCATCAGCATTCTTGTGTATTTGTTATATATATATATATATATATATATATATATATATATATATATATATATATATATATGTATGTGTGTGTATATTATATATATATATATATATATATATATATATATATATATATATATATATATATATATATATATATATATATATATAAATGTATAGAACACTAACAAAAAGAAGGTTCTCTCTCTCTCTCTCTCTCTCTCTCTCTCTCTCTCTCTCTCTCTCTCTCTCTCTCTCTCTCTCTCTCTCTCAAGGTGAAAGCAGAATTCCTTCAAGCACGGCTCACTTTTCGGTGTCCTTTCCATTCAAATCTTGTTTGACCGATGGCCAGCGATTTGCGACCATAAAAGACCGTGTGGTCGCCATGCCTCAGGTTAAGAACAATATGTGCAGCCTGCTCCTTTCTTTCCAACCCCACCCTCCACCCCAGTATTGCCCCACCCCGCACCTAACAACACACACTTCCACCCTTTTGATCTCTCCTTCATATACTGAGGGAGGGAGGGAGGAGTGATGATATGTGGCTGCGTATGAGTTCATCTATTATCTATCTAGCTATCTGTGTATTTGTCTGTCTATCTACCTATCTATCTATCTATATGTCTATCTATCTATCTGTCTGTCTATCTGTCTGTCTATCTATCTACCTATATATCTGTCTATCTATTTATCTATCTAGCTATCTATCTGTCTGTCTGTCTATCTATCTATCTATCTGTCTAGCTGTCTGTCTATCTATCTACCTATATATCTGTCTATCTATTTATCTATCTATCTATCTAGCTATCTATCTGTCTGTCTGTCTATCTATCTATCTGTCTATCTATCTATCTATCTGTCTAGCTGTCTGTCTATCTATCTATCTGTCTATCTATCTGTCTATCTGTCTGTCTATCTATCTACCTATATGTCTGTCTATCTATCTATTTGTCTATCTAGCTATCTATCTGTCTGTCTGTCTATCTACCTATCTATCTACCTATCTGTCTATCTATCTGTCTAGCTGCCTGTCTATCTATCTATCTAATCATCTGACTACCCAATAGGTAGATTATTTTCCTTATATTTTTGGGTTTTAATACGATGTGATATTTTCAGGCAAACTCTCTCTCTCTCTCTCTCTCTCTCTCTCTCTCTCTCTCTCTCTCTCTCTCTCTCTCTCTCTCTCTCGTTTGTGGATTTTTATCTATTTTTGGCTACCCGTGAATGCAGAAAGACTCATCACCATAAAAATTATTTTTACTATAATCAAAATCGCAAATTGAAAATATTTCACAATTTGACTTTTTATACTATAAGCAAAATCCTTGACAGAAATTGCATCTGACAAACCTATTCGGATTTTTTTTTTTTACCAAAATCCTGAGGAAAGATTCTTTAAGTTAAATAAAACCTTATCTTTCAGATTTATATATCTTCTCTGTGACCGTAATCCTACGTTGGAATAATAACGACTTAACTAACACCCCGGATTAATTTTAAGTAAATCTCTAAATCTCCTCGGTTATGGCCAAAATCCATTAATCTACTTGTACCCAAAATAAAAAAGTTTTCACTATCGGCATACGAGCTAAGCTAAATCCCTTTTCGTGATAAGAAATAAATTAGCCACCATCTGCCTTGATGACTTAAAAAAAAAAAAATTACCAGTATGCTTGAAAGATATAGCTTTTTTTGCTACCCGTAACCCCATCGCCCCCCCTAAAAAAACAGGCTAATCTGTCTACATACGAGCTAAATCCCTTTTCGTGATAAGAAATAAATTAGCTCCCATCTGCCTTGATGACTAAAAAAATAACAGTACCAGTATGCTTGAAAGATTTAGCTTGTTTTTCCTACCAGTAACCACCCCACTCGCCCCCCCACAAGGCTCACCTGTCCACATACGAGTCAAATCCCTTTTCGTGATAAGAAATAAATTAGCCCTCATCTGCCTTGCTGACTTTAAAAAAAAAAAAAACAGTGCCAGTATGCTTAAAAGATTTAGCTTGTTTTTTTCTACCCCTAACCCTCCCCACCCCAAAAAAAGTCTCATCTATCTGTATACGAGCTAAATCCCTTTTTCGTGATAAGAAATAAATTAGCTCCCATCTGCCTTGATGACTAAAAAAAAATAATAAAAATAAAACAGTACCAGTATGCTCCAAAGATTTAGGCTGTTTTTTCTTTAGCCGCCCCGATGGTGCCTGCAAGGTCCAGATAAGTGACCCCTTGCTGCTGAACAGCGCTGTAAAACAGCTCCTCTCTTTCTCGCATATTCTAAGAAGAAGAAGAAGAAGCGGAGGAGAGGAATGATGGAAGAAGATGATAAATAGCATTATGCTGAAGGCTGTATAATGAGGCTTTATATTTCACGCTGTCAGCTTTAGTTACGGGCCTCAAATGGAGCGTTTTTTCAAACTTTTATTTTTTTATTTTTAGCGGGGCGAGGCTAAAAAAAGACATGGAATAAATTCATAGCCAGGAGGTGTCTGATCGCATGAATAGAGATAAAAGCGAAAACCTGTTGTTATACTTCGTGTTTGCCGATGCCTGGCGCGCGGAGCGAATTCCGAGGAAAGCTGAATGCAAGATACATTAGCCTTTCATGTAACCGCATTCTTCTTCTTCTTCTTCTTTTCGATAATATCCCATTGCTCATGTTCCGGACAATAATTCGGGAATGTGAATCTATTGGAAAATCTTATGTTTACCGATATTTTAAGTGTGAATGGATCCCCCCATGGGATTAATAGCAAAAGATGTATCTTAGAGACAATTTTACTTTTTTTTTTTTTTTGTTTCATCATGAATAACTGCTGTTTACATTATGGATTCGAAAAGTCTGACAGAATAATTTAAAAATAAATCAGAATCTGTGAGATGATTACTGAATATTTTTTTTACATCGTCTTTCGAAATATTCTCTTGTTTACAGAGAACTCAAAGGAACGCTCTGGGATTATTTTGGTGTCAAAATTAGACAAGATAGATAGATAGACAGGTAGAGAGATAGATAGATAGAAGCTCACGAATGAACTGCAAGTGTATCTTTTAGCTAAGAGAGAGTGAGAGAGTAAGAGAATAAAATGCGCATATATATATATATATATATATATATATATATATATATATATATATATATATATATATATATATATAATATATATATATATATATATATATATATATATATATATATATGTGTGTGTGTGTATACAGTATATATATATATATATATATATATATATATATATATATATATATATATATATATATATATATATATATATATATATATATATATATATATGTGTGTGTATATATATATATATATGTGTGTGTGTATACAGTATATATATATATATATATATATATATATATATATATATATATATATATATATATATATATATATATATATATATATATATATTTCAGAGAGACAGACACACACTCACACACAGATAGATATATAGAGAGAGAGCGAGAATGAAATATAACGCCACAGCACTCATAAACGTCAATAATTCCATATCGAATTTTTATCATTGTTTAAACTGTGAGAGAGCTAGATGCGGAGGTGTGTGTGTGTGTGTGTGTGTGTGTGTGTGTACTTGTGTGTGCGTGTCTGTGAGCGTGAAAGAGTTAAGAGTAAAGACCTCCCACACTTTAAAATACCAACAAATTTCCTTCACGCAAACACGCGAAAGTGTATGAACCAATAATGATTCCTTATCATTGTTTAAACTACGAAATAAACCCTCGGCCTTCTGTCCATAAAGCAACATTCGAAGGGAAAAAGGCCACAATATCTCGCGACTCCAATCGCCCCTGGGAGCACAACGCAAGCAGCTCCATCCCCCCAACAGCTCCAATCGCTAGCTTCGATTTCAAGTAATCCGGCGAGTTTTACGAGTCGAGGCCGGGAATCGTTCCGAAATTTGGCCCTCATAAAGCAATTTGCTTTATCGCCCGGGCTCTCAACAGTGCTTGCTTTCTGTCTCTGCTTGGTAAAAAAAAAAAAAAAAAAAAAAGTGTGAGGTGAGAGGGATATAGTTCTTGCCGAGTGGTTTGGGTAAGTGCTTTTGACTTCGGCGGGCGATATTTTTCAGACTCGAGGTGCCGGAATGCGTAACTTTTCCCGAGATTAAGAAAGGGTGGGGGGGCGGGGGGAATGGCTTCATGCGATAGGATCGCATTTCGGTTGATGTCTGGAGAACGGCTGTAAAGATATGAAGTATTTGATAACAGAGCGGTTCAGTTTGGGAAAGGATAATCGAACGATGCAGTTTGCAGAAGGATACCTGAACGCTACAGTTTGGAAAAGGAAAACTGAACACTACAGTTTGGGAAAGGATAACTAAACGATACAGGTAGGAACAGGATAACTGAACACTACAGTTTGGGAAAGGATAACTAAACGGTACAGTTCGGAAAAGGACGACTTAACGCTACAGTTGGGAAAAGGATAACCGAACGTTACATTTTGGAAAAGGATAACCAAACGATACAGCTCGGAAAAGGATAACTGAACGCTACACTTTGAAAAAGGATAACTAAACGACACAGGAAAGGATAACTGAACACTACAATTCGGAAAAGGATAACCGAACAAGACAGTTTGGAATAGGAACTGAAAGCTTCAGCTTGGAAAAGAAGTGAACGCTACAGTCTGGAAACGGATAACTGAATGCCATAGTTTGGGAAAGGTTAACTGAACGATGCATTTTGGAAGAGGATAACAGAACGCTACAGTTTGAGAAATGGATGTAGCGAGATCTCCAACTCGTTCTTGTCCGGTTTTAAGTAAGGGCAGATTATCAATGAACACCTTGGAAGGACGCATGCCTACAACTTTCATAGAGTTTAAACAATTATTATATAATTTTTGTATTCTGTCAAATCGTCATACATCACTTCAGCCCCTGTGACTGAGCCTGTGACTGAGCTGCCAACATCATCTTTCAGACATGTTTGGTAGCTTTTTAATTTTGAAAATTATGTACCCTAGTTTGTTCAGTATGCCCATTATACACAACAATTTCCTTATTTTCATAAATCTCACGACTTGGAAATTGAGCAACAAACAAACTCAGAGAACTTTAAACTTGACGCAAGGTGACAATAAGGATTACTAACATACATTCCTGCACAGGCAATGTAATATACTCTATAAAGAGTATATTGTCAGTCTTGTTAATTAATAAGGTTAAATAATGTCTAAAAAATATTAAGTATTACGTTTTCATGGGGCTATGCTCTCCAGTTTGTTCGCCTACATTGAAATATACTTAAAAATTTCACGTTGGTACTCCTGACTCCTACCTCCTCGACGAGAAGCCACCTCTGCTCATTGCCATCAACTGCCTACTAAACTCTATCAAATATTTCCGAAGCCACCTCAAAATACTCCTTTATAAGACTATCCTACACATAACATACGTTAATTTCATTCTTTTATCCTTTTTTTAATGTGTCAAAGCTTTAGGTTATTCCAGTTACGGGCTTTCATCAAAAGTTTGCGCCCCAGGAGTTGCCAGTTGTTAAAAATACCCTTTCGCTAGTCAACCATAAATGTTTGCATATTCGCCGTCAGATGGCAGCAACGTCCAGACACTACCTTCAAAAAACGCTTCCTTTAAATATGCTGGTCCGAGCATAGATGGCGTGCTGCAGGGCCTCATATCATCACGTTTCTCTGGTCATAAATCTTTCATTTGAAGGTGTTTTGCTGAAAAATTATCGTAAATTAGGAAGCATCTACCATGGTTTTAGTTTATTCAAGATTCCAGAAGGTGTTATTGGAGCAGTACCTATAGGGCAAAGTTGCAATGCGTCTTGATGCTGTTTCTTTTATTCACATTTTTGTATTTCGTTTTTGCCATGAAAGATTTATATACATGTGTATATGAATATTATAAAATAGGAAGATGTTACACATACACACACACAGGTATACAGACACTCACAGTTATACATAAACACGCCTCCTTGATCCATCTGTCACACCCAGAAATCGATAAAATTTATTCCATCAATATTTTCTCCCATAATATTTGCCCAAAATATACAGAGATATATATAAATGAAGAGAATTTTATCAGCTATACGATAAAAAATATTTCAAATGCCTGTCACTAACAGTTTTCGTGCTAAAAAAAAAGTAAAAAGAAAAAACCTATGGTTTAAAAAAGCTTCATCTTCAGCTACACTTAACATGATTTTTTTCTTACGTGTTACACTTTTTGGGGAACTTTGCTGATTTAAAGATAAAGTCGAACTATTTACCGGAATAACGAGACCAAAATGAGTTTTCTGGGATGAAATTCAAAGACGCTAGAGGGGTTAAAAAGATCCTTCTGGTGCGGTCCAGATACTCATGTGAAACCGCGAGAAATTTTTTGTTCCTTTTCTACCAATTTTTTTTCTTATATTTTATGTCAAAAATATATAAAACTATACATGATTGAAAAGGAAATTTTATCAGCAATACGATAAAAAGTCATTCAAATTCCTAACTCTTAAATGTTTTTGTGCTAGGATAAGAAAAGTAAGACATGTCAAAGAAATTTTCATTTTCAGCTACGCTAACTCGATTATTCTTACTTCACGCGGATTTTGATGATTGAATGATAAAGTCTATTCATTTGCCGAAAAAACAGGACCTAAAGGACCTCTCTAGTATAAAATTTAAGGACGCTAGAGCTATTTGAAAACAAAAATTCCCCATGATTTTTCGCTGCTCACGGAATGAGTTTCATGAGGACGAGTCACGAGAGTTAGTGTTGTACAGTTTCTCCTCACTTCAACCTCAGTTACCAGCTACACTTTTCCTTTCACAGTCATCAAAGAAGTTTGTTCTGTTTTCTGCGATGGCTGCCCACAGAATACGCTGATTAAGTGCAGTGAACGATTCAATTAAGACTCTTAGGAAGGCGTATGATTGCAACTTTCATAAAGTTTCAACCATCAGTATATTTTATCTGTTGCAATCAAATCGTCATACTTCACTTATCCAAATACAGTTCCTCAGCAGACTGTGACAGAGTTGCCAGCATCCCCTTTTTGAAATTGTTTGTGATTTTTAAATCTTGAGCCTAATGCACCCAATTTCTTTCATAATACTCATATTATATATCAATTATCTTATTTTCATGAATATTGTAATTTGGAAATAGAACAAAAAGGCAATTCACGTAAACAGACTCATAGATATTTGAACTTTACGGCAACGTAACAGTAAGGATGGACATCGTCATATTCCTTGGAAAGAGATGTTATGTACTCTAAAGAGTACATTGGCAGTCATTTTCATTGCAAATGATAGGTATATACTTTATAATTTTTTAATTATTACTTTTTAGTGGACTATGCTGTCTATTTTTCCGCACTAATTGAAATATATACTTCTATTTTACGTTGGTAGTTGTGAGTCCTCACTCCTCCAGTGAAGCCACCTTGCTCATTGCCATATTCTTACCTACGTAACTTAATTAAATATTTATAAATTTACCTCAAATTCTGCCTTCATAAGGCTATCATACACACAATATGTGTCAATTCTTTCTCATATCCTTTATTTTACTATGTCACAACTCTTGGTTATTCTAGAGACGGGTTATTTATCAGAAGTTTGTGAACTACAATAGTTGCCAGTTATTAAATTTCTCTTCCTAGACGACCACAAATAGTTCATTTTTGGCCGTCAGATGGCAGCAGCATCCAGTCACTACCTTTAGCAACTACTCCTGTTTAAAATGCATTGGCCGAGCATAGATGGCGCGCTTCAGGTCCCTCTACACCGCCGAATGTTCATTATCTAGTCCCGTCTGATATCAAAACAACTGCCCTTTTAAGCAAATTTTTGTATTTCTAATATTTACCGTGAGAGATTTATATACACGTAAATATGAATATTTACGTGTCACGAGACCCATCTGTCGTACCCAGAAGTCTATCAAATATTTTATATCAATATTTTCTCTAATATTTTTGTCCAAAATACTTAAAACTATACATAAACGAAAGAGAAATTTTATCAGCCATAGCATAAATTTTTTTTTTTGCTAAGATAAGTAAAGTAAGACTTGGCATACATATGTTTCATTTTCAGCTACAATTAACTCGATATTTTTTTCCTAATTTAATACTTTTTGGGGATTTTGATAATTTTAGGAAGACGTTCGATCATTTGCCGGGAAAACGAAACCTCAACGAGCTCTCTAGGATGGAATTTAATGACTCTAGAGCGATTTAAAAACATTTTCTTGCTTAGTAGTCTAGCTGTAATTCACGCGGAAACGTGAGAATTGGCGAGTTGCCACCATATATAAAACACCAAGTATAAAACACTGACGAAACTATTTGTCTGAACATTCATGTATTATAGTATTACTAGAACAAGAAAACTGATTCATATGAAGAGTATATTGAAGAAACCATATCCAATTCAACCGAAATTGGTAATTCTACGAACTCCGCCGGAAGGAAGTGGCAATTGCTGTCGCTGGGCCGTTGAGGAACTTTGTGGTACCCTGTCAACCAAGCGTTTTAACTTTCAGGGAACAAAAGCGATAATACTAGTAGGCAAATGTTGTGAAAGGTTATGTATCTGCTTATTAGTAGGTTTTTAAGCTCTGTATAATGTCGAAATGTGCAGCTTTAACAAAGAAAGCTAGAAGTTACCTCAGGGTAGCCAAGAAGGCTTCAGGTTGAAATAATCGGAAGCAATGATTCAAACCAATTAGGCCAAGCCTATCTTTCTATATTGGAGTAAGTTTGCTCAACATAACATGTACACTAGAATATCGAATACATATAAGTGAATTTGAATCTCACAGCATGTAGATAGTAACAAAGGCTATTCATTTTAACGGGAGAGTTTGCTGAGAGGGTCTGGACTCTGGATGGTGCTGCCACCTTTCAGCAAAAATGGAAACTTTTGACAACGTGGGTGCGGAGGATAACTTTCGATTGAAAACCGATGACCAGAATAACCTAGAGCTTTGTCATGATAAAACAAAGGACAATGGAAGTAAATTGACATGTCTGATGTGTATGTTAGCCTTACAATGGGGTATATTGGGGTGAATTCTGAAATATGTGATTGAGTATCGTAGGTAGGAATATGGCACTAGCGGTGGGACTCCGAGTTGAGTGATGAGTCAGGACTACCAACGTCAATCACCAGTATATTTCAGCACATACACGAACAAAATAGGGAACATAGTCAACTAGAAATGTAATATATAGATTATTAAAACTTTATTCATTAACGTTTTCAATGAAGATGACTGTCAATATGTAACTCGAAGGCGTATACTACCTTGCCTTGTTGGGAATGTATGTTGGCAGTCCTTACTAGTGAGATAACTTTAAGTTTAAAGATCCGCGGGTATGCTTACGTGAACTATTTTTCTCGATTTCATCATTGCAAAGTTTATCAAAATAAGACAATTGGTCTATATTCTAAGTATATTCATACTAAGCAACGTATAATAGACTAAAAATTAGAAATTACGAACAATTTCATTCAGCTGATTTTGACACTGTCGGCGCTGAGTGAGGAACCTACCGTACTGTATTTGATTACGCGAAAATATGACGATTTCATTGATACAAATAGGATAAACTAATGGTTGAAAATTTACATACGTTGCCTGCAATACGCTCACTCCTTTATTGCGGGTAGAAAGTGAATTATGCTCGCATATATTAAGGAAATGAGAAGCTTATCTGATGACTCGAATAACAAAAGCGTAATTGGTAACTGCTGGTGAAGTGAGAAGACTCGATAAATCATTAATATCCCATGTAACTTTGAATTTTAACTCCTGGACACAAATAGAATATAAAAACGTTTATATCCGGAGTCTGTAAGCCGATGTTTGAGGGATATTTAAATAAAATTTAAGGCTGTTCGTTTTAAATTTAGTGGGAGGAAATTGGCAACGAGCTGATGCGTTATGCTCTTCTCTTTCTACTTAGGTCTAAAGGTTTCCATTTTTGCCGAGAGGTGGCAGCACCATCCAGACCCTACATGGGTAGGTTTCCATTTCAAATGCCTTGGCTAATAGGTGCTAGGAGCATTGCAGTTTTATTTTTACATTATATCTACATTCTATTAGATTCAAATTCATTTTATGTAATCTGTATACAGATGCAAATATTATACCAAGCCAACTCATTCAAATACAGAAAAAATAACGGATTTCAACCCACGTTTCCTACTGATTTAAACAGAAGTCTTAGTGGCTCCCAGCTGCCAAGATACTCCTAGTTTTTAGTGACCAAATCATCATTTGACATTTTTCGACGTTATACAGAGCTGAAAACCCAAGGAAATAGGTAGATACGTAACCTTTCACAACAAATGGACAACAGCGTTATAGTTTTTGCTTCCAGAAAGACATAACACTCAGTGAAGGAAGTACTACAAAGTTCCTCAGCGTTTAACAGACCGACAGCAATTGCCACCTTTGAGGCTTTGACTTCCAGGTGGAGTTCGTGGACTTACCCACTTCGGGTCGAAATCGACATGGTTGCTCCATTATACTCTTTATATTAATTAATTTTCTCATTTTACTAATATTGCAACCAAGAAATTGATAAATAACAGTTCAGATAGTCAGATTCACTTTGGGTTTGCGGGCTTTTTGCCTGGGCAGGCTTAGCCTACTGTCTAGCATATTCGCGAGTTTTACATCACTTCCCAAACCTGGAATGATTTATGGGTCTATATAAATATGGAAGAATAGAAAGATGTTACAAATGCACACAGTGGTACTTCACTTGCATATTGTCCCGAGACCCATCTGTCACACCCATAAATTTATCAAATATTTGTATCAATATTTTCTTCTGTATATTTTGTCCAAAATATATAAAACTATATATAAACGAAAGGGAGGGTTTATCAGCTATACGATAAAAAATATTTCAAATTTCTGTCACTAATAGTTTTATAGCTAAGATGCGTAAAGCTTTATATAAATTTTCATTTTTAGCTACACTTAACTCAATTATTTTCTTACTTTTCTTATACTTGAGGAGAATTTCGATGATTTAAGGATAAAGTTCAATTATTTGCTGACAAAAAGCAACCAAAATGAGCTCTCCAGGATAATAATTAACGACGCTAGAGCTATTGAAAAAAAAAAAACTTGGACCTTGCAATAACGTAAAATATAGTGAACGGTGGGACGACAGAGTAAGCGTTCTACTGCATCTCCTCACTTCGACCTCAGTTACCAGTTACACTTTTCCTTTCACAGTGAGTCAGAGAAACTTGTTTTATTTTCTACAATAGATGCCCACAGAATGTACCCAGGTTAATTCAGTATGCTTATAATAGACAACAATTTTCTTGTTTTCATAAATCTTACATTTTGGAAGTTGAATATGAAGGCCATTAACTAAACAAATTAGAGGACTTTAAACTTTACGTCAAAGTGATAGTAAGCATAGCCAACATATTAACCCTTAACAGGTGATGTAATGTACTCAAGAAAGCACATAGATAGTCATGTCCTTTACAAATGTTAACTAATACATAGGATAGAAATTAAATATTACCTTTGTAGGGGACTATGGTGTCGGTTTTGTTCGCCTATATTGAAATAAACTTATGTTTCACGTTGGTACTCTGGACTCCTACCTCCTCGACAACATGACAAGAAGTCATGTTGGCTCATTGCCATATTGTTACTAAGAAACTCAATAAAATATTTCTAAATTCCACTCAAAATACGCTTTTGTAAGGCTATCCTACACATTATATATGCCAGTTTCTTTCGTTTATCCTTTGTTTTAACATGTCAAAGCTCTAGGTTATTCTGGTTATGGGTATTTCATCAAAAAACGTGCGCCTTACAATAGTTGCCAATTATTAAAATTAGCCTTACTAGTCATCCACAAAAGGTTCCCGGTTTTGCCGTCAGATGGTAGCAGCATGCAGACACTTCTTTCCGCGAAAGCTTCTGTTAAAAATGCCGAGACCGAGCATAGATGGCGTACCTCAGGATCTCATGACGCTCCCGGGAGCCATTGCCTAGTTGCATGTGATATCTACATTCTATGAGGTTCAAATTCATATATTGGTATTCAACATAAAAGACATATTACATCAGGCAAATCAATACATATATAGACAAGCGAGGGATTTTAATTACCGATTCCAACTATTTTCATCTGAATCTTCACAAACGGCTGTAGCATAGACTTCAGTGTTTATTGTAACAAAATAATTGTGATATTTTGCGACATTATAGAGTTTAAACATTTGTCAATTAAATAGATATATAAGCTTTCGTAACATTAGCATCTCAGCTTAATCGCTTTTGATCCCGGGAAGTCATAACCAGGTAGTATTTTCCCGAGAAGTAATGGGTATTGGGACCTTTCCCTGAAAAAAGCGGGACGCCATATCTTAAAAACTAATCATGGAATTTTCTTGAAAATAGTCTCAAAATGTTTCCCACACCCAATTTCCAATCTCAGGGGATGGCAAATAAACAGGGGCTAGTGTACTATTAGCACTCATCTCAGGATTTTGCAAAAGGTACAGTACTATGTCGGAAGCAATTGCCATCCGTTACGTCCGTGAAGAGTTCGTATATTTATCAGTTTGGATCAAACTCATCATGGATGCAATGATTTACCCTTGGTTTGAATTAATTTTCTTATTTTGTTAATTTTGCAACCAAGAAACTAATAAATAACAATTCAAATAGACTGATTGTTCGGTGTCTGGGCGTAAGAGCACCTTAAAATTTGAACTTAGTGGCAACTCGTCATTCAGGGCTGTCAACAGACAAATCTTTGAAGGACGGTGTAATACACTTAAAAAAAGCCATATGTTGACTGTTTGACTCATATAAAAGATTTAATTAAAAATATTAAACAAAATTAAAACTTTTCTGTTGATTTTTTATCCAGTTATCGATTGCTTTTATATATGTCCAAGTATAAAAAGTCGTGGTAGCTCTGATTCCTCTTTCCTGTGTGAGAGCCACTTTTCCAAGTTGCCATATTCCTACCTACGAAACTCTATCAAAAATTTCGAAATTCACCTCAAAATACGCCTTTGTAAGGCTGTCCTACACATCGTATATGTAGATTTCTCTGTTTTATTATTTGTTTCAATATATCAAACTCTAGGTTATTCTGGTTACGGATTTTTCATCAAAAGTTTGCACCCTACAATAGTTACCAGTTGTTAAATTTCTATTTCTAGACGACCACAAATAGTTCATTTTCTGCCGTCAGATGGCAGCAGCATGCAGACACTACTTTCAACAGCCAATTCTGTTAAAAACGCCAGGACAGAGCATAGATGGCGTGCCTCTGTTGAGCGTGACATTAACAATTACCCTTGCATATCGTCACGTTTCTCTCGTCATAACTCTGGTTTTTGAAAGTGTCTCTTTGTTGAAAATTTCAAAGATAGATTTGGGAAGCATCTACTTAGACTTTAGTTTAACGATGATGCCAAAAGGTGGTATTGGGGCCTTGCCTAAGGCACAGTTGCGATGTCTTCAAGTTGTTTCTTTAATTCAGTTTTGTATTGCTATTTTTTACCATTAAAGATTTATATACAAGTATATATGCATATTTATGATGTAATCTTCATATATACACATATATGATTACCTTACTCGTCACAGAGACCCATCTGTCACACCCAGAAATCGATCAGTAATATTCTATCAATATTTTGTCTACATTGTTTGGCAAAATACATGAAAATATATGTAAATGAAAAGAAAATTTCATCAGCTATACGATAAAAAATATTTCAAAATCTTGTCACTAATAGTGTTTGTGCTAAGATCAGTAAAGTAAGACATATTATACAAATTTTCATATTCAACTACTCTAACTTAAATTTTTCTTGCTTTTAATACATTAAGGGGATTTTGATTATATAAAGATGAGGATCAATCATTTGCCGGAAAGGTGAGACCAAAATGAGCTCTCTAGGATAAAAATTAATGACTAGAACAAATTAAATAACCTTTTCTCGAGTAGTCTAGTAGTTACTAACACGGCAACGTGAGAAAGTTCTCGTTCGTATTCTATCAATATTTTCTCTTACATCTATTGCCCAAAATACATGAAAATATATATAAATGAAGTGGACATTTTATATCCTATATGATACAAAATATTTCAAATTCCTGTCACTGATAGTTTTTATGCTAAGGTAAGTAATGTAAGACATCTTAGGCAAATTTTAATTTTCAGCTACACTAGCTCGATTTTTTCTTGCTTTCTTATACTTCAGGGGGATTTGGGTGTTATAAATATATAGTTCAATCGTCTTCCGACAAAAGGAAACCAAAATGAACTTTCTAGGTTAAAAAGTAACGACGCTATAAGTATTTGAAAGGAAAATTTTTGTTAGATGTTCGATGTTCGCTGAGGTTTGGTGATCGCGGTAACGGGCAGGAGTAAGCGTTGGAGACGAAAGAGTCGGTTTTGCTCAGTCTTCTCACTTCAACCTCAGTTACCAGTTACGCATTTCTTTTCTGGTCAATGAGAGAAGCTCCTTCTATTTCCAAGTAGATGCCAACAGAATTCATTTGCTAAGTGCAGCAGACGATTCAATTAAAACAGTTGGGAGGAAGTATGACTGGAACTTTAACAGGGCTTCAGCCATCATTAGTTTATCTTACCCGTTACAATCAAATCGTCATACATCACGTAACCAAATGCAGTTCCTCAGCCAAAGGTGATAGAGTTGTCAGCATCCTCTTTCTGGAATCGTTCGTGACTTTTTACTTTCGAAACTAATGGACCCAAAGTAGTTCCGTGCGCGTATATTATACAAAAAAAAATTGTCTTATTTTCATAAGTATACAATTTTAAAACTGAACATAACGGCAATTCACGTAAACAAACTCACAGACTTTAAAATTTATTGCAACTTAAAAATAATGATTGCCAACTTTATATTCCTTAAATAGTGATATGATGTACTAAAAATGGTACATTTGACAGTCATTTTCGTCACATATATTAAGTACTTTATAATAATAAAATTAATTATTACGTTTATAAGGGACACTTCTGTCTAATTTGTTCGCTGGACTGAAATATATTTATATTCACGTTGGTAGTTCTGACTCCTCACTCCACGATGAGAAGTTAGTCATCTCTGCTCATTGCCATATTCCTACCCTCGAAACTCAATCAAATATTTCTAATTTCCGCTCAAAATACGCCTTGGCAGGGCTCCACTACAAATGTACATGTCAATTTCTTTTGTTGATCCTTTGATTTAATATATCAAGGTTCTAAGTTATTCTGGTTATGGGTTTTACCTCAAAGGTTTGCGCCTGACAACAGTTGCCAACTGATAAAATTTACCTCATTAGTTAATCACAAAAGGTTTCCAGTTTTGCCGTCAGATGGCAGCAGCATCCAGAGACCACCTTCCGCAAATAAAACTGCTGCGGCCGAGTATAGATGGCGTACTTCAGGGCCTCATGACAAAGCTGGAAGTTCATCGTCTAATCGTGTGTGATACCGTAAACACGGTTTAAATTCATTTATAGGTATTCAATATCCAAGACACATAATATCAAGCAAATTGACACATGGAAAGAAAAACGACGGGGTTTTAATAACTGTTTCCATTTGAATCGTCATTAACGGCTGTAGCAAAGACTTTAGTATTTATTGTAACATAATTGTGGCATTTCTCGACATTATACAGAGCTTAAAACAGATTTATAAAGTATTCACAAGCTTTCGCAACATTTGCATCATAGTTTATTCGCTTTTGATCCCAGCAAGACATAACCCTCAGTTAACAGGGTACCACGGAAGCTCCTCACCACCCATCTTACAGTAATTGCCATCTTTGCTTCCTTGTAAAGTTCGTACGTTTTATCAGTTTGGATCGAACTCGACAAGGTTGCATAAATTAACCCTTGATTTGAATTAATTTTCTTATTTTGTTTCTTTTACGACCAAGAAATTAATAAATAACAGTTCAAATAGGAGGATTCTTTGGTGTTTGAACGTGAGGGTAACATATAAAAATTAAACTTAGTGGCAACTCGTCATTCAGGGCTGTCAACTGACGAATCTTTGAGGGACGGTGTAATACACCTAAGAAAGCTCTGTTTTGGCGGTTTGATTCTTATAAATGATTTAATGTTTATTTATACAATAAAAACTTTTCGTTGATTTTTTATCCAGGTATTTATTGCGCTCAAATATGTTCAAGTACAAAAAGTTGTGGTAGCACTGATTCCTCTTTCCAGGTTGAGAAGTCACTCTTGCCAATCGAAATTCAATTAAATATGTCTAAATTTCGCTCAAAATACGCCTTCGTAACGCTATCCTACAAACATCATCAGTCAATTTCTTTCTCTTATCCTTCGTTTTAATATGTTAAAGCTCTAGGTTATTCTGGTTATGGGTTTTCATATAAAGTTTACAACTCTACAACAGTTGCCAGTTGTTAAATTTCTCTTTCTTGACGACCACAAATAGTTCATTTTTGCCGTCAGATGGCAGCAGCATCCAGACGCTACCTTCAACAACCTTTGCCGGTAAAAACGCCGGGATCGAGTATAGATGGCGTGCCTCTTGTTGAGCAGGACATTAACAATTACCCCTGCGTATCGTTACGTTTCTCTCGTCGTAACTCTGGTTTTTGAAGGCGTTTTTTTTTTTTTTTTCTTTTTTGCTGAAAATTTCAAAGATAGATTTGGGAAGCATCCATTTTGACTTTAGTTTAATCAAGATGCCAAAGAGTGTTGCTGGGGCCGTGCCTAAGGACAGAGTGGCGATGCATCTTGATGTCGTTTCTTTGATTCACATTTTTGCATTTCTAATTTTTGCCATGAATGTGTACTTATATTCACGTATATAAGAGTTTTATAAATAGAAAGGTTTTACTTATACACTCGCAGGTATATATGCTTCCGTTACTTGTCACCGAGACCCATCTGTCACACCCAGAAATTTATGAAATATTTACTATCAATATTATCTTATACATTTTTGTCCTAAATATATAAAACTATACATAAAATAAAAGGAAATTTTATCAGCTATACGACAAAAAAATATTTCAAATTCCTGTCACTAATAGTTTTTGTGCTAATGTTAGTATAATAAGACATGTTATTCAAATTTACATTTTCACCTACACTAACTCGTTTTTATCTTACTTTTTTATACTTAAGGGGGATTTAAATATTTACAAGCTAAAATTCAATCATTTGCCGATAAAACGAGACCTAAATAATCACTCTAGGATAAAAATTTAACGACGCTAGAGGGATTTAAAAAAGATTTTTCTTGTATAGTCCAACTGTTCCTCAGTGGCAACACGAGAAATTTATACGATCGTTTTCTATCAATATTTTCTCTTACATTTTTTGCCCAGAATATATAAAAATATATACAAATACAACGGGAATTTTATTAGTTAATCGATAAAATATATATCAAATTCATGTCACTAATAACTTTTGTGATAAAATAATTAAAGTAAGACCTGTTAGACAATTTTTTATTTTCAGCTACGCGAGTATAATTATTTCTTACTTTTTTTGTATACTTTAGTGGGATTCTGATGACTTAAGGATAAAGTCCAATCATTTAATGAGAGAATAAGACCAAAATGAGTTCTCTATTATAAAAATTAAGGATGCCAGAGGTATTTAAAAAAAAAAAACTTCGACTTCACGATTGCTCGTTGCTATCTGAGACCTGGCGTTCGCGGTGACAGACACACTCGCAAAGCCGTGAAGAAAGAGTTCCTTCTTTACTATCTCTCCTCACTTCAGCCTCAGTTACCAGTTACGCTTTTCTTTTCACAGTCAATACAAGACATTTCTTTTATTGTCTGAAATAGATGCCCACAGAATTAAACGGCTAACTGTAGCAGACGATTCAATTAATCATTTTGGAGGATGCATGCCTACAACTTTCATAGAGTTTCAACGATTTGTTTATCAAAATCGTCAAGCAACGGTTAACCAAATATAGTTTCTCAGCCAAAGGTGATAGAGTTGCCAGCATTATCTTTCTGAAATGGCCGCAACTTTTTTAATTTTGAAAATGATGTACTCAAATTAGTTCAGTATGGTTATGTTATACACAAATTCACTTATTTTTATAAATCTTACAATTTAGAAACTGAACAAAACTCCAATTCACGTAAACAAACCCAGAAACATTTAAACTTCATGACAACGTGAATGTAACACTTGCCAACATCATAATTCTTAAGAGGCGATGTAATGTACTTTAAAGAGAACATTGACCGTCATTTTCAGTACAAATTGTAATTAAAATCAAAATAAAGTGAATTTAAGTTTTTATGGGCTTGTACTCTTTAATTTGTTCGCCTATCTTGAAATAAACTTATATTTTACGTTGGTACTCCTGACTCCTACCTCCTCGGCATGAAGACACGTTTGCTCATTGCCATATTCTCACCACGCAACTCAATCAAATATTTCTCAATTCCACTCAAAAAACGCCTTTGTAAGGCTATCCTGTGCACAAAATATATAAATTTCTTTCTTTTATCCTTTGCTTTAAAATGGCAAATCTCTAGATTATTCTGGTTATGGGTTTTTCATCAAGAGTTTGCGCACTACAACAGTTGCCAGTTGATAAAATTTCCCTCATTAGTCAACCACAAAAGGTTTCCAGTTTTGCCGTCAGATGGCAGCAGCATCCAGACACCATCTTCAGCAAATAAAACTGCCGCGGCCGAGCATAGATGGCGTACTTCAGGGCCTCACCTCATGACGCCTTTGGGAGTGCATTGTCTAATTGCGTGTGATATCGTAAACAAGGTTTAAAATCATTTATAGTTATTTAATATACAAGACACATATTATATTAAGCCAATTGATACATAGAGAGAAAATCGACGGATTCTGTTTCCATTTGAAACGTCACCAAAGGCTGTAGCAAAGACTTTAGTATTTATTGTAACAATTGTGATATTTTCCGACACTAAACAGAGCTTAAAAACCTGGGAAATGAACAAATATATATAGCTTTCGCAACATCTGCATCATGCGTAATTACTTTTAATTCCAGTAAGTCATAACGCTCGGTTAACCCGGGACTACAATGTTCCTCATCGTCTTGCCGACAGCAATAATTAGTGCCATCCTTCCTGTTGAGTTCTTATGTTTATCAGTTTGGATGGAATTTGTTGTGGTTGCTCGAAGTTATTCTTAATGTGGATTTAGTTACTTTTTAAGTTAAATTTTCAACAAAGAAACTAATAAATAACAATTAAAATAGGCGGATTCTTCGGTGTTTGAGAGTGAGGACTGCTGGAAATTAGACTTGGTGGCAACTCGTCATTCAGAACTGTCAACAGAAAATTCCATGAGGGACGTTGTAATACACTTAAATAAGCCATATTTTCACAGTTTTCTTCATATAAAGTATTAATTTATATTTAACAACAAAATAAAATTTTTTCTTGATTTTTAATTCCGTTAACTATCGCGTTTATATATGCGAAAGTATAAAAAGTTGTGGTAGCTCTGATTCTTCTTTCCTGGGTGAGAAGTCATCTCAGCTCATTGCCATATTCCTACCTACGTAACTCAAACAAATATTTCTAAATTCATCTCAAAATACGCCCTTGTAAGGCTATCCCATACACAGTATATGTCAATTTCTTTCTTTTATTCTTTGTGTTAGTATGGGAAAGCTCTTCGATATCCTGGTTATGGGGTTTTCACCAAAAGTTTGCGCTTACAATAGTTGCCAGTTGTTAAAATTCTCTCTTACTAGTCAACCACAAAAGGTTCCCGGTTTTGCCGTCAGATGGCAGCAGCATCCAGACACCACTTTCGGCGAAAACTTCTGTTAAAAATGCATCGGCCGAGTATAGATGGCGTACTTCAGGGCCTCATAACGCCGTTGGGAATTCATTGTTGAGTTGCGTGTGATGTAAACAGTTACCCTTCCGATGATACGTACATTCTATAAGGTTCAAATTCATTTATAGGTATGCAATATACAAGACACTAATTATATGAGGCAAATTAATATATATATATATATATATATATATATATATATATATATATATATATATATATATATATATATATATATATATATATATATATATATATATATATATATATATATATATTATATATATAGAAAAACGACTGATTTTAATGTTTCCAACTATTTTCATCTGAATCCATATTAACGGTTACATCAGAGACTTTTAGTTTTTATTGTACCAAATTTATTGTGACATTCCGACATTACACAGAGCATAAAAACTTAGGAAATAAATAGATATATTTAAGCTTTCGCGTCATTTGTTTGAGTTATGATAGTGTAATCGCTTTTATCTCCTGCAAGTCATAACGCTTGGTTGACTGAGTACTACAAAGTTCCTCACCATCCTGCTCACAGTAATTATACAGTTCAGTATTCGGTATGGAGAACAATTGTTCCCGTTATTATGAGAAAAGGCCGTTGGGAAGGGCAATCTAATTAAAAAAGGAAATGATTCCTTATTACTGCGATGAATAAGTAATGATTGTCTGTGAGGAGTACTCAAATTCAGAAGACTGAATGGTTTGCTGAAGGTAGGGTCTGGATGCTGCTGCCATCTGACGGCCAAAGAATGAACTATGTTGTCGACTTGAAAGAGAAGAGTTTAACAACTGCCATAAGGCGCTAAATTTTCATAAAATAAACTTAACCTTTATAACCTAGAGCTTTGACATATTAAAACAAAGGATAAAAGAAAGAAGGTTGTATATATTGTGGGTAGGGTAGCCTTACAATGGCGTATTTTGAAATTAATTTAGAAATATTTGATTGATGGTCGTAGGTAAGAACATGGCAATGAGTAAAGGTGACTTCTCGAGGGAGAGGAATCAGTCTACCAACGGGAAAGATAAGTATATTTCAATATAGACGAACAAAATAGACAGCAATTTCTCATAAAAACGTAATATTTTATTGGTTATTATCTTTTAATTAACATATGTAATGAGCATGACTCTCAATGTATTACCTATAACACATTGCATCGCCTTTTAAGGAATATGATGTTGGCAACTCTTACTGTACAATGCCCGTAAAGTTTAAAGTTCTGTGAGTTTGTTTAGGTGAATTGCCTTTTTGTTCAACTTCTAAACTCTAAGATTTACGAAAATAAGGAAATTTATGTACAATATAAGCTTACTGAACTTACCTTGGTACATTAATTTCAAAATTAAAAAGTTATGAACCATTTCAGAAAGAGGATGCTGACAACTCTGCCTCCGTTGGCTAAGGAACTGCATTTGGTTAGGTGAAGTATGATGATTTGATAGAAACAAATAAGATAAACTAATGCTCGAACCTTTATGAAATTTGCAGTCATAAGTCCTCATAAGTGGTTTAATTAAACTGTTATCTGCGGTTAGCCAGCGAATTCTGTGGCCATCTGTTACAGAAAATTAAAGAAATATCTTTGATTGAATGAGAAGAGAATAGTGAAACTGGTAACTGAGGTAGAAGTGAGGCGATTCAGTAGAACGCTAACTCTTGTTGAACGCCAAACCTCAATGAGCAGCGAAAAATCGTAAGACGAAAGTCTTTGTCAAATAGCTCTAGCGTCGTTAATTTCGTATCCAAGAGAGCTCAGTTTGGTTTCGTTTCGTCGGCAAATGATTGGATTTTATCCTTAAATCATCAAAATCCTCTTAAAGTATAAGAAAGTAAGATAAAAATTGAGTTAATGTAGCTGAAAGTGAAATTAGTTTAACATATCTTACTTCACTTATCTTAATAAAAAAAACTATGAATGGCAGAAATTTGAAAAAATTTTTTGTCGTATAGATGATAAAATATCCTTTTCATTTATATATGCTTTTACATATTTTGGGCAAAAAATGTCAGAGAAAATATTTGATAGATTGCTGTGTGTGACAAATGGGTCTCGTTCACAAGGGGAAAATGCGTACATGTAACAGCTTTCTGTTCTATAATATTCATATTAATGTGTATATAAATCTGTCATGGCAAAAATACGAAATACAAAAATGTGATTAGAAGGAAAACATCGCAACTTTGCCCTTAGCCCCCGTAACACCTCTGGGCACCTGGAATAAACAATAACAAAGTAAATACTTCACAAAGCTACTTAAGGTTTTTAGCCCCACAAAAAGCCTTCAAATAACCAGAGCTATGACGAGAGAACATGACGATACGAAAGGGTAATTGTTTATTATAGCACACTCAACTAGACAATGAACTTCAGGAGGCGCTATGAGGCCCTGAGGTACGCCATCTATGCTCGGTCACGGCATTTTTGATGGAAGCGTTTGCTGAAGGTGGTGCCTGGAGGCTGCTGCCACCTGACGGCAAAAATGGAACTTTTTGTGATTGAAGAGGAAGGGAGAATCTTAACAGCTGGCGAATGTTGTAAGGCGCAAACTTTTGAAGAAAAACCCATAACCAGAATGACTTAGAGCTTTGACATATTAAAACAAAGGATAAACAAGGAAAATTGACATATGTGGTGCGTAGGATAGCCTTGACCTGAATCAGGGCGTATTTGTTTTTTAATATATATATGAATCAAATAAATATAGGTGGACTACGCGTCTGGTCACTGTACGGATATATTGATAATGTGGACTGTTTGTCCAAGAAATATATATATAATTTTTCTGAATAAATACTCCATTAGATATCATCCACTTTTAATGAGGTATATTTTAGTAATATATATATATATATATATATATATATATATATATATATATATATATATATATATATATATATATATATATATATATATATATATATATATATATATAATTACAGTTTACAGTATTTTAACTTTTTTTCTTTAATTTCGTTTTTTTCTTTAACTTAGATATTCTGTTTTGTTATATGTTCCTAAGCGAATTCATGACTTTTGCACTTTAACATAAAAATGTGTGCTCTTGATAAGTAACAACAACAACAACAACAATAATAATAATAATAATAATAATAATAATAATAATAATAATAATCTCTAGGTAGGCGGAAGAGAAATTCTTGCATATTCTCAAAATGTTTCTCGAAGAATTTCAGCTGAAAATCACTCTCATTTTTCAGTCCAAGTTTATGGATGACTGAATAACTAATTAAGATAACAGGTGAGGTTCATGGACCTCTCTTGTATATTTTTTGCTGTCATTTAAGAGCATTAAATCCTACTTTTTCCTTAAGTGCCTCTTTTTGTTTTCTTAGAGTTTTGATTTTTCACAAATGACCAAGTATTAAGCTGAACCTTTTAGACTGGAATATGAACGGAAAATAATGACCGAATAAAAATTTTGATTTTAATATCATTGCACTGGAGTCTGCATTTTTCAGGTAAAGCCTAGTATTTAATTTCTATGATTTTAATGTACACAGAAAATAGCTAGTGATGAATAATGTGATACAACGACCTTTGCAGTATTAAAGAAAGCTAATGTACAGACAAAATAATAATTAAAACGAGACAGAATTATCATTGCAAAAATGTTATTTTCAATTCGTGAAACTGGCTTTTTAGTTTTCTGTAAAAGAAAACTAATGTGCCGGCTTTGTCTGTCCGTCCGCACTTTATTCTGTCCGAACTTGTTCTGTCCGCCCTCAGATCTTAAAAACTATTGAGGCTAGAGGGCTGCAAATTGGTATGTTGATCATCCACCCACCAATCATCAAACATACCAAACTGCAGCCCTCTAGCCTCAGTGGTTTTACTTTATTTAAGGTTAAAGATGGCCATAATCATGCTTCTGGCAACGCAACAACACAAGCCACATCGGCCGGCTGAGAGTTTCATAGGCCGCGGCTCATACAGCATTATACCGAGACCACCGACAGAGAGATTTGTTTTCGGTGGCCTAAGTTATACGATGCACAGAAAACTCGATTGCGCCGAAGAAACTTTGGCGCATTTTTCACTTGTTCTATTTTTCACTGAAATATAGAATTATTTCACTGGAATCTGTATCATAAAGGCAAAGCTTAATATTATTTTTTAAAGAGCTGACTATACACAGAAAATAACTAGCGATGAACAATATAATACACAATCCTTTACAACTATTTGTACTTTTATATATTGAACGTGGGTAAGATAAAGATAAAATAATACTGAAAACGAGAGAGGATTATCATAGGAAAACAATATTATGTTCATTTCGTGAAATTGGCTGTTTCTAATTTTAACTGAATTACAGACTTGACAAACCAATAATTGAAAATAGGTCCAAAATAAGCAATGAAGTTAAGCTATGTTTTTTTTAGTCGGATTCATTAATATTTGATATTCATTTGCCAAATACGAAAACTAATTCTTTAATAAGTGATATCTAGAAAACAACAAACGAAAAATTATGTTTTTTCTTTTTTCTTTTGCATTAAAACTTGGAAAATCAAGTATAAAATCAACAAAATGGAACTGAAAATAAACTGAAAATAAAACCTGGTGAAAATGTGGTTCTCTGGAAAATGAGCTGAAGAAATGTTCCCATGGGAATAAAAAACATGTTTTATAAACTTGTCTTATAAACATATTCTATAAACACTTTCTATAACCATGTTTTACAAACATTTTCCATTATCATTTTTATAAACATGTTCTATGATAATGTTTTATAATCTTGTATAAACAAGTTTTGCAAAAATGTTCCATAAACGTGTTTTATAAACAAGTTCTATAAAAATGTTTTATAAACGTTCTGTAAGCAAGTTCTATAAACATGTTCTACAATCATGTTTCACAAACATGTTCCATAAACATGTTTTATAAACAAGTTCTATAAAAATGTTTTATTATAAACGTTCTATAAATATGTTCCATAAACACGTTCTAAAAACGTGTTTTAGAAACATGTTCCATAAACATGTTTTGTAAACGTGTTCCATAAACATGCTTTACAAACATGTTTTATAACAATGTTCCATAAACATGTTCCATAAACACGTTCTATAAAAACGTTTTACAAACGTTCTATAAACGAGTCTTACAAACTTGTCCTATAAACATGTTTCACAAACAAGCCTTATAAACATGGCTGATTGATAGCCCGCTGAAAAAAAAACAGGCTGCCCGCGTCGAGGGAAAATAATCAGGAAAGCTGAGACGATTAAGGAGAAAACTTTTTTTTTGAGGAAAATCTGGGAGGGAAAATGGCGGTTGTTGTTGATTGGACGGATTAGAGACCTTAAAGATGGATTGGACATCTGGCGCCTTCCCAGTTATGTCATATCTTCGATACTTCTCTTTTTTTTTATATTTTTCCTCCTTTTTTCTCTTTTCCCAACTTCTTGGGGGAAGAAGAGAGAGTGAGGCAGAGTTTTTTTTTTGACGCATTTTTATTTTTTATTTATTTTTATTTTTTTATTTTTTATTTTTTATTCCATTAACATTTTGTAAGTTGTAATCTCGAGGGTTAACCGGATTAGCCAGTATTCCATACGAGTACTCCTCTGTTCTAGATTATGGAATTTACTTCCTCATCTTTGTTCCTCATTTTTCATTCTATTAAACAAAAATAGAGGAAATTGGGGTTTAACCAGATTTTGGAAATCACTTCCTCCCTCTGTGCTTCACATTATTTATCCTTCTAAAACAAAACCCCATCACCAAGGTTTGATCTCAGTAGCCATGCTCTCTCGGCCACGTCCCTTCTGTGCAACAGACTTTAGTTTAGGAGTCTGTTGGGAGGGGGAATGAGTCCCCCTGAGGCCCGAGAGGTGTGGGTCCATTCAGAGCAGGTACTGCAAACTAGACCTGGAGCTTTTCTTCCTCATCTGCCTAAAGTTTGGACTTGGGGACGCCCTTCCTTTTTTCCTTTTTTTCTCATCTGCTCTGTTTTATCCTTTTGTGGTTTTCCAGATCTATCAATTTGGGGACTCTGTGAACAATTCTATCATCTATTTTTGTTTTTTTTTTTTTTGTGTACTGTTCTTGGCTGTTTTATCATCTATTTATTGTTTTTTTGCTTTTTGTTTTTATTTTGTTTTTTTTTTTTCAGGATTATCAATTTATTATCAATTTATTTTTTTTGCTATAAAACCATTCAGGATGTGAACAATTCTATCATCTATTTATTGTTTTTTTGCTATAAAACCATTCAGGATGTGAACAATTCTATTATCTATTTATTGTTTTTTTGCTATAAAACCATTCAGGATGTGAACAATTCTATCATCTATTTATTGTTTTTTTGCTATAAAACCATTCAGGATGTGAACAATTCTATTATCTATTTATTGTTTTTTTGCTATAAAACCATTCAGGATGAACAATTCTATCATCTATTTATTGTTTTGCTATAAAACCATTCAGGATGTGAACATCTATTTATTGTTTTTTTCTATTGAACAATTCTATTATCTATTTATTGTTTTTTTGCTATAAAACCATTCAGGATGTGAACAATTTTTATCTATTTATTGTTTTTGCTATAAAACCATTCAGGATGTGAACAATTCTATTATCTATTTATTGTTTTTTTTGCTATAAAACCATTCAGGATGTGAACAATTCTATTATCTATTTATTGTTTTTGCTATGTTGAACAATTTTTATCTATAAAACCATTCAGGATGTGAACAATTCTATCATCTATTTATTGTTTTTTTGCTATAAAACCATTCAGGATGTGGACAATTCTATTATCTATTTATTGTTTTTTGCTATAAAACCATTCAGGATTGTGAACAATTCTATCATCTATTTATTGTTTTTTTGCTATAAAACCATTCAGGATTTGAACAATTCTATTTATTGTTTTATCTATAAAACCATTATTGAACAATTCTATTATCTATTTATTGCTTTTTTGCTATAAAACCATTCAGGATGTGGACAAATTATCTATTTATTGTTTTTTGCTATAAAACCATTCAGGATGTGAACAATTCTATTATCTATTTATTGTTTTTTTGCTATAAAACCATTCAGGATGTGGACAATTCTAAATTTATTAAAACCATTCAGGATGTGGACAAAATCTTTTATTGTTTTTTTTTCTTATTTGTTTGTTTTTTTAAAACCATTCAGGATTTTATTTAGTTTGTGAACAATTCTATTATCTATTTATTGTTTTTTTGCTATAAAACCATTCAGGAGCTCATTTATTGCTTTTTGATAAAACCATTCAGGATGTGAACAATTCTATTATCTATTTATTGTTTTTGCTATAAAACCATTCAGGAGACAACTATTATCTATTTATTGTTTTTGCTATAAAACCATTCTGAACAATTTATCTATTTATTGTTTTTTTGCTATAAAACCATTCAGGATGTGAACAATTCTATTATCTATTTATTGCTTTTTGCTATAAAACCATTCAGGATTTGAACAATTCTATTATCTATTTATTGCTTTTTTTGCTATAAAACCCAGGATTTCATTATCTTTTTGCTATAAAACCATTCAGGATTCGTTTAATTTATTGTTTTTTTGCTATAAAACCATTGATGTGGAATATGTTTTTGCTATAAAACCATTCAGGATGACAATTCTATTAATTTATTGTTTTTGCTATAAAACCATTCAGGAAAAATTAATTTATTGCTTTTTTATAAAACCATTTATTCTATTTATTGTTTTTTTGCTATAAAACCATTCAGGATGTGGACAATTTTTCATTGTTTTTCTATAAAACCATTCAGGAGGACAATTCTATTATCTATTTATTGTTTTTTTGCTATAAAACCATTTTGTATTATCATTTTGTTTTTCTATAAAACCATTCAACAATTCTATCATCTATTTATTGTTTTTTTGCTATAAAACCATTCAGGATGTGGACAATTCTATTATCTATTTATTGTTTTTTTGCTATAAAACCATTCAGGATGTGGACAATTCTATTATCTATTTATTGTTTTTTTGCTATAAAACCATTCAGGATGTGAACAATTCTATTATCTATTTATTGTTTTTTTGCTATAAAACCATTCAGGATTTGAACAATTCTATTATCTATTTATTGCTTTTTTTGCTATAAAACCATTCAGGATGTGGACAATTCTATTATCTATTTATTGTTTTTTTGCTATAAAACCATTCAACAATTCTAAATATTCTTTTTTCATAAAACCATTCATTCATTTAATCTATTTATTGTTTTTTTGCTATAAAACCATTTGTCTATTTATTGTTTTTGCTATAAAACCATTCAGGAGACAATTCTATTATCTATTTATTGTATGTTATGAACAATCAATATAAAACAGTGAACAATTCTATCATCTATTTATTGTTTTTTTGCTATAAAACCATTCAGGATGTGGACAATATTATTGTTTTTTTGCTATAAAACCATTCAGGATGTGGACAATTCTATTATCTATTTATTGCTTTTTTTGCTATAAAACCATTCAGGATGTGAACAATTCTATCATCTATTTATTGTTTTTTTGCTATAAAACCATTCAGGATGTGGACAATTCTATTATCTATTTATTGTTTTTTTGCTATAAAACCATTCAGGATGTGGACAATTCTATTATCTATTTATTGCCTATTCCATTCAGGATGTGAACAATGGATATCTATTTATTGTTTTTGCTATAAAAATAATGTGGACAATTCTATTATCTATTTATTGTTTTTTGCTATAAAACCATTCAATGTGGACAATTCTATTAAAATAAAACCATTCAGGATGTTGAACAACATCTATTTATTGTTTTTGCTATAAAACCATTCAGGATGTGAACAGAAAGGTCATTTTTTTTTATTGTTTGTTTCCTCTTTTAAGTTTGTGATACGTATGAGTTCAAGATACAAACAGCGACACATACACCACTTTTAATCGCATGCCCATTTCAATTGCATTCGTTTAATACTTAAGCCTTTGGAATATCGACTTTGAAATATACATAGAATGATGTTAACTTATTCATTTTCATCCCGAAGTTTTGCATCCATTTTGTATTTCTACAACAAAATGTAGCCTATATAGACTTAATTCGCCGATTCATTTTCATATAGGTAACAAATTATGTGGCCAACAGTAAGATATTCTTAGAGCAGAATTCATTTAATCACTTGTCATTACCGAGTTGATGTGTTATGCAACAATTCAGAGCTTCAACACTGGTGTATAGAGAATAGGATGTTCATTTATGTATTTTCATTCCTTAGTGAATGGATAAACTCACAATAATGAGGAAAGAAAATATGATGTTAATTATCTATATATATATATATATATATATATATATATATATATATATATATATATATAAATATATATATATAATATATATACATATATATATATATGTATGTATATATATGTATATGTTTATTAAATATGTATATATGTGTGGGTGTGTATATGTGTACGTTCGTGCGCGTGCATAAGCGTGCCTGTGCGCATGCAACTAGGTAGGTATACGACTCCGCCTAAAGTTTTCATCGAGGAAATCCGCTTATCTCGCGGATATCTCGCAAGACATATATTTTCATCTGCAAGAAAAAAAAAGAGGAAAAAGGAAAAAGAAATCCCAAGACCTTGGATTTACCGGAGTAAATCCTCTTTGAACCCTGATAATAGAAGTGTTTTCTCGCTTGAATTTCCTCCCCGAGGTAATTCCTGACAAAAGAATCGCCTTATTTTGACTGGGTGAGGAAATTGTCTCTTCCTTCCACAACCCCCCCCCCCAACCCCTTGCCCCAATTCCCCCATCTCCCTCCCACTCCCCCTACCACGACGTCTTCTCTGAGACGTCGGCATACCTGTCCCTCCTCCATTGCTTGGTAGGGATTATCATTCCGTCACATCTTTCTACACTTTTTTTTTTTTAATGCTTGAAGTCTTTTTCTTTTTCTCTCGGGTAATGACTCTCGGCCATGTTTATTTCAGGCTTCCCTGTTTTGACATCTTTGCTTTCTTTGGGCGTCTGGAGACGCTGTTTGGATGTCTGAGGCTTGTTGTGTTACGTGGAAGTCTCAGACGTGTTTCTTAACTGAGGCGTGTTTCTTGTCTGAGACGTGTTCCTTATGCCTGGACGTCTAGGACGCGTGGTTTTGTTCCTTGTAAATCTGAGACCTGTTACGTTTTCCTTAAAGTTCTGAGACGTTTCAAGGCTTCTTAAAATCTGAGACCTCTCTCTCTCTCTCTCTCTCTCTCTCTCTCTCTCTCAATCTGAAAGGTGCCTCAATTCCTTAAATTTACGGACGTGCCGTAGTTCCTTAAATGTATATGTGTCTCAGTTCCGAAAATTCTGAGACATGCCTCAGTTTCTTAAAGGTCTGAGACGTGTTTCAGTTTCTTATAAGTCTGAGACGTATCTCAGTTTCTAAAATGACAGATATAAGTCTAGTTTTCTTTAAAATTCTGAGACGTGTCTCAGTATCTTTAAAGTCTGAGACGTATCTCACTTTCTTGAAAGCTTGAGACGTGTCTCAGTTTTTTAAAGTTCTCAAGCGTGCCTCATTTTCCTTTCTTTTTTTATCAACGACGAGTCTCTGATCCTTGGAAATCTGAGACGCATCGCTGCACCATGAACGTCGAAACGTGTCTCAGATCATCGGAAATCTCATATCTGAATCGGCTCCATTCAAATCTGAGGCCCTTTTCTTAATTTGACTCTCATCTTTGTCCTTGGAAAATCTGAGACGCGTCTTTTCGCCTAGCCCGTATTCATTCCCTGCTTTATGTATGTATGATAATCATACCTATCTCTCTCTCTCTCTCTCTCTCTCTCTCTCTCTCTCATTTTATCTAAGTCGGTGATTGCTGTGACCTTTAAGGTCAGGTAAATATTCTCCCCTTGATAGTTTTCAAAAATGAATTGGGTCCTTCCGCTCAGTTCGAAATTCATAAAAGGTCAGACCGAGACGTAATGGTTCGTAAAGAGAGAGAGAGAGAGAGAGAGAGAGAGAGAGAGAGAGAGAGAGAGAGAGAGAGAGTCAGGCCAGACAAATATACAAAGAGAGACAAAGCGAGCAGAAATTTCAAATGAAAACAGAGAGAGAGAGAGAGAGAGAGAGAGAGAGAGAGAGAGAGAGAGGGGGGTGACAGAGAAAGTAAAATATTGTGTCTGTAGAGAGAGAGAGAGAGAGAGAGAGAAATATTGTGAGAGAGAGACAGACAGACAGAAAGAAAATTATTTTGTCTGTAAGAGAGAGAGAGAGAGAGAGAGAAATATTGTGTGTGCGAGAGAGAGAGAGAGAGAGACAGAGGGAGAGAGGGAACCTTAATCTTCCAACTAATGAGTTCTCATACACATAAGCTATTTTTCCATGCTTGATAATTCAGCAAGAATTAATGTGCAAAGGGCGAAGAGAAGGGAAGGCATAATTGAAGCGAAGATAAAATAAAAAAAAAAAATCCACAAAAAAAAGAAATATTTTTTTTTTACGTTGCAAAGGACGAGAAACGTTCCGGCAAAGTGTTATTAAAGCGATCAAAGATGATGGAGGAATAAGACATGAAAAACAGACGTTAAGAAGTGTAGAAGAAAAAGGGCCACGATAAAGATGGGAAGAAGAGGAGATAGAAAACAAAGGGGAGTGCATTGGTAAAGATAAAGATGAAGAACAGGGGTGTGTAAGGTAATGGTGTGACATGAAAAGAGTAATATTGAAGTAATAATTAAAATGAGAGAGGGTGCATTGGAAAAGATTAAGAGGACATGTGATATATATATACTGATATATATATACTGTATATATATATATATATATATATATATATATATATATATATATATGTGTGTGTGTGTGTGTGTGTGTGTGTGTGTGTGTGTGTGTGTGTGTGTGTGTGTGTGTGTGTGTAGTTTTTAAGCTCTTAGCAAGTATTTTAAGATGAAATTGCAAGCCTCACACCTTTTTTTATTCCTGGCTACAAACCTTCCACAGTCGACTGGCCATTCATTTAAAGTTTATATATATAAATTATATATATATATATATATATATATATATATATATATATATATATATATATATATATATACATATATATATATATATATAAAATCAGTATCAATGGTAAAAAGAGGCTGGCCTGAGCTGGATAACGGTGAACTAAAAGCAAAGTTTATTCCACACTTCCAATCGCCATTACATCCAGAAAGGAAAAATATAAGTAAAACATTGCGTTATATAACATTATTAATCTATATACTCGTATGTATATACATCGGAACGTGACAAGCCTAAAAATAATAAAATTACCACTGGCAAAAGCCTTTTCTAAATGGTTCCTATTTTTGGAGGTGGATGGGGGAGGCTCACTGTAATTCTATTCTTCCCGAGGTCCATCAATAACTCGTTCATGATTCAGTAACAATTAGAAATTTACTAGGCATAGCCTTCAGCTTCTATTCAGTCCGAGGTAATGACTGCTATGATTATGCAAATGGAAGTCCATTCATTCGTTTGAAGAGTACGATGAACAATGCATCAGGTTAGGTATGTATGATATTCTGCCGAAATTGTGGTTTAATGCATATGAGCAGAAGTATAATAATGTATTAGTTTAAATATACTCGGTATTTTGCAAAATTAATATCTATTCATTGTAAAGAAAATAGCAGTAGTATTTAATTTACATGTCTGATATTTTACTAAATTGAGCTAATCACTCGGTTCCATTCATTCTTTTGAACAGAATCCTTAAAAATGTATCAGATTAAAAAAGGGTTGAAGTCTTGCCAAACTAGAAAGGATTTTCAGAGTAGCCCGAGGATGAAGTATCCTACGACACTGAGCGTAAGGATCTGCCTAAAGTCACGAAGGATGTGCGCCGAGGATTCTTCTAAGGGGGTGACAGGGGTTATATCTGTAGTTTTGAAACCTAAGATTTCTCTCTCTCTCTCTCTCTCTCTCTCTCTCTCTCTCTCTCTCTCTCTCTCTCTCTCTCTCTCTCTCTCTCTCAGATACCCTCTTATACAAAAGCAGAGAAAATCAGATATCATCACTCGCTGTCCTCGTATCCTTGTTTGAGTTGACAGCAGTCTCTCTCTCTCTCTCTCTCTCTCTCTCTCTCTCTCTCTCTCTCTCTCTCTCTCTCTCTCTCTCTCTCTTAATAAGGATATTCTACCAGTAGTTTTACATTTAAAATATACTTTTTGGTGTACTGGAAAAAATATTCCAGGATTGCATTCTCTTTAAAAATGCCTGAAGTTGGGGTGGTAACATTTTTTATTACTTTTCTATTACTTTTTATTAGTTTTCTAGTTGACATTGCTTAAATTGTTCTCACTCATTCATTTCGCTGGCTTCTCTGGTCTCATTGTAACCCATTGCCACAGAAAACAGACTTGTATGGTCAGCTGTAATCATCAATGATACTTGATTTACTGTATGCTTATGCAAATTAATGTAGGTTTAATATAGTTTTTTTAATCGTTATAATGAAAAAATCATAATCTTGTGATTTTATCTTTTGGCAAAATAAAAAAATAATTTCCTCGCCCCTATATACTTGGTTAGTTTAAACAATAGAACTGTGTTGGAATTATTTTTACATTAGGTACAAAAGGATATTTTAACCATATTTGAACAAAGTACAACACCAGTAACAAGATACGCCTACATACTCACGCATATATATATATATATATATATATATATATATATATATATATATATATATATATATATATATATATATATATATATATATATATATATATATATATATATATATATATATATACTGTATATGTATATATATATATATATATATATATATATATATACATATACATACATATATATATATATATATATATATATATATATATATATATATATATATATATATATATATATATATATATATATATATATATATATATATATATATATATATATATATATATATATATATATATATATATATATATATATATATTTATATATATATATATATATACATATACATATATATATATATATATATATATATATATATATATATATATATATATATTATATATTTATATACAATACGATAATGCTACATCCTGTCAGTCCGTCAGTTTCTTATACATTTAGGAGTGGGGTTCCAGCACCAAATTCTTCCCTCTACAAACCTCAGCAGACACTGCTACCCATATACATCTTAGCAGACTAGTAAGCATCAGGCCAGGAGCAACTCAGGACCTAGCAAACGTGATTCGACCGCTGCACCGCTCAGCCAAAACCACCCACTTCAGCTGATTGCACTTGACACACGGTCTGAATATTTATCATCACTCTGCCATCCATCTGCTTACACATTTCATCCCGAGTGACCTTATATCCGTCGTCATCAGGCAGGTTTATGCCTGACCTGGCCTGCTTGTAACGTCAGTATCGCGGCTTCAGGCGCTGAAATACGTCTCTGTGACGTTCAGAAGGCATTAGCCGTCGCGTTCATTAGGCGTGTTTACGATACGGTTAGTTGATAGTGGATACTCAATGCGCTTTCGTGACTGCATTGAGACGGTTGAAATGACCAGAAAGCTCGTCTTGGGCGTTTAATCCAACGCGTAAATATTACTATCAGCATTTATGTTTCCAGACGACGTGCCTTCACATAAATTGAATGGATGAAACGAAGAGTGAAGGAGAAATTAGTAAAATGTACAATAAGCAGCTAAAGGAACACGATTTTCGACATGACTGAATGAAAATGATTAAGGACCGAAAGAGACATAAGGGAAGTGGCTAAAAAATATTGAATGGTGACGAAACGAAGGATAAAAGGATGCAATAGGAAATAAAGGCTGAAATAGACAAAATAATAACAGAAGAGTAAGGAATAAAGTTCAAACTTAAAAATAAATCAAATAAATATTTGATAATAAAAGGAACACTAAAGAAATACTTTAACAAAAGTGAAATAAAACCTGATGAAAATGAAATTTCAAAAAACCTTTCATGAGAATAGGATAAGAATCTCAAAACGAAATAAACTGATTGCAGAAGGAACAACAAAACACTTGAAAGGAAACATTATATGGCAAGACAACAGCTGAAGGAGATTAAAAGAAGCAGTTTACAATGTAAGTATATTAAATGTACAAGGAGTAAAAACTAAACTTGGGAAAAGTTAAGATTATTAAGAAAATACAGAAAACCTTGCCAGGAAAAATATACGCTTACGCAACTACTAACCTTCTATCACCTTGAAAATATACTTTACCTATTTTCAGTTGACTTTGCAACAAAATTTAAGACTGATAAACAGTGAAAACTAAAAGAATATTAGACAGATATAAAAGGAATTTCACAAAAACATCAAGGGAATCATCAAAATGCAAAGTAACAATGCAGAATGTGGTAACAATAGCATTAACATCCATTGTTCTGTCTCATTAATTATCATGAACATGAACGCTCTCTATCTCCGCCTGAAATGGCAACCTAAAAACCCGAAGTAGAATGAAAAAAAAAGATAAAAGAGAATATGTAAAAAGGGCATCAAAGAAACCTGGAGAGAGAAAGCTTCACATAAATTATAAAGTACCAAGAAGGCAAATCTGGCAAGAAAAAAAAAATATCCCCATTACCTTGATGAAACCATTTTTTTTTCTTCAAAATGGTCACGAAAATCCTGTAAAAATAAATAAGATTAACAACGGAAAAAAAAGACATAAAATTTACAACAAACTTTCTTTAGAGGAGAGAATAAAGAAAGTGCAAAAAAGATATGAAAAAACTAAAAGACAAAAGATTAAATAATTAGTAATGTAAAAAGCACAATAAGGCTCCCTGAGAAGAAATGTTAAAGACATTATCTGAGGAATAAGGAATTAAAAATGCAAAGGACGAAGGGTTATAAAAATTGTCTTGTAAAAAGCACAATGAGAGATATTAAAGTTATTATCTGAGGAACAGAAATTACAAAACGAGAAAGATCGCAGAAACCGTGTTGTCAAAAGCACAAGAAGACGTATTAAAGATATTACCTGAGAAATATGGAACAAAAAGTGCAAAAGACGTAAGATCACAGAAACTAAATGATAAAAATTACGAAAAAGAAGAAATGAGATATTCAAGAAATAGTAAGGAAAAGTAATTCTTTAAATACGATCAAAAGAAGGAAGGTCGAAGAAACAGCGAGAGGTTTAACAAGACAAGAATACCTGGCCGGAAAAATCTCGGGTTTCGCAACACTCCCTTCGTTTGTTTGCTATCGACATAAACCGAAAACAAACTCGGGGATTTATTCACTCATCCCTTTTCTCTCCCAGTGCCTCAGCCAGCGGCCATGAAGCACTGGAGGCATCCCTTTTATACGTCTGGTCTGCTCGAGAGAGAGAGAGAGAGAGAGAGAGAGAGAGAGAGAGAGAGAGAGAGAGAGAGAGGAGGGGGCGGGGGTGAGAAAAAGCACAGCAACAAAGGAATGTTTTTGTGTGTGTGCCTGTCTGTCTCCCACCTCTCTCTCTCTCTCTCTCTCTCTCTCTCTCTCTCTCTCTCTCTCTTTCTCTCTCTCTCTCTCTCTCTCTGTCTGCAACTCTTTGTCTGTCTCTCTGTTTGTCTGTCTGTCTGTCTGTATCTCCCCCCTCTCTCTCTCTCTCTCTCTCTCTGCATCTCTTTGTCTGTCTGTCTCTCTCTCTGTCTGTCTGTCTGTCTGTCCCCCTCTCTCTCTCTCCTCTCTCTCTCTCTCTCTCTCTCTCTCTCTCTCTCTCTCTGTATCTACCTCCCTTTTTCTCTCTCTCTCTCCCCCTCTCTCTCTCTGTCTGGGACCTTTTTTTATTCCGTTTTTCTCACCCCAATTGGGTCATTCCCTTCCGCAAGATTACTCCCGAAATGACGGTGGGAAAGGAGAGGATGAGATTGTAAATACTGTATTATTTATTTTTGCGAGGACGACTGGCTCTCTCTCTCTCTCTCTCTCTCTCTCTCTCTCTCTCTCTCTCTCTCTCTCTCTCTCTTCTCTCGTTGGTTTTATTCTTTGTTTCTTTTCCCAGCTGCCTGCTGGGATTGTTGTTGGAGATTGTTGTTGTTGGTGGTGATTGTAGGGGAAATCGTAGTGTTTTTTTTTTTTTTTTTGGCTTGTGGGTGTTGTTGCTCATTGTGTTGTTCTCCTTAATTGGTTGTTGTTGTTGTTGTTGTAGACAGCACTGGTTGTTACTTTAACCAGCTTCGTGCATGGATGTTGTTGGAGGTGATTATAGTGGTTGTAGTGAAAGGGTTTTGGCATGTAGATGTTGTTCTCACGGCATTTTTCCTCAATTGGTTGTTGTTGTTGTAGATAGTACTGGTTGTTACTTTCTCCAGCTTCGTGCGGGTGTTGTTGGAGGTTGTTGTTGTTGAAGGTGATTGTAGGAGTTGTAGTGGAGGTTTTTTTATCGTTTGTGTGTTGTTGTTCATGGCATTGTTCTCAACTAGTTGTTGTTGTAGACAGCACTGGTTGCTAGTATGCTGGCGATTGTAGTGATGATAGTGATGGTGAGAGTATTGATATTGTGGATGCGTTGTTGGTGATTGTAGAGGAAGGGCGATTGCCGTAGTGGTAGTGAAGAAACAATTTTGCTGTTAATGGAATGGTAGCGTGGTTTCTTTGATGGTGACTGAAGTGTTGCCATAATCATATTTCCTTTAGCAATATTAGAATTTTTTTGTTTTCTGTAAAAGAAAACTATTGTGCCGGCTTTGTCTGTCCGTCCGCACTTTATTCTGTCCGCACTTTTTTTGTCCGCACTTTTTCTGACCGCTCTCAGAGCTTAAAAACTAATGAGGCCTGAGGGCTGCAAATTGATCATCCACCCTACAATCATCAAACATACTAAATTGCAGCCCTCTAGCCTCAGCAGTTTTTATTTTATTTAGGGTTAAACTTATCCACAATCGTGCTTCTGGCAACTCAACAACACAGGCCACCACGGCCGGCTGAGAGTTTCATGGGCCGCGGCTCATACAGCATTATACCGAGACCATCTAAAGGTAGATCTATTTTCGGTGGCCTCGATTTTACGCTGTACAGAAACTCTAATGCGCTGAAGAAACTTCCGCGCATTTTTTACTTGCTTTTATTAGATTTTACTGGGTATATCTGTACTTTCCACTGAGAAAATACAACCACTGCCCCACTCTATTTCTGGGCATTTACTAATCTTCTATGCACTTATCACCTGATAATGGTGAGTGAAATGGTTTCATTATCATAATTCTCCCATAAAAATATAAGGAGTTTTTTTATTAAATATTGCAGGTATATTTTGTATTTTCTACTAAAAAATACTACCAATTACTTATTTTATTTCCTGACATTTAATGGGTTTCTCTGTATTTATCACCTAATAATACCAGCAGTATTATACACATTAACATTCACTAGACATTTCTGTTCACCCTACATTTACTAGGCTTCTATGTACATTCACCTAATAACAGCAGCACTATTCTACACATTAACATTCACTAAACATTTCTGTACACCCTGCTTCAAAAGCTTTAGCCACGAATTACTTCCGTAATAGCTTTTTCTGTGTCATGATTCCACCTCATCCTTAAAAAAATTATTAGTCTTCCTCCTCCTTAACATTTACTGGCCATTACTGTCCTCCCCTCACGAAAATGCCAGTCGAATTCCTTCTCCTTTAGACCACATCCTTAGGCCTAACAGAGCCGGTCCTTCTTCTTCTTCTTCTTCGTCTTCTTCTTCTTCTTCTTCTTCTTCTTCTTCTTCTTCTTCTTCTTCTTCTTCTTCTTCTTCTTCTTCTTCTTCTCGTCGTCGTCTCGTGGGAAATCACACTTCCTAAGCCACAAGTCCTCACTTCAGATCACTTTCTCTTAATGGGATATCGGGCGGAGATATGCTGTATCAGTCCGAGAAGAAGAGCTTGATGACGGAGTAGTCTTGAGATGGTGGGGTAAAAAAATGGGATTAGGATGTTGGAATGAACGAGGTAATTATGCCTTCAAGAGGGATTGCCTTGATGAGGGGTGGGGGGAGGCTACGACTGACCGAGGGGAAAATGACCTCGTTTTATTATTATTATTATTATTATTATTATTATTATTATTATTATTAGAACCTCGAGATTTTAGTTAGCGTATGTCGACAACCTGAAACTCTACGGTGGTATCACGCCATGTTTAACTATCGCTTCCACGTACCAAAATAAAAAGTAACTATAATCTCTGAAGCCTTTCTCCGACTGCCCTTTGCGACAGAACATGCTTAGAAGAGGGTCTACTCCTTCTATTATTATTATTATTATTATTATTATTATTATTATTATTATTATTATTATTATTATTATTATTATTATTATTATTATTATTCAGTATGTGAACGTATCCGCATAAACCAAACAAATATAATTACTCGTTAGTAATCCCCATGAGGAAAAAATACCGTGTGGAAATAATAAGAGTAAAGATTTCATTTGCCTGTAAGAGATCAGGGGTCCATATCAGTCTTGTCTAATTTATTTTTGAACCTTAACACAATTACGAGGCGTTAAATGGAAGGTTTTCGTGCTGGCATAAGGCCAGCTTAACCTAAAACCAATATATACAAATATGTAATCAAACATAATTTATCAAACAAAAGGATCCAAAGAAAAACATCATTTAGGAAATTGAACCAGAAATGAAATGGCTCCTTTATATCATATATAAAGATCAACCTTCTGGCTGATTTATTATGGAGTTAATCTCGAGGGAAAAGAAGAAGAAGAAGAAGAAGAAGGAAAAGAAGAAGAAGAAGAAGAAGAAGAAGAAGAAGAAAAAAGAAGAAGAAATAAAAAAAGGAAATTCCAAATGCTCACAGTGAACAGAGCACGATGAAAATGCGGGAGTCAAGAGACAATCGTCTCGACTTAATTAAATGTATCAGGAGAAAGAGAGAGAGAGAGAGAGAGAGAGAGAGAGAGGAGAGAGAGAGAGAGAGAGAGAGAGAGAGAGAGTCTAAGGAGTAAGGATAAATGAACGAAATGATAAGAATGAAGAATGGGATAAGAAGAATTAGAAGAAAAGAGAGATAATGCCGAGAAATAAAACTAAGTCGAAAAGAGAAGAGAGAGAGAGAGAGAGAGAGAGAGAGAGAGAGAGAGAGAGAGAGAAGAGTCACTTAGATTAATGGTTTTAAAATGCCTCTCCCCAAACCTTTTCCTCAAGGGCCATTCTCTCTCTCTCTCTCTCTCTCTCTCTCTCTCTCTCTCTCTCTCTCTCTCTCTCTCTCTCTCTCTCTCTATGTGTCGTTCAGCGTGACGAATGATACTTCACTTTCAACCCCAATTTTATTGATAGGGATTGAAAAATACTTCCAGGGATAGTTTCTTTCGTCCTAATTTTCATACTGGACATTTTATTCACTGGAAGGATATTTAGATTTTCTTTTACTCAAATTCAAACATAACTTCTTGGTTATATTTAAATTTGAATATATATATATATATATATATATATATATATATATATATATATATATATATATATATTATATATATATATATATAGATGTGTATATATATATATATAATATATATATATATATATATATATATATATATATATATATATATATATATATATATATTGTTTATATACATACATTTGTATATATGCAAAAATCAAAGTATTTTTTTATGTCAAGAATTTCAGTGTAAAAGAAGATTCCGAATATTTAGAGGCTGAAAATTAAGAGCATGATTCAGTCACTATTGTAAATTTTTTTTGCAACTGAAGGCCTTCTTCACTGGAATTTCTTTCATTCGTCTATGTTCCCTTAGGTATGATGTATCTCACTATTTGAGGAGTTCCTCCCATTCAGGAAAACTTAAATATCCTTATTTTATTGTAGAAGATTCACAGGCTTATCATTCACATCAAGTGATTTTTAGCTCCAAATATTCAACCAAGAAATTATTATGGACTTAATAAACCTGTTATTATTATTATTATTATTATTATTATTATTATTATTATTATTATTATTATTATTATTATTATTATTATTATTATTATTATTATTATTATTATTATATTAGATAATGAAGGTGCCTATTCATGTGTAACTACAAAAGAACTGCAACTGAGGTGCCTCTGATTTATAAAGTCAATATATATCCAAAAGAACTGAAACTGAGATGTTCGACATATGTATAGGAACATTAGTCAAAATTGAATTCCTAATTCTATTAAAAGCTAATATATATATATATATATATATATATATATATATATATATATATATATATATATATATATATACTATATATATTAACTTCTGTCTTTAACTTCTGAGTAATCATTTCCAGCCCAATTCTACTGAAGGATATTTTCCAGAGATGTGGAAATATAAGAGATATTTTCTGAATACAATGATGTCACTCCGCTATGAAATAAGATTCAAAAGGTCACGGGGTCAAGGTCACCTGAAGGGATGACCTTTGCAACACACCTTCCGACTTTTATCTTGATATGACTCTTACAGAGAGAATTTCCTTGGCTTCCAAAAGAAGTTTCACCTTATATTTACCTGTTTTATACTTTTAGCGTCCTTTGGGAGATATTTCAGGTGGAATGATAGAGGGAAGATTTTACTTATCGCTGTAAGGTATTGATGTTACTGGATCAGTAAGTGAGAGAATATTCATATTTATATATATATATATATATATATATATATATATATATATATATATATATATATATATATATATGTATATATGTATATATACATATATATATATGTATATGTGTAGACATATACACACATTGTATATATGTATGTATATATATATATATATATATATATATATATATATATATATATATATATATATATATATATATATATATATATATATATATATATATGTGTGTGTGTGTGTGTGTATGTTGCTATGTGTATGTGATAAACATAGCTGAAATACACATCTGTAAATCTGTGAAGCTCCCTACACGTCTTGTCAGATGTGTTTAAATGCTCAGAAGATATGAGCCCACATATCCAGGGGGGCGGAAATTTCGTAAGATATATCAAAGGATATATATATATGTCTATAACGTCGCAGGTGGAGGTAGAAAGGGGATCTCCCTCCCCTTTGGCCTGCGTTTACACAGCAGATATATCCTCGATAACTCTCCCGAAGAGATATAATTTAACTCGGGGCCTCTGGTACATCCTCGATAACTCTCCTTAAGAGATATAATTTGATATAATTTAACTCCGGAGGCGATTACGAATTCCATGAGTTCTCCGAACTGTAGGTCGCTGCTTGTAACGACATTTCTATTTGTGAAGGCAACGATAACAGTTATAATAATTGCTATCACGGGTGCTTGTGCTTCTCGCTCGCAAGCGCGGTTTTGCTTGGAAGGGTTAACGACTTCTATATTATGACTGGGATGTTTCCTTCGAATGTAAGTGGCGCTTCTGGGCTTTCGAGAGTGTCTGACATGAATGCTTTTAACGAAAATTTCTTTAATGTTTTTTTATGGTTTCATATATAATTTTATTTTGTCTTTAATATATTATATTTATTTATTAATCTTCAGCCTTTCTGGAATGTTCAACTTGAAGGATTTTGATCAATGTTTCATCGATTTAATTTTTTGATTGTTTAAAAAATTTATTTATTTCTCTAATTAATGGAACACGTTTTCACGCATTTATTCATTTATTCATCTCCACGTGACATCTTTCCTCTTTTATCGACATCGACAACATATATTTTTCTGCGCTAAAATACTTTTTAAGTTATTAATTATTTTTAAGCAGCGGATCTCTAGACTGAAATGCAATGCGATCTTATTCTATAATTGTCCTGATGAGAGATTCCATATGAGCGTTTATCCCTCTATATATACATTTTTCGTCTGTTTATATTTCTGTGAATTGTATTTTGAAAGAAACCTGAGAAATTCTTAACTCATTCTGATATATATGTAAATATATGCATATATATACAGTATATATATATATAAATGTATATATATATATACGTATATAGTCTCTGCAATTGGGCGGCTACTTGGAAATCTTAGCTTAATGATAAATAAATAATATATGTGTATGAAATACTTATATATATATATAGATAGATAGATAGATAGATAGATAGATAGATATACACACATATATTATATATTTGTACATATATACATTTATGAACATAAAAATATGTATATGCATATATATATATAGTGTGTGTGTGTGTGAGAGAGAGAGAGAGAGAGAGAGAGAGAGAGAGAGAGAGAGAGAGAGAGAGAGAGAGAGAGAGAGAGAGAGAGAGAGAGAGAGAGAGTGACGTTATGCAACGCTTTCGATGCTGTCTGTCACCATCATCACTATTATTGACACCTAACTTCGAGGAATATCAGCCATTAATCGTATTGATAAACACAACTGGGTCAAGTGTATCTAATATGACTGTTCCACTTATAATTCTCCTTATTGTCTGGCAAACTTTGGGGGTTCTCACGTAAGCGGCACTGGGCGACTAGGAGGCCTGAGAGCCTATAGATGGGCATCTTGTTTTTTTATTTTGTTAGCCATAATGTTTATATTCTCGTTAAGGATTATTTAGTTTTTTTTTGATGAAGTCTCAGTTTTTTACTTTCTGTCAGACGAAAATATATTTTAATAAGAAAAAAAAAAATATATATATATATATATATATATATATATATACTACCAGGACCTCATTGAAACTAGATGATATTTATTCCAAAAAATTTACAAGCTTTCCAGGATTAACAGTCCGCTAGATACCATCCAGTTTCAATAAGGTCTGGTTAGTAATATATATATATATATATATATATATATATATATATATATATATATATATATATATATATATATATATATATATTAAACATTCCTTCATAAAATTTTTATATAACATCTTTATGGTATTTTCGTCAAAAGAAAATTTAACGTCATTGCTCTGGGAAGCGACAACAAAAATTTTATTCTTTTTGTTTTTTTGAAAGAGAGAACTTTAATGTTGACCCCTATCTGCGAGCAACGGAAAAAGGAAACAGATGTCTATTTTTCCCGTTCCAGATTGAAAAACCATTGTCACAGTTCATGAACGTTTCACGGGCAACAAAAAACGTCAACAGATACATTCTGTACCGTCTGAGAAAGAGAAATTCATTGACGACGTTCGCTTATTTTTCTCGAACAGCACATAACAGGATAAGAAAATTCTCTGTTCATTCGCTTCTCTCGAGCAACACAAAACAGTTTCAGACCATTAACGTTTCATGAATGATATAAAAAACAACTTAGCATTTAATCCTGAGTCGAAGGTGAAATTCAGTATCAACGTTCATTAACGCTTCAGGGATGACGGAAAACAGCTCCGGAATCATTTTTCGAAAATAGCACGAAATCTAGTTCCATCGTTCAGTGACATTTCAAGAGCAACAGAAAACAGCTTCCGAATCGTATTTTCACCCTTCCTGCTCCCTCTCCGTTCATTTACATTCCAGGGATAAGGGAAAACAGCTCCGGAATCTTTTTTCCACCAGAATAGAGTGAAATCTGGCTCCATCGTTCAATGCCATTTGGAGTGTAACAGGAAACAGCTTCCGAAACTATTCCTCCCCTTCTTTTTCCTAATCAATCTGGCATCCACTGAACGCCCTCCGCTTAATACCTTAGGTATCACCCAGCCACCTACTTGCCGGACTCCACGCCCCACCCCCCCCACCCCAAAAAAAAAGACATCCACCCCCCTCCACCTGCAAAGGCCTAGTTCCCCCATCTCTCAAAACTTCTTCCATCTCATCAGGTGAATTTCGCGGCGAAGTACCGGCTCGAAGGTCAACAAAACTGGGGAAAAGTTGGAGGGGATTAAGAGGCAAATAAAAAAAAGTAAGAATTCTGAACTGCGGAATCAACTTTCTATTGCTAGAGGTTTCGAAGACTTTAATTTGATTCAAGTTTGGGGGGACGCAGCCGTGTCCGACATGGAGAGAGAGAGAGAGAGAGAGAGAGAGAGAGAGAGAGAGAGAGAGCAGTATACGAAGTAACCGAGAGAGAGAAAGAGAGAGAGAGAGAGAGAGAGGAAAACTGAGAGAGCAGAATTCGAAGTAACAGAGAGAGAGAGAGAGAGAGAGAGAGAGAGAGAGAGATCACAATACGCAGAGAGAAAAAGTGAGAGAGAGAAAAGAGAGAGAGAGAGAGAGATCAGATCAGCACACGAAGTAAGTCAGAGAGAGAGAGAGAGAGAGAGAGTGAGCAGAAACCAAGTAGTAGTAGCAGTAGAGAGAGGAGAGAGAGAGAGAGAGAGAGCGAGAGAGACAGACAGACAAACGGAATAGATGATAAAGGAAGAGTAAGAGAGCAGAAAATTATGAGAGAGAGAGAGAGAGAGAGAGAGAGAGAGAGAGAGAGAGAGAGAGAGAGAGAGAGAGAGAGAGATTAAGATGAATTAGGAAAAGCCGTAAAGAGATAGACAAATAAACACAGAGAAAGGCTTTAACAAACACGACAACATCATAAAGCAAATCAAGCGAAGGTGAGACACACGCAAAACCGGAAATAATAAAACGAGCGTGATAAATCCCCATAACAATAAAGCGACGGAATACCTGATAAAAAGAGAGAGAGAGAGAGAGGCAAAAATGCCGCGCAATTAAAAACGATTGAAGGGAACGTCGGGGGATATAAGAGGAAAGATTACCACCAAACTGTTTATTCTCATAAATTTATTCCAATAAATCCATCCTCACGAATTTATTTGAAGATAACGATGAGTATTTACATCTTGGCGAGTAATGTTTCAGCTGACTACTCGCTCGAATAATCCCCGGAGATTTATGTTCCAGACGCGTTGATAATTAAAGGATTACAGGAGATGCTAAGGCGATTTCATGAATAGAGAGAGAGAGAGAGAGAGAGAGAGAGAGAGAGAGAGAGAGAGAGAGAGAGAGAGAGAGAGAGAGAAGGTAAACGAAAGAGGGGGAATAGAGGTATTCAGTTTGAAACAGACAGACATATATATATATATATATATATATATATATATATATATATATATATATATATATATATATATATATATATATATATATATATATATATATATATATATATATATATATATATATATATATATATATATACATATATATAAAGAGAGAGAGAGAGAGAGAGAGAGAGAGAGAGACGGAAGACGAAGGTAGGGGAAGAGAGGTATTTAGTTTGAAACAGAGAGAGAGAGAGAGAGAGAGAGAGAGAGAGAGAGAGAGAGAGAGAGGAAGGTACACAAAGGAGGAGGAAGAGAAACATTCAATTTCAAACAGACAGACATTACACAGAGTGAGAGAGAGAGAGAGAGAGAGAGAGAGAGAGAGAGCGTAGGGAGATGAAAGAGGAAAGACAAACGAAGGAAGTGAGAGAAACTCTTTTTCAAATATATGAACAGACAAACAGACAGACAGTAATAATATCCAAAAGACACATGCAAAAGAAGGAAAATGGAGACAAAAGAAAAATGATAAAAAACACAAACAGAGAAGAAAGACAGAAAGAAAGTAAAAAAAAAAAAGCAAACATTCTCAGAGAGGGAGAAAGAAAAAGAGTTAACGAAAGAATGAAGACACAGAGGAAGAGGAAGAATTAAAAGAAAGGATAAAGACACAGCTAAGAGAGAGACAGAAAAAATGTCGCAGAGAGTGGGGAATTCCTCACCTCCCATGACAGCCATTTCCCTTCTGAGAGAGAGAGAGAGAGAGAGAGAGAGAGAGAGAGAGAGAGAGAGAGAGAGAGAGAGAGAGAGAGACGGGACCACTGGAATATTTATGCGAATCACAATATTCCCGGGACAATTGCAATTTCCGAACGTCCCTCCAGATAATTCATAATCACTGCATTACCGCCATTTAATACTTTCGTTTTATTTCACTTTCTTTCTGCGAGGAAGCTTAATGGATATGAATGATTTCCGACTAAGTATCGTTATGTGCTTACATGTTTATGTATATATATATATATATATATATATATATATATATATATATATATATATATATATATATATATATATATATATATATATATATATATATATATATATATATATATATATATATATATATATATATATATATGTATGTATGTATATGTATATGTTCTTTATATATATATATATATTTATATATCGATGAAATGATAGAAATATATTCCAGTTTTTTTTTTTAACAATTACCTAGAAATTAGATTATATATATAGTGTATAGTATATGTGTATCCAAGATATTTATGTAATGTAAATATGAATTTACAATATATATATACATACATATATTATATATAAATATGTATATATATATATATATATATATATATATATATATATATATATATATAATAATGTGTGCCTGTGTTGATTGTGTGTTAATTAAGTTGTATAATTGTTTGAATTCTGTAGACGAGAATAATTGTAAATTCCTATTTACAGTTAGTAAATAAATATTTTGGATACACACATATATGGCTACTTAATACACTTTATATCTTGGATAGTTGCTAATCTTAATTTCTAGGTAATTGTTACAAAAAAACAAACTGGAATATATTTTTCCAACATCATTTCATCGGAATTTTTAAAAACCAGTTATCAGAATCTAACCTTCAAATTATTTACGATGAGCAGAAAAACTATGAACATAAAGAAACGAAATTGTTCGTTTACTCATAGTCTTTCATCGCTGACGACCGCAAATTCTGTCATTGTCATTTAATTCCGTCATTTTTTCATTTATATTCGCAACGCGAAGTATAATGTGCAAACGCATTTGCGCAGACAAATGGTGAAATATTTCACTTTTGATTTCAGCACAATGGACCAAAAGTAATAAACGTCATTCTTAACTTCAAATCGTTTAATGGCTGGTTTTTCTTCCTTCAGTCCTTGAGAAATGGTTGAAATATTGTAGGACATTTGTTCTCGGTAGCTGAGAGAGAGAGAGAGAGAGAGAGAGAGAGAGAGAGAGAGAGAGAGAGAGAGAGAGAGAGAGAGAGAATACTTTGTTACATCTTTTAAAGCTTTAATACTACGTGCATCTCCTTCCTTCGTCAGAGAAAGGGAGACAGGCAGAACGAGAGAGAGAGAGAGAGAGAGAGAGAGAGAGAGAGAGAGAGAGAGAGAGAGAGAGATAATACTTTGTTGCCTTTGTTTATCATTGTAATATTAAGCAGGTTCGCCATCCAGTATGTGTGTGTGTGTGTGTGAGAGAGAGAGATAGAGAGAGAGAGAGAGAGAGAGAGAGAGAGAGAGAGAGAGAGAGAGAGAGAGAGAGAGAGAGATAGGGAGAGATGCCGTACAATATATTATTAAATAGCTTAACGAGACACTTAATTACATTCACCTCGCAAGAAGGATTGTCTGTTAAAATAAATAGCAGGCTTGGTGTGGACCTTCAGATTCGGTGCAACCAACCAAGACAGTCATTATAAATACAGTTAGATAGCTCTACGGATTCCATATACAATAAGCGTCCATTGTGGTATATTAAAAGGAAAATAGAAATCACAAACTTTTATTGCCTGTAGATGATATAAAAGTGAACAAATAAAAATTAAAAATGGTAAAATCTCTAAACACGAAAGGCCCTTAATATGATAATTTCCCATAATCCCCCACTTGCAAATCAAAACTCAAATCAAAAAGAAAACAAGAAAAATATGAATGAATGAGGTGAATGGCCTCTTAAAAAAAAATTCCTGATATTTCTCAGAACGATTTTAAAGTTATCGTTAATTATCCCGTGCCAATTCCCACCCGCTCTCTCCCCCACCCCCTACCCCCGCCTACCCCATCCCACCTCCTATTCCATTTCCTATCCCCGCTACCCCCCAAAAGCCATGAAATAAAAAAAATAAAACCTCCCTTTCAGCATGTAAACTCTTTAGTGTCATTAATGCTTTCAGAGCCTCGCAGTTTAGACTCGAGATGGAAAGAAGTGGATTTCATAAATTCGGCTTCAGCCTGAAATGAGGCATATTTGGGTCAAGGGTCATTGCTGATTCCAAGTTAGCGTTTTGGTTTTTTTTTTTTTTAATTCTTAATTTTTTTTTTTTTTTTTTTTTGCTTCCCGGAGTACTGAGAAGTGAATTTATTGATCAGTTTACTCGATGTCAATTAGCATTTAGGTTTCTTGTAATGGTATTTGTTTTTTTGTTCGTTATTATTATTATTATTATTATTATTATTATTATTATTATTATTATTATTATTATTATTATTATTATTATTATTATTATTCAGAGTGGACCCGAAGTCAGGTGAGGTTCCATAAATACGAGTTTATTATTATTATTATTATTATTATTATTATTATTATTATTATTATTATTATTATTATTATTATTATTATTATTATTATTATTATTATTTGTTCAAAATAGGTTTGAAGTCATGCCAAGTCAGAGATCTACGTAATAATAATAATAATTTTATTATTATTATTATTATTATTATTATTATTATTATTATTATTATTATTATTATTATTACAACTACTACTACTGCAACTACTACTACTAATACTATTCTACTACTATCACTATTGCTACTACTAATTCTACTACTTATACCATCCAAAACGTCAAAACTCATCAGGAATTACGACTCAAAATAACGTACAGAAACCCTCTGAAAAGACTCCATTTCAGAACCCGTCAAACACAACTGAGATTCCTTCCTTATCCCTTCTCATCCGCCAAAAGGGGATTCATCCCACTTCTACTCGGAAACTTTCCCTGCGGATTCTCAGGTACCTCGAGTGCAAGAGAGGGTGTCGTTACACAGAGGGAAAGTCCTAGAGAAAGTGGAGTGAAGAAGACTTTTTGTTGTTGAATGAACTTCTAGTAGAAGTTCGGGTTCTAGCACGGAGAAGCTTTTTATTCACGGGGAGAGGATTGGAATTGAATCAGACGCTTGCATCTGTTGTATAGTTACGTACAGACACGCACGCACACACACATGCACACACACACACATATATATACATATATATATATAGATATATATATATATATATATATATATATATATATATATATATATATATATATATATATATATATATATAACCACCGGGATGAGGTCACTGGAATCATACCCCGGTCCACCTGTGCTCAAGGTGCCTGTGTGTCAATAGTGTTTGACCCTTATTGATGGTCACCCATCTGCTTGCTGACCAAGCTCAATATTGGCGCTTTGCTGATCATAAGATCGGCTTTATGGGATAGTTAGTTAGACATATAGATGGTTGATAGATAGATAGATAGATAGATAGATAGATAGATAGATAGATAGATAGATAGATAGATAGATAGATAGATAGAGCAGAAATTTAATTTTCCTTCTCCCAGAAAAAAAGTTTCAATTTTTGTATGTTTGTATGTGAGAGAGAGAGAGAGAGAGAGAGAGAGAGAGAGAGAGAGAGAGAGAGAGAGAGAGAGAGTGAATGGAAATACGTCAACATTATAAACATAATTTACTTAATTTACGTAATATTCTTCTCTCGGGTATTTACACTTTTCAAATCAGAATAGAGGAAGAAGAAGAAGAGGAAGAAGAAAAAATGATACAAAAAAAACCCATTTGCAAACACGCTGCAAGCACGCCAGAAACTTCCCATTTCGAGCTAATTTGCCTGATTGCATGTTTGCAACGCCGGGGTTCGCTTGCAAACGACCCCGACTGACGTCCTAGGGGGCGCGCGCGAGCGCATTCCGCGCACGTCAATACACCCGCGGTTTAAATCCCCGAAAATACGTTCGCCGCCGCCCAAGTTTGGCAATATGTGCTTTCAT
>NC_089761.1:37829272-37851772 GCF_040412425.1 Macrobrachium rosenbergii | reverse complement strand
TGTGTGTGTGTGTGTGTGTGTGTGTAATAGTGTGTGGTGCAGACTATCTCATGATTGCTTCACGGATATAATTCTCACCATAAACAAAATAGTCCTTAACTTATACGCAATGAGTACAAATAAGAACACACTTTTATACAAACACATTCATAAAAGCTAAGACGGTCAAATAGAAGCGAAACTTCGGGGCAGTTAACCTCTTTTCTCTGGTGACCTTATTGCCAGGTTTCTCTGCAGTACTTATTTACGTGTTCCTTTGCTATTTATTTACAGGTTTCTCCGTGGTCGTTATTTGCTTATTCTTCTTCTGTCCTCAGTTGTGTGTTTCTCAGTTGTCCATATTTACATGATTCTCAGTCGTTTTTATTTACATGTTTCTCAGTTGTCCATATTTACATGCGTCTCAGCCGCCTTTATTTACATGTTTCTCAGTTCCCTATATTTACTTGATTCTCAGCCGTCCTTATTTACATGTTTCTCAGCTGTCCTTATTCACATGATTCTCAGTCGTCCTTATTTACATGTTTCTCAGTTGTCTATATTTACATGATTCTCAGTCGTCCTTATTTACATGTTTCTCAGCTGTCCTTATTCACATGATTCTCAGTCGTCCTTATTTACATGTTTCTCAACTGTCCTTTATTTATATGTTTCTCAGCTGTCCTTATTTACATGTTTCTCAGTCGTCCTTATTCACATTTTCTCAACCGTCCTTTATTTACGTTTCTCAGCTGCCCTCATTTACATGTTTCTCTACTCTCCCTATTTACACGTTTCTCTACTGTCCTTATTTACGTTTCACAGCCGTCCCTATTCACACGTTTCTCTGCTGTCCTCATTTACATATATCCCTGCTGTCCCCATTTACACGTCTCTCTTCTCTCCTCATTTACATGCCTCTCCACTGTCCCTATTTACATCTTATTTACATGTCTACATATGAAAGGTCGATTTGGCTGAACGGTCCTATTTAGAGGCGGTCGTAAGTCGACCTGCGAGAGGTTTTATCCCCGGCATTAACCTTGGGTAATGGACATTCATCTCGGGTATTAATGGCAGCTAATGGCCCCATTCACTCGGATGAAGAGCTTCGCATATACATTAGCATTTATCGAACGTCCCCCGCTAATTCCCCGCGAGGAATTACATAGACAACAAAAGAGGGAAGTCTGGAAACATCGCCCGGGGAAATATTGGAACCCCAGAAGCGATCACCATAAAACGGCCGCTGTTTATGCTTCCTGGCGGCAGCCGGGAGGGAGAAAAGTTATGGGATCTATCGATGTGACTCGGGGTAATAATCACATTAGCGACTAATATCGATAGTTTCTTCCCGCTGACGTGTGGGTGGATCAGCTAGTCATCCGTTTTATCCGAGGTTCATTGTATCTTTCCCCCCCTTTTCTTATAGATATTGGCTGCTGTGTTTTCGACCTGACCCGTTAGGAAGGGGCAGTAACCTTTTTCTCCCGATTATGAGATCTTGGAACGTTTCCCTGCCAGTGATTGTGATCTTACGAGACACGGGGAGGGGAAAACTGCCCGTTTGTGATATGTAAACCTATGTTCACCTTATAAAACATATTCTTCCCGTCTCTTTCTTTCCTCCAGAGCCGCGGGTTCGAGTCGTGGACGAGAGAGGGACGAAAGTGCTGGAGAAACACTACAACAGCGGGAGTATGATCGAACTGAAGTGTATCATCGAGTTCGTTCCTTTCCCGCACGGTCCCGTTACATGGAAACGAGGGAACAAGACGCTCGCTTTCAATACATCCATTGGGGGTATCAGGTGAGATATTAGTTTCGTGAGGCCACTGTTCTCTCTCTCTCTTCTCTCTCTCTCTCTCTCTCTCTCTCTCTCTCTCTCTCTCTATATATATATATATATATATATATATATATATATATATATATATATATATATATATATATATATATATATATATATATATATATATATATATATATAAATATATTATACATACATATATATATATATATATATATATATATATATATATAAATATTTGTGTGTATGCCTATATATTTATACATAATATAATTATATATATATATATATATATATATATATATATATATATATATATATATATATATGTATATATACATATGTATATAGATATAAATATATATATATATATATATATATATATATATATATATATATATATATATTATTCGTAACATAATCCGTGTACATATGGATCAAGCCCACCACAGGGTCCAATAACTTAAAATTCAATCTTACGACAAATATGGGTTCATTAGAAAGAAACCAACAGAACTTAATGGAAAATACAGAAAGAAAAAATGAATTACAAGAAAAGAAAAAATAAATAAAAAAATTAATGAATAACTAAATAAAATTATAAATTATTAAAATACGAGGAGAATTGTTTCAGGGTAACAACTCTGAACCTTCAGGTAAACCAGTCAAAAGGCAGGTAAGAGTTCTTGCAAGTCGTTACGAATTATATAACGGCGCCATGTCTCAAGGGTCTGATGAGATTGAATTACTGCCAACGAGAATTCGCGTAGAAGAGATAACAGGATGATTGGGGTATTAGCAGGGTTCCATTAGCGTAAACAAGGGAGAGAGAGAGAGAGAGAGAGAGAGAGAGAGAGAGAGAGAGAGAGAGAGAGAGAGAGAGAGAGAGAGAGAGAGAGATGTGAGTAGTTTCTTGCCAATAGGTGCTGGATTACCTCATAAAGACTTTCTTGATTATATCATATATATATATGTATATATATATATATATATATATATATATATATATATATATATATATATATGTACATATACCTATACATATATATATTTTTTTTATATATACATATATAAATATATATATACACATATATACAGTATATACATGGAGAGAGAGAGAGAGAGACATATACATATATATATATATATATATATATATATATATATATATATAGAGAGAGAGAGAGAGAGAGAGAGAGAGAGAGAGAGAGAGAGAGAGAGAGAGAGAGAGAGAGAGAAGCTGGGTGAAACAATGAAATGGAGAGAAAAAGAGAATAGGAGAATATTCCAGCGGTTTGAGCTTTGCCTCGCCGACAAGCCCTGTATTTTAAATTCAGATTTGAGAGTGTGTATTTCATGCAGGACTGAAGGAAAGAGCAGACGCACGTACACACACACAAACAGACGGATAATAGAAAGGTTAAGGTCAAAGAGGAGACGGAATGGAAATTTGTATTTTTGATGTCGACGAGATTGCAAATCTCTCTCTCTCTCTCTCTCTCTCTCTCTCTCTCTCTCTCTCTCTCTCTCTCTCTCTCTCTCTCTCTCTCTCAACTTTTCTTTGACCTGTTTCGTTTTCATTTTAAATTCTTTGAAATGTCACTCCCATGAAAAATAAAATATTATGATAGATATAATACTTCAGTTGGGAAAAAATGTCTGTACTTAATTATATTTTACATCACTTTTGAATACTCTGGAATACTTTCATTTAAATCATTCTTAAAATCTACATATCCCAGCATCATCCTATTATTTTTCCATCTGAATTCTGCCGTTCTAGTTTTTTATTTTTTAATCTAAGGATTTTTTTCTTTTCAAGTTTAATTTTCTATTTCGTCGTGCAAATATCTTCGTTATAGGAAAATAGATATAGATACCCATGAATATTACTAATAGTTTCAAGTTTTAATTTCAGAATTAGGTAAGATTTTTAGATTAGGTTCAATTTTTTGTTGTATGTATATATATATATATATATATATATATATATATATATATATATATATATATATATATATATATATATATATATATATATATATATATATATATTATATATGTATATATATATATGTATATATACACATATATATTTATATATATATACACATATATAATTATATATAGATAAATATATATATATATATATATATATATATATATATATATATATATATATATATATATATATATATATATATCAGTGTGAGGGTGGACCAGGGAAACCAGTTAACTCTAACATATTTCTTTATTCCCAACGTTTCGTAATAATTTCTCTATTACATCTTCAGGGATCTGTTGAATAATGAACAGAGCTTTAAAAATCATAAGAAAAATAAAAAAATTTAAAATTTCAGAATACAATACAGCTAAAAATAACACAGAACAAAAAAGCTAAGTCAACCTTAGGTGGAGAGAGAAAACGACAGAATGATTATAGACAATCCAGAACATTCTAATATCAGAGCTCATTTAAAATCTGCAAAACCCATATTGAAAGAAATGACTTCAGCATAATATGAATTGCCAATACTTGAGTCATTGTTTATCAAACAACTAGTCCCCAGTTAAATACCCAAAACCTCCTTTACCTGAGTTAACTCTGTCTATAATCATTCTGTCGTTTTCTCTCCATAATATTATTTTTTAGCTGTATTGTATTGTAGTTGGTGAATTTTAAATTTTTTATTTTTCTTATGATTTTTAAAGCTTTTATAACTTTTAAGTAATCTGTTCATTATTCAACAGATCCCTGAAGATATAGAGAAATTATTACGAAACGTTGGGAATAAAGAAATATGTTAGAGTTAACTGGTTTCCCTGGTCCACCCTCACACTGATGTGCCCTATATACTATCCTTGCTTTTGATATATATATATATATATATATATATATATATATATATATATATATATATATATATATATATATATATATATATATATATATATATATATATATATATATATATATATATATATATATATATATATATATATATATATATATATATATATATATAATATATATATATATACATGTACATGTATATATATGTGTGTGTGTGTTTGTGTGTATGTATGTATGAGTATGTATATGAACACTCAATTATGCCCATATGTATACACTGATATCCTATGCATACAAGTTGAATTGAGAGAGAGAGAGAGAGAGAGAGAGAGAGAGAGAGAGAGACGACTGCCCGACCAAGCAAAATGCAATTAACCCCCATATGCTTTTAATACCCTGTCCATATATATATACAGCACATACACAGAGAGAAACCCACTTTGCACCGGCAGGGAATTTTTTTTTTTTTTCTAAAAGAAAAAAAAACTTTACGGTCGTTAAAATCCCTTTTGCCTCTGAGAGCGTCCGAATCTTTTATGTGTCTATTGATTCGATTCCCTTCAAACAAAACCTCCCTTCATTTCGCATTCGACCAATAGCGTTATTGAATCAGCTGGCTCGCTGTGACACCCTTGTTTACACCGGCCGTTGACCCAATTCAAAATGGCATACACACGTACACGCACATACATACATACACACACATATATACACAGACATACACACAAAAAGCGTGGGGCAGACTTCACACACTTCATTTTTTCCAAAACTTTTTTTTATACTTTTTATTTTCATTTAAATCTTAAAACGCATCTGGAAAGGCTAAAAAATTTTATATATACACAAACACACACAAACGCATACATACAAACATCCACACACAAAACTTGGGGCAGAATCTACATGCTTCATTTTACCAAAAAAAATTTTTTATACTTTTTCTTTTTATTTAAATCTTTCAACGTATCTGAAAAAATAAAAGTTGTCTTTAATCTCAAGCATCCTCAGTTTGCTTTTATTTATTTATTCTTTTTTGTGTATTTAAAGGGAGTGTATTTAAAAGGAGTGTATCTAAAGCGAGTTTTAATGAAGTACCGGCCGTTGAGGGTAAAAAGGATATATGTGTGTTTGTGTATATATTTCTTCGGTTCAGTGAACAAGAAGTGGTGCTCTGATTGGCTCAGCCATTTTTTTCCTCCCCTCTTTCGGATTTAGACTAAAGCCAGTGAAAAAAATTCTAAAACATTTGCAGTTTATATATATATATATATATATATATATATATATATATATATATATATATATATATATATATATATATATATATATATGTGTGTGTATGTGTATACATGTGTTTATATATATATATATATATATATATATATATATATATATATATATATATATATATATATATATATATATATTCATGTATTCATGTATGCGTAAGTGTGTATGTACGCACACATGTAGTCAGTGGCTAGCAATCTATTTCATAAACATTTGCTGAAAACTTTTGATCTCATCCTCTCTGAAAGGAAAAAGGTTTATGGATATACATACAGATACATAGATTGGTCAATATCCATACATATGATATCCTAAAAAAGAAAATAAAAATGTTCAGAAAAAGAACAAACAAAAACTAAAAAACCTCTATACTTCGACCAATAAACTTGGGGCTAAATTGAGAAAGACCGTTGCTTGTATAACTTTCTGTCCAGAAGACAAAATCGAACTGTGATTTTTTAAACTTACTCGATTTTAAATCTTCTTTTCTTTCGACCTTATTTTTAAGATTTTAATTCATTTGCCTAAATCTATTTCAATTTTCCAAATCGATTTAGGATAATTAATCTAAATTCGAGTAAAGGATTTTATACATTATATTTTTTTATAGTTTTGGTTGTTTCCCTCTATCATCCTTAAATTCTCTGAAAGAAACTTTTTAGTTTTCTTCATTTTGAACCACAAACCAAACCCAAAACTTTACTCGTCCAGGTTTCATCCTGGACACAGAGTTATTCCGTGTTAACTCAAAACTTTCGCAAAGATGGTATAAATAAGGCCAGCGTTCGCGGTTTGCAATACGAATTTAGGCTGCAAACTCCACGAGACAGACCTTGGCCCAGTCCTCCAAATCTCAGGAGATATCCCAGGAGCTGCTGAAGGTAATTTGCATCAGAATCAGTTCAGTAACTTTGGCTCAACTCCTGAGGAAAAAAAAACACCCACGGATTGTGTCTGAAGCTGAAAAATGGCTCTTTATTTGGGATGAAAGGTTCACTCTAAACGTTCTCTTTTCTTTTTTTTTTTTTTTTGGTTCAAGTTCGGAAAGCAGTTTTACTCAGGTATTTTGTACAAAAGCTAAAAAAAAAATTGATTGTGTCTGAAGCTGAAAAATGGCTCTCTATTTCGGATGAAAGGTTCACTATAGGTGTTTTTTTTTTTTTTTTTTTTTTTTTTTGCAAGGTGAGATCGTCTTGTCAAGTTCGGAAGGCAGTTTTACTCAGGTATTTTGTACAAAAGCTAAAAAAAAAACTCAGTCTTACACTAGAGTCCAAAAAAGCTGTGTTCAATTATACTATGGTGAAAGGGGTTTATTTATAGATACATTTTCCACGTTCATAAACGATTCATTTTGCAATATACGAACAACGTTTTTACCAAAGGTATCCAGGTTAGATTATTCCCACCCACACTGCAATAGTAATTGATCGAGGCGAAGATGAACTAATTACTGTTTTATGCAACGGTGTACGTGTGAGTGTGAGTTCATATATATATATATATATATATATATATATATATATATATATATATATATATATATATATATATATATATATATATATATATATATATATATATATATATATATATATATATATATATATAAATATATAAATATATATATATATATATATATATATATATATATATACATATATATATACATATATATATATATATATATATATATATATATATATATATATATATATATATATATATATATATATATATATATATATATATATATATATATATATATATATATATATATATGTGTGTATAATTATATATATATATATTATAGAGGTTCTGAGGTTCTGACCTCAACTGCATGTTCACTCAAATTACCACCCTTACTCTATAATGTATAACTTTGTTCCGTTTCCGGTCTAAGGAAATGCACTGCTCTTTCTTGTTTAAAACCTGTATGAGAATAGGATATACATAAAAGACATACATAAACTTTAGTGCTGATTCTTGCTTCGTATAAATAATAAGAGCAGGTCATAAAAGTGGACAAGGACCAGGGGTGAAATCCCATATAATGGCTACAGCGTCCATAGGCAATAAATAACGCCAATACCTTTTCCTTTATGTCCTTTTTATGGGGTGTTTCATGTTTGTTTATTTTTTTTTTAGGCTGGATGGTATAACTGGAGTTACTCATGTGTTTGTGCGTTGATGTGTATATATACATACACACACACATATATATATATATATATATTTATATATGCATATATATATACATACATGTAAATATACATACGTATGTATATATAATATATATAAATATATATACGTGTATATATATATGTATATATATGTAAATATACATACATATATATATATATATACATATAAATATATACATATATATATATATATATATATATATATATATATATATATATATATAATATAATCCTTCTATAACAGCCATCCATGCCTCTACACCTTTAAGAAAAAGTACGTTTAATGTAGAATTATTAATTATTATCTCTCTCTCTCTCTCTCTCTCTCTCTCTCTCTCTCTCTCTCTCTCTCTCTCTCTCCTCCAATTCCCCGACTAGCGTGAAGGGTGACGCCGAAACAGGCTACATAAGGAGTCGTCTCTACGTCGCCAACGCCACTCCACGGCACTCCGGAGTGTACTCCTGCTGGTACAGCAACTACTCCAGCGATACGGTCACCGTTCACGTGATTGCAGGTCAGTGATTGCACTTTGCACTCCGGAAGAGTCCGTGTGTGTGGGGGGGTAAGGTACTTCCTATCTCCTTCTGTGATTCCTTATTTCCAGTATCTATATTTTCTTCAGGTCGATATTTCCATTCGACTTTCCTCAGCAGATCATATCAGTCAGGAATTTCTTATTTACTTCCTTAGCAGTATTCAGGTGTAAGTAATTCCTTTCTCCGTCTTCTGCATTTATTTCCTTTATTAAACATCTGTGAGAGATAATAATCCCTATCTCCAATTTTCCCTGTTAATATTTTCTATAATAATTCATGAGTTTGTAATTCCTTTTTCTCTTATAGTTATTCCATCTCAGTTATAAGTTTTTAATTTCCTTTCTCCATCAGTAAGTCATCAATAGCCTTTGAGAGATTTTTAATCCTTTTCTGTTCTCCATCTCCTGTATTTATCTCTTTATTTTCTTTCAGTCTTATAATTCCTTTCTCCATCACTTGTAATTATTTCCTTCATCAAAGCCTATTAGAGGTTATAATTCCTAGTTCCATCTCTTGTAGTTATTTCCTTTTCTCCATCTCCTGTAAATAATTATTTTCTTCACTCTATGTTGGTAAATAGCTTGCTACCTTTCCTACAGGTCTGTAAGGTCCTATAGTTATCTTCAGCAATTTTTAAAGATTGTAACTATAATTCACTTTCAGAATTTATGCAGTAATTCTCATTTTTCTTGAGGAAGTGCTCATAGGTCAGTAATCACCTATCGCTTTCTTCAGGAATCGGTACGTGTCAGTAATTTGCTATAGCTTTCTTCCGGAATCGGTACAGGGTCAGCTTTTTCCAGGAATTTCAGAATTTCCTATAGCTTTCTTCAGGAATCGGTACAGGTCAAAATTTCCTTTGGCTTTCTTCAGGAATCGACGCAGGTCAGCAATTTACTATAGCTTTTTTCAGGAATCGGTAGCTTTTTCAGGAATCAGGGAATCGACACAGGTCAGTAATTTGCTATAGTTTTCCTCAGGAATCGACACAGGTCAAAATTTCCAATGGCTATCTTCAGGAATCGACACAGGTCAGTAGTAATTTGCTATAGCTTTTTTCAGGAATCGGTACAGGTCAGTAATTGCCTATCGCTTTCTTCAGGAATCGACACAGGTCAAAATTTCCTATCGCTTTCTTCAGGAATCGACACATGTCAGTAGTTATTTGCTATATCTTTTTTTCAGGAATCGGTACAGGTCAGTAATTGCCTATCGCTTTCTGCAGGAATCGACACAGGTACCTATCGCTTTTTCAGGAATCGGTACAAACAGGTCAGTAAAGCTTTTTTTTCAGGAATCGGTACAGGTCAGTAATTACCTGTCGAACCTTTCTTGTATTACAGATCACAAAGGGATCAACAGGGATCAAAATTATAAGTCATTGTCTCTCTGTCTCCTACTTCAGTAATATTTGCAGATTAGTAACTCCGTAATCGTTTCTCCTTAGTAATCCACTCATTATTAGCAATGGTATAATTGCATGTTTATCTCTATATTTTATAAATAATGTGTCCAATAATACTAATTTCTTATTTTTTTAGTTATACTAATAATTGTTACCACGAGAAAGTCCCGAGCATTACTTATTGCTCAGCTCTTGTGGTTATGTATATTTGCCTGAAGATTTATTATTCATCAAATTCTTCCAGTTAATTTTTTTGCTGAATGATCACTTCTGAACCCTTTTTAAAACTCACCTTCGACTTATGTGGGAGTTATTTAAAAAAAATATTCATTCTCATTCCGAATGAACATAGAACCTAAATCAAAATTTTAGTTGAAATTGCCAGATTTCAACAAGCATTAATATAAGATTTCATTATAGATTAAAGCTACTTCATCCTCAAGATCTCGGGGTAATTTTGAATTCCTTTGTATATTTGCTAAAACATCATTAACATATAAAGATAAAAATATCCAGAATTTATATTGATATATCATTTGGGCATTGCTTACAGAAGGCAACTCGAGTACTCTTTGACCCGCAATGAAACGGTTTTTAAACCTCGCATTTTCGGCTTACTTTGACCTTACCTCCCCTCCCATTACCCCTAGGTTACGAAACCAACCCCCCGCCCGAAACCCCCCAACACCTCCCCACATTCCACATACCTAGGCAAACACTCTCAGCCCGCGTCACCGCCACAAAAAAATTTTAAAAATAATAAATGAAAAATAAATGTATAAAGGAAAGCCAATTTTGGTCATGGACCAAAAAAAGGGGGCAGATAATAGTTGTCCCTTTTGACCTAGGAAAAAAAATGGGGGGGGGCCCACTCGTCATTTTTGGGGGTTCAGAGTGATTAAAATGCCATTGGTCTTCGCTTTGTTGCACAGAGTAATGAGAAAAAGGGGAAACGTGGATAAAACACGTCACGTTTCTGCGACTCTCCGGAACCGTGAATTGCTCGTCTCGTTACGGTGAATGTTATGGTGATGTGAAGGGTTACGGTCATGGTGAAGGTTTATGGCGATGGTGAATCTTACGGTGATGGTGAAGGTTGTGGTGACGATGAGGGTCGTCCGTTTATAAAACACTTCATTCATTATTTTTTGTAGCTGAGAATTCGAAGGTACCATCATCATCATAATATTGATTAGAATGTATCATCATCACTATATCCACTATCATCACAATATAGATGATATTATCATCATAATCATCTCTATCGTCCCAATAATCATTATAACGGTGGTGATGGATATAGTGGATGTAATACAATCTTTCAACATAATTTTTATCATCGTTGACATAAGACACTTCATAATTCTTTACTGCGCTGAGTTAAGTATCATTATCATCACTATCATCATAATGACGACGGAGAAGGATATAATGACGGACTTTATTATCATTTAACCATTATGAAATAGACGCTATCGTCGACATCATCAGCATTATTATTATTATTATTATTATTATTATTATTATTATTATTATTATTATTATTATTATTATTATTATAAAAATACTCATAGTAGCATGAGTCTTAAAATGGAGAAACAAATCCACAGTTATGTACAGTATATGTACATATATTTAAAGGTGAAACTGTTTTATCTTTAAATATATGTGCATATACGTAACTGAGGATTTGTTTCTCCTTATTATTATTATTATTATTATTATTATTATTATTATTATTATTATTATTATTATTATTATTATTATCATTATTATTATTACAGTAAAACGCTGGTGTTTGTCATACTTGGAGAGGGAAGCAGGTTGCAAAATTGAATTGTTTTGTTTCCGATGAATACTGCATATCAGTTTACAGAATACGTAGGTAACTGAAATCGGGAGTTCGTCTTCCGTAGAGTTATTCCGATTTCAGTCACCAACGTTTTTGTAACTGATATATTGTATTCATTGGAAATAAAACCATCCAGTTTTGCAGCCTGCTTTCCTCTCCAAGTATGACGAACATCGACAGTAACTAGGAAAGTCAGTCATCGGGAAAAACAGAGAAAACTCTGTACAAACTGAACGCCTTCAACAACACATATTTAAAAGAAGGCCTACTACCTATTATTATTATTATTATTATTATTATTATTATTATTATTATTATTATTATTATTATTATTATTATTATTTTCTCTCATTTAAAAAGATCTTCCATTTTCTCATTCCTCATCGTCATTGTCATACCTGTTACCTACCTAGTTCTCACCTGTCCTCACCTGCCCAGATGTCATTATCCTAATCATCTAACTATCCGTCCTCTAACATTCGTGAATGACGAATCGAATGACGAACAAAACGAACAGGGGAAAAAATTATAACAAATCCGTAATTCCAACGCGCATTTTTATTTGCTCTGATCGTTAGAGCCAATTGGACGGCGCCCATCAAAAGGTGATTAATGATTGGGTATTTGTTTCGCCAGCAAATCCGATGCTGAATAAATTTTCGCCGATGTGAAATGAAAATCTAGACAGAGGAAAAATTGTCACGGTCAGAATTTCATTATCGCTGGCAATCCACTTTTGGGCTTATCAATAGTAAATAAATGATAAGATAAATTCATAGAGCTTTGTATGGATGTTTAAATGAATCGTTATTTTGATAGCCATACCGTTATGTTTGTATTGTACTTACAGTGATTCATAATTATTCTGTCATTGAATGTTGCCAAAGATCAATGCAATGCTCGGATAAAATCGATGAATTATTCCTTATATCATAAATATGAAATGAAAAATGTTTTCTATTTTTAACCAATCCGCAATTTAGAAAAAAATAGACTATTTACATAGGAGAAACAAAAACAGAAATAAATGGCGTACTCGCCATGATATGTGATTTTCAAACAGACATTTCGTTTTTTGTGTCTTTTACGAAGATTAAAAGAAAGCCTCAGACTTTCATAGTAGTTGCTTGACGGGTACCTGGAGAGAGAGAGAGAGAGAGAGAGAGAGAGAGAGAGAGTTGAAAATCACCTCGAGAAAGAGACAAGCAGTAGCAATGAAACCTAATTTTAGTCTCCTTGTCATCCCAGAGAGAGAGAGAGAGAGAGAGAGAGAGAGAGAGAGGGGGAGAGGGAGAGAGAGAGAGAGAGAGAGAGAGAGAGGGTTAATTTTAGCCTCCTTGTTATCAGGGAGAGAGAGAGAGGGTTAATTTTAGCCTCCTTGTTATCAGAGAGAGAGAGAGAGAGAGAGAGAGAGAGAGAGAGAGAGAGAGAGAGAGAGAGAGAGAGAGAAATTTTGCCATCCCTTTGCGAAACCACCGAAGGGGAGAGACGTCATTTCCCAACATCAAATAGAGGTAATCAGCTTTTTCCTGGGAAAAATATGCGAATTATTAACACTCACTTGCCATGCCTCTTTCTCCCACTCCTGTCGCCGGTAACCTTGGGGCCATGGACCCAAATTTCATGGAAAAAAGAAAGCGTAAAAGAAAGCCGTCATTCCTTCGCTGGTCTTTCATCTTCGTGTGTAAAATTTCGTTCATTTGGGTCTAAATTTCGTGGCGTGTGATTGTTTATTTTTATTACCGTGGATTCGTGGTAGTTCTGGAAAGCGAATATATTACTGCATTCTCATCAAAAAATGAAGCTTGGTTTTATTATTAATATATATATATATATATATATATATATATATATATATATATATATATATATATATATATATATATATATATATGAAAGTATTTTTGTACTGTAATGTAAGCGTTCTGTGTGGTATAAATAACTCATAGAAACACATTATTTCTATTTATAATCTTCCGTCCTGATCACGAGTAATGAGGATTGAAGATTGTCAGTTGAAATGTACTTTTTTTGTTGTGTAAATAATTTCTGTAGGCCTTTTAAACCTCTTATATATATATATATATATATATATATATATATATATATATATATATATATATATATATATATATATATATATATTTATATATATATATATATATATATATATATATATATATATATATATATATATATATATATATATATATATATATATATAATGAATGAATGAAACGGATTCACTAAAATATTTCTGTAATAAATCCATCAAAAATGAGACTTCAAGTGAAACGTAGAGGCAGTTAGAATGACATTCACCAATAAAATAAACTCAAGCCCTTTTATATATATTTCTCTGCCCTCAGGTGAGAACTCGGCAGGTCTCCAACACGACTCGCACCCGGAACAACCGACTAACGGCGGAACCAGTATCGTACACGTCCAGCTCAGGTACCACTTCATGGACGACAAGTCCTGGGTGATCATCCCGACCTGCCTGCCGTTCGGGATGACCACCGTCTGGACAGAAGAAGGCTGCCTCGCGTACGTCATCAATACGTGGCTGGCCATCTGGCACGTTCTGAAGAGCAGATGGTGCGTCTCCCTGTTCATGTGCGTCGTACATCTGGCAGCGCATTACGATGCCCCGATGTTGTCGTCTCACAGATGATCAGGACACTAAGCGATCCATTCGTGTGTGTGTGTTTGTGTGTGTGTTTTGAGTGTGTGTGTGTGTGTGTGTGTATTTGTTGCTGCTAACGCTGATGCTGCTGCTGCTAGCTAATGTTGTTGTTGTTGTTGTTGTTCCTGTTGTTGCTATATCTGATTGAGAGTGCATAACGTGCTGTATTCGTCGCTCCAAAAAAAAATAAGCATGACTGCTCTTTTCTCCGGCCATTAGGGAAGCTGTCGTTAATCCTTTAGAAGCAATGAGAAGACACAGTTTCGCGCTGTCACGGGAGTTATGTTCCTCATTTATTATTGTCCCTCCCTCCCTCCCCACACCCCCTCCCGGACTTTCTGTCTCGATTCTTTCCCGTTTTCTTCAAAACTAAAGTCAACTTTTTTCATTGTTTTTGTTTTCTTCGCTTTATTTTCCTTCCTGTTGAGGAATTTGTCAGTTAACATTAACAAAAAAGTCTCCCTTTTTAAGTATTTTTCTTTTTTTCGCTTTATTTTCTTTCTTGTTGAGGACTTTGTCAATAAATATTTTTCCTAACTTATTTTCCTTCGTTCATTATGTGTTTATATCATTTACTGTCCTTACAGCCAGTGAGGAAGTCTTCTATATATATATATATATATATATATATATATATATATATTATATATATATATATATATATATATATATATATATATATATATATATATATATATATATATATATATATATATATATCCATTTTTGAGTGTTTTTGTTGTATTCTTTTATTTCATTTTGTTTTCCTTCCTGTTCAAGAATTCATCAGATGACATTTTTCCTAACTTATCTTCCATGATTATATTTATACCTAATCTCCTTTCCTCACTCCCGATGAGGAATTAGTCTATAGTTTCTCTTTGGAAAAGTGTTACGTAATCTCATTAACGTGGTAAAAAAGATAATCTATGATTGCAAACTTTCTTTATTATTTCCTCTCCAAAAAAAAGAAGAGAGAGAAGAAGGCTTTACAAATTAGGCTTTAGAATTTCCTCACCAAAAAAGAAGACTTTACAAATTAGGCTTTAGACACAACACGAAAGAAAGTTTGAAACTGTTACATAAAACATTTTTGTGGGTACCTTCTCCCAAAGGGATGACTAAACCTGATTATCTGAAGAGGGGGCGGGGGGAAAGTAATAACAAAATTACGAGCGAAAAGTTTTCTACGGGAATTGCCTAATCATCGTTGATTCTAAAACTATGCGTAATTAGGGAGAGTATTAAGATTATTATTATTCTTATTCGTCTTACAGAAGTTGGGAGCACAATAATTAGGGCAGAGCAAATCTTATCAGAATATGAAAATAAAAAAAGGTTCTCATCGTGCCAATTCGATTTTCTGCCCTTGTTTGAACCCCGAGTAAACCTATGTCTAGATAAGGTCATATTTGTTTTTTTTTTACATAGCTTGATTAAACTTTTTCTTTTACGGTTGAGTAACTTTAAGACATGAAAAGTTTAAAACGAATTAAATTAGGTGGAATTTTTGACCTCGAGTGATACTGAATCTAAATAAAAATATATGTATTGGAATATTTTGCCCATGTATCACGTCTTTGCATTCAGAGAAATCGAGAATTATATATATTATATATATATATATATATATATATATATATATATATATATATATATATATATATATATATATATATATATATATATATATATATATATATATATATATATACATATATATATATATATATATATATATATATATATATATATATATACAAATATATATGTGTGTATATATATAGATATATATAGATATATATAGCATATATATACATATCTCTGTATATATATACATATATAATATACACATAATATATGGCACTAGGTCGATACCGAACAAGAAAGTGTTAAAAACTTTTTTATTAGGAGTTTTAAAAGACAGAAGTTTGCAGGAACAGAGAAAAACATTCACCGAACGATGAGGTTTACGGAAGTGACGCTTCTCAAGATAATAAATAGATTGAAGTTTTTTCAGTCTATGAAAGACATAATTTAAAAAATTAATTCATACATGGAAAATATAAATTAAGTTTATAACTTTTTTTATTTTCAAGCACGAAGATAATTAACGAAGAGAACGGAATTATAATGAAAGAGATAGTCGATTAAAGATAATGAAAAATAAAAGCAATGATGAGAGAATCTATATTACTTAACAAGGCATCTATTTTTTTCCATTCCACGCAATTTAAGTAAAAGATCGTTAATGAAGTTTTAAATTATAAGTTAATATGAGGACAAGTTAAGAAATAATTAAACAGCAAGTAAAAGTTACATCAATTTTAACTTCTCTAATTTTTTTAATTTAGTCACCATACAAACGCCATTTAAAAAAAAATAATACAAAAATTCCCTCCACGCCACGACTGTGATTTTGAAATAAAACTATAATTTAAAAAAAAGAGGAAATAATGAAGCCATATTCTTTTTTAATATTCTGTTCCTTCGAATAATCTTATATATACCTAATTATATTTAACCTGATGTGTGGAATGCTTATACTTGTATATAGTGTTTTCGACCATATTGATTAGCGGTGTTCGCTGGTGCGAGAGATATGGTGATGAGTGTTTTAACGAAGGCCGAGGTATATCTTAGGGTGGTGTCCATCTGTCGTTTGTGTGTTTGTGTGATCATACAGGTATGTGTAAATACATACACACACATACACGTTTATATATATATATATATATATATATATATATATATATATATATATATATATATATATATATATATATATATATATATATATATATATATATATATATATATATATATATATATATATATATATTTATATATATATATATATATATATATATATATATATATATATATATATAAACATTTATGTGTGCATATATATATTATAAATATATATGTGTATATATATACATATATATACATAAAGTATATACATACATACACATCGCAACCCACACAGTTACACCAAACTATTTTCAGACTAGACTGAAGAAAGCTCGTGATGAGATATTATTATACATAGTTTTACACAAATATACGAAAAGAGAAAGAAAGAGAGAAAGGAAGTGTGTGTGTGAGAGAGAGAGAGAGAGAGAGAGAGAGAGAGAGAGAGAGAGAGAGAGAGAGAGAGAGATAAATATATATAAAACTGCTGTAAATTCCAGTTTATAGTGTGTGTGCATCTCAATCACGCACCATGTGTTCCTAATACTTCTAGCGAGTATTTCATTGTAAATAAAAATCCAGTATATTAGAAAGTAAGGTCTATGGTTTCAGTGGCATATTGTATTCTATATCCTATATATGATTTCCGATTATATGATGACCATTGTCGTGTAAGAGGTATCCTCACCTGTATACAGTCATCCCCTTCGTGACTGTAGTAGGGACAGAGAGAGTGTGAGAGATAGAGAGTGAGAGAGAGAGAGAGAGGCTATATTATATAGGACCATGTTAAGATAAGACTGTAACTGACCCCAGAGCATAAAGAAAATTTGTATCATATATAAATTTATAAAATCAAATAGATATATTGAGGAGTCTTTCATTTTCCTACTCTCAAGTGTCAGTTCGAAATTTCAGGTGGTCACAAACTCTTCTTCGGTAAATTCTACAAAATGCTTATGGGCATAACAATCCAGGTATTGTATTTTCTATGTTAAGTTGTTTTCCATTGAATGAGTTGGATTATTGTACAATTTTAAAGGTATTCTCTTCAATTTTATTGTTAATTCGAGACTTCAGGTGGTCAAAGAATTCTTCTCTGTTAAACTTCACTCTGTTTATGGGCATAGTAATATTTCTATTTATTGTGCAATGTTAAAACTGTTTTCATTAAATAATGTGGGTTACTGTATAATTTTGAGGCTATCTTTTTATTTTACTGGTGTATGTTTCAAAGAGGAAAACCAAAAACTTAAAGACAAAAAGTCGAGTTGAAGTTGGCAGGAAATGTTCTAAGAATGTTAGCTGCAAGGTTCAAAGTAATGACTGGTATGGTCACCCAGCCAGAATTTGACCAGCCCCTAATGTTGCGCCACAGACCATCTGGTGTAATGTACATGTCTCTACTGATTCTTAACAACTCTTCAATTCATGAAAAATAATGTCTGTCTTAAAGTGAAAACGTAATGTAATTCATATTTATTCGCTCAACAATTCTTCACATTCCTTGACCCGACTTCCATAAATCCTGACCTAATATATAATAGAACATTTCCCAGGTTCGAGTCCCTTCTCTCCTTCATTGACCTGGCTTTTATGACCCGTGACCTGACCTATCTATCATCTTGATGGTTGTAATATCTCGCACTCGCCACCCAGAGGTATAACCGATTTCGACTTATATTCAACCACCAGCCCCATTTCCCGCGTTTTATGAGAGGGCCGTTTGTGTAACCACTGGGTTGAGGAAAAGCAGAGAAAAAATATAAATGTTGGGGGCTCTTGGGCCAAGGGTCATAATGGAATAAGATTTAGGGTTTTATTTAATGACTCTCCTATCAATACCTGCGGTGGGATTGCTAAATTTGGTAAGTTTTTTTAGGAGGTTACGATCAGTTGTGGGTGCATGCAAATTTGAATGAATAAGTAATATAAGAAAAATCTTCCTTTATCTGGAAATAGAAAGAAAGCTAATCAAAATAGCATTGTTTTACTGATATGAAACTAACAGCAAATAGAAAAAAAGAAATGTCTAAGAATGGAAATTCAGCCAATCAAAATAAAATCTTTTAATTAGATTGAAATACAATAAGAAAAGAATTCGACAATTCTTAAAAATAAGAAATATGAAGCAAAAACCTTCAGTTAACTACAAATGAAGAGAATACTACTAAAAATTGTTTGTCCTTATATGATCATAGTTCAAAATAATTTTTTTAATTATGTATATAATTCCTGTTTTAAGCTATTTTCTTTTTCTAAGCGTTTTGGTATAAAATCAAATCCGATGGAAAGAAAGCTGAAAAATGTAAAAGACACTTCTGCTAAAATGTATTTCGTCAGCAGATCAAGGAAAATAATTCAGGATTGAAGAAGAAGAAGAAGAGAGAGAGAGAGACAGAGAGAGAGAGAGAGAGAGAGAGAGAGAGAGAGAGAGAGACAGACAGACAGACAGACAGACAGAAAGAAACAAAAGACATAATCAGATAGACAGACAGAGGGAGAGAGAGAGAGAAAGAGACAGACAGACAGACAGGGGGAGAGAGAGAGAAAGAGAGAGACACACAGAGACAGACAGACAGACGGAGAGAGAGAGAGAGAGAGAGAGAGAGAGAGAGAGAGAGAGAGAGACAGACAGACGGAGGCAGAGGGAGAGAGAGAGAGAGAGAAAGAGAGAAACATACAGAGACAGACAGACAGACGGAGACAGAGAGAGAGAGAGAGAGAGAGACAGACAGACAGACAGATAGATAGACAGGGGCGAGGCTGGACGCGCCTCCCGTCCTCAGAATTTATTTCACTTTATTTCCCTCACTTTACCCGGATGAATTCCTGCCCCCCAACACTCGCAGGAATGGAAATGCCTTTTCCCATAACACTCACGATTCGTCACAGCTGCCTTCGAGGGACAATAGCATCGAGTGACGAAGAGATATCTGAATGAAATCTTTTGCAAGTCTGCTTTCGGGGGCATCCCCACAGGTAGCTTGACCTACCTCAAATTCCCCAAAGGTTTCGTCCACAGTTTATTAAAACACGTCATTGAGACCAGCCAAATTGAGAATGTCAAAGTATATCCAGGGGTTTCCAAAAATCTTTAATGCAAGTATAGGATCAATTTTGAAATTTAGAATATACTGCACAAAATACAACTCACTAGCAAAAAAATACACGCGAGGAAGACACCTTCATATATCCAGTACAAACGAAAAATTAAAGGATACTTTTACTCTCTATGGGATCTCAGTATCCTTAAAGGTCCCAAATATAAATATCCCATTACAGAGAAAAAATAAATTCAAAATAGGACAACAATTCAGAGAAAAGTCTCTTTTCCAAAAATGAACCTATTTCTAAAAAACTTCACAAAAAAAGTTTTAGTCCTGTCTGCAAACAACCACTATTAAAAAAACATTTCGAAATAAGGCACCAATTCAGAGAAAATTTCCTATTCCTAAAATGACCCAATTTAAAAAAAAAAAAAAACAATAAAAGTTTCAAGTCCTATTTGTAAACGTTCACTATTGAGAAAAAAGTTCAGAAATATGGTACCAATTCAGAGAAAATTTCCTATCGCTAAAATGACCCTACTAAAAAAAATGTTAAAAAGTTCAAATACCATTTATAAAAATCTACTATTCAAAAGAAAATATTTCTAGACAGGGTAACAATTCAGATAAAACTTTCTTTTCCTAAAATGACCGAATTTAAAAAAGAAAAGGGAAATAATCGCAAAAAGAAGACTTTCATTTCCTATTTATAAACATTCACTATTAAAAATATATTCCAAAAAAGGCACCAATTCAGAGAAAATTTCCTATTTCTAATATGACCCAATTTAAAAAAGAAAAGGAAAAATTTCACAAAAAAATTTCATTTCCTATTTATAAACATTCACTATTTAAAAAAAATTGTCCCGAATTAAGGCACCAATTCAGAGAAAATTTGCTATTCCTAAAATGACCCAATTTGAAAAAGAAAAGAAAAATCGCAAAAAAGTTAATTTCCTATTTATAAACATTCACTATTTAAAAAAATATATTTCTAAATAAGGCACCAATTCAGAGAAAATTTCCTATTCCTAAAATGACACAATTTCAAAAAGAAAAGGAAAAGAATTCACCAAAAAATTTTCATTCCCTATTTATAAACATTCACTATTAAAAAAAAACAGAAATAAAGGACCAATTCAGAGAAAATTTCCTATTTCTAAAATGACACGATTAAAAAAGAAAAGAAAAAATATAATTTCCTACTTATAAATTCACTATTTAAAAATACAATATTTCTAAAAATGACCCAATTTCAAAAAATAAGGAAAAAATTCACCAAAAAAATTTATAAACATTCACTATTAAAAATATATAGAGAAAATTTCCTATTCCTAAAATGACAAAATTTTAAAAAATAAAGGAAAAAGGAATTCACAAAAAGACTTTCATTTCCTAAAAAGGAGAGCCAGCGAGGAAGTTAAGACGAAGTTAATCAACACGAAAAGCAATTCCTGACAAGATAATTTGGAGCCACCTCACAAAAAGGATCCACCTCCTGCCTCCTCTTGCCTCATCCCTTCCCTAAGAGCAACCCCTCCTCACCCCTCCCTCGCCCCCCGCCATACCCTTTCTCCCCCAAAATGGAAAGGAGAAGAAAACAACACGCCAGGAAAAGTTGAATCTTGATCCGGACTAATTTCACAGGAAGTTCAGACTTCCTAAGCTGACCAAGTCAGTCTTGTATAAACTCTGAAGAACAAACAAGTAAGCGGGGGACTCTCTCGGGAACTTATCTCGAAAGTCTATTAAAGACTGTGAAATGTAGACACTTTTTTACTTTATTTTGGGCTTATAAAGTGCTTTTGATGATGATGATGATTTTATATATATATATATATATATATATATATATATATATATATTCCTTTGAAGTGTTTGCTTTGAAGTCTCCTGAGACTATCTTTTGATTTAGGCTTTGAATTAGTCTATACTTCTTTTTCTCTTCACGTAAGCTTCACAAAAATAAAGAAAGATTGTCTACGTTTGCTTCCATTTACTTCTGATAGGAGAGAGAGAGAGAGAGAGAGAGAGAGAGAGAGAGAGAGAGAGAGAGAGAGAGAGAGAGAGAGAGAGAGAGAGTCTTCCACCAATAAACGCACCATTTCAATAATTAAAATTAAACGAAATGTAAAAAAA
>NC_089761.1:37806772-37821772 GCF_040412425.1 Macrobrachium rosenbergii | reverse complement strand
TGAGAACTTTCTCGGAGGTCGAAACTGATGTCAAAAAGATCCTTCGATTTCTCCTTTGAAGTCGGAAATCCTGTTTTCCCTGATGTAAACTTCGACTCTAAGGATGGAGCGACCTTGATTGATCCCCGGATCGTTACTGTTTTTAAATCTGTGATTTTCTTTTTTTTTTTTTACTTTTAGTTTTCTGTGAATGAAGACTATTGTGCCGGCTTTGTCTGTCCGTCCGCACTTTTTTTGTCCGCCCTCAAATCTTAAAAACTACTGAGGCTAGAGGGCTGCAAATTGGTATGTTGGTCATCCACCCTCCAGTCATCAAACGTACCAAATTACAGCCCTCTAACCTAAGTAGTTTTCATTTTATTTAAGCTTAAAGTTAGCCATAATCGTGCGTCTGGAAACGATATAGGACAGGCCACCACCGGGTCGTGGTTAAAGTTTCATGGGCCGCGGCTCATACAGATTTATACCGAGACCACCGAAAGAGAGATCTACTTTCGGTGGCCTTGATTATACTATGTACAGAAAACTTGATTGCGCCGAAGAGACTTCGACGCATTTTAATATATTTTTTTTCTTTTTTTAAAGAGATTCTTTTTGACCGATTGGGTTTACGTCTGAAATTAGGGATAATTATCACTTATTGTGGTTACATGCGTCTTCGCAGTGTTTTTTTCCCCGTATGTGTTGTGTATGTTATGTTTGCATGTGAGTTTGTGCGTTTGTTTCATCATAATTGTCATTTTCATTCTTTTTTACTTCTTTGTATAATCTTTCCTCGTTAGTTATCAAGGTATTATTATTATTATTATTATTATTATTATTATTATTATTATTATTATTATTATTATTATTATTGTTGTTATTATTATTCATAAAAAATCTCATAAAAGTATGAGTCACTAAAATGGTAATGAAATCCACAATGGTGTACATGAAAATATATTCTAAAAATATATATAAAAATATATTTACACCTACACCACAGAGGATTTCTTAACCATTATTATTATTATTATTATTATTATTATTATTATTATTATTATTATTATTATTATTATTATTATTATTATTATTATTATTAGTTTAGATGAAATAGTAATAAAATAACCATTATTTTTAGAAGCACTAGTATTAAATTCTCCCTCACTTCCTACTCGTTGCAAATGCTTGCTAAGCAACTTTACTGTTTCTTCCATTACCTCAATGACAAATCTTTTAACACTCAGCACGACGGAGCACCCCCTCCCACCCCCACCCACCCAAACACCCCTCACAACAAACCGAACGGGAAAATTGCGTTCTGATAAATCAGGCAAACATTATACACGAACAGAACGACATTTTCACGAAGCGCCAAGGGACGACACGTGAACCAGAGGAATGAAGGAATTAATATTCACTTAGACCCAGCGGTGCTGCGGCAATGTTCACCCGGAGAACAGATTCCGCTGTCGAGATTCCGAGATTCCGAATATCGCGAACAGAAAATCGTGCATAACTGCGCTCTGCGCATCTGGTACGGAGAGTAGACACTGAGCAACGGACGTTGCAGATATTCGGGGCGATTATGCTACAGCAGCGAGCGTAGCAGGTACTGCTAATTTTTTTTTTTTTTAATAATGGACGTCCCAGATATTACGAAGTATTTTGGTACAGCAGTGAATATTCCAAACATTAGTCAATATATATAATTTATATAGATACATATTTATGTATATTATATATATATATATATATATATATATAATATATATATATAAATGCATAATGAATATATGGAACATAAATAAAGACAAAATCAATAAATGTGGGCAGCATATTTATATTTATGTGTACATAAATATAGTAAATATATATATAAATGTATATATACATATATATAAATGTTGTATATATATATATGTGTGTGTATAAATAAATAAATATAAATGTATAATATATATACATATATAATCATATATAGATGCATATACATATATATAAATTTGTATATACAGTATACATACATACATACATACATACATACATACATACATACATACATACATACACATACAAATATTAATGCACTTATTTCGATACGCACGTAATAGCAGAAGATCTGTTTCAAAGGAACCAAATTCGTCTTTCAGAGCGCCGGCTATGCCCTCAGTATGTTCATTCATTCGAGATGCAATTATCACGAGCATTCGTAGCTATTTTCATACCTCAGTTGCTTTCGTCTTGCCGGAGACAAAAGCTACATTTGCAAGAGAGAGAGAGAGAGAGAGAGAGAGAGAGAGAGAGAGAGAGAGAGAATCTTATGAATATTATTTGCATAGTTTTCGAGCATAATGTGAGAAGATTGCTCATCTCGAGCAATTTAATGATAGCATTATGGCGGAGGGCTAATCGCTCATTGCTTTTTTTTTTCATTCTTTCTTTCTCTCTTCAGTCCACCTTGCTAACCACGACATTCGACTAACAACCTGGTACGATGGAGTGCCAAACAATGAGGACTCGCGTCTATGTCGTCTCTGCTTCGCCCTGGAATCGATGACAGGAGTCTACAGTCCTGAGAGAAGTGTTCTAAAACTAGAAAGGAGAGAGACAGACAGACAGGACGAAAGAAGGTGGAGAGAGAGAGAGAGAGAGAGAGAGAGAGAGAGACAGACAGACAGACAGACAGACAGACAGACAGACAGACAGACAGACAGACAGACAGACAGACAGAGAGAGAGACAGAGAGAGAGAGAGAGAGAGAGACAGACAGACAGACAGACAGACAGACAGACAGAGACAGAGAAGCAGACAGGTAAACGGAAAGAGAGAGGAAGAGACAGACTGACAGAGAGAGACAGAGACAGAGATAGAGAGACAGAGAGAAACATAAACAAGGAAGATCAGCAGTTCAAGAAAGATTACCTTATAGTTGTCTCCTCCTCCACTAATTTTACTTTTAAAATCGAAAAAGGTGATGAGATAAAACCGCATCTGAAAATAACAGTTTCATTCTCGTTCTTCAAAACGAATCTAATCTATGGAATGATGTAGTTCATTTATTCTCCTTAATTAAAAAAAATAACCTCTTAAAACGACTATACTTTCGTCTTCCACCGTTTAATTATCATAATGATCTCATGAGTTGAATGATAATGAGAATTTCTCAAGTATATCAAACAAGATTGTTCTTAAGTGTATAACTTTGCGGTTTTACTTCAAAAGGGATGTTCTTAATATGGCTATTAATTTCAGTAACTTATAATTTTAGTACTGGTTTTAATTTTCTGAAAAGAAAACTATTGTTCCAGCTTTGTTTATCCGTCAGAACTTTTTTCTGTCCGCATTTTTTCTGTCCGTCCTCAGATCTCAGAAACTACTGAGGCTAGAGGGCTGCAAATTGGTATGTTGATCATCCACCCTCCAATCATCAAACATATCAAACTGCAGCCCTCTTGCCTCAGTACTTTTTATTTGATTTAAGTTTAAATTTAGCCATAATCGTGCATCTGTCAACGATATAGGCCAGGCCACCACAGGGCCGTGGTTAGAGTTTCATGGGCCGCGGCTCATACAACATTATACCTAGACCACCGAAAGATAGATCTATTTTCGGTGGCCTTGATTATACGATGTACAGAAAACTAGATTACGCCGAAAAAACTTCAGCGCAGTTTTTACTTGTTTACATAGAGCTGGGACAAAATAATTTAACAGAAAATTGTCATATGATTCTTAATACGGTACATAAATCTACAATTTATTGTTCTGTTCCAAATAAAACATTCATAAGGAGGTCAACAATTTATTAACTGAATATTGTTTTCCGCTGATTAACAACTATCATATTTTTTTTCCTTTTTTTGTTCACAATGATTTAATTATTCCTGACCCTTATTACGTAAATGACAGGATATATGGCCTAGTTTTGAAACGGACAAAATTTATTAACCAAGAATTATAAATTTATTTTCAATGAATCATTTTTTTCATCCATTACCAGTTTAAAATCATATAATGAATCCGAGCTTCCTCGATTGCAAAATACCATGTTTGCCAATTGCGACCCAATTGCTACTACCAGCTGAGCGTGAACTCTGGCCTGGAAATGGCCGAAATATTTTTTCATATATCAGTGTCATTTCATTAACTCTTGGGCTAATCTCCAAAAAATGCAATCATGTATCGAACAATTTATTTCACGTTTAACTCATTTTTGGATAAACGGTTCAACATGATTTTAGCGCTGCGTGGTGGAGCAAATAATTTTAAAATGGTTTTGGGGGGTGGTACCGATGCGTTTGGAGCGATTGATGTAAAACATACTCTTGTTTTTCTTTTTTTTTTCTTTTTTGGTTTGTTGTTTGGCGTTCGTGGCCTTGCATTTCTCCATCTAACTTTTATTCTTATTACGGAAACCGTATGGGATTGGTTGCTGAAATCTGGTATATATATATATATATATATATATATATATATATATATATATATATATATATATATATATATATATATATATATATATATATATATATATATATATATATATATATATATATATATATATATATATATATATATATATATATATATTTATATATACTGTATATATTAGGATGGAAGATTAGATGGAAAACTAAATGTAGGTTCATCCCTTGTTAAGGGAAAAGTTTAAGGTTGATACATACATACATACATATATACATACATATATATAAAGAAAGATAGATAGATAGATAGATAGATAGATAGATAGATAGATAGATAGATAGATAGATAGATAGATAGATAGATAGATAGACTTTACAATAAAGAAGATCTCATTCTTTAACGCTGGAAAAAACCCAGTCTTCATAACGAAGCATCAACTTAACGCACTCAACAAATTAATGAATGAAACTCCATTCACCAATTACCCAGGTGAAGTTAGCCATTACTACTGAACATCACAATAAGGCGGCATTATTCTTCACCTGCTGGACCGAAGTTGGACACTCCCCCGCCCCCGAAATTTGACGCTTTGTGAAGCTAAACGTCTGTCTATTGTCATCATTTGAAAGTTCTGCCGTGAAAACCATCGTCCCGTCAACTAATTTCCATTGCGGGGCAAAGTTAGTCTCGTCACATCAGTAGATCCTTCTCGCGTGAAAATGGAATTTGCTCTCTCGTGTGTGGTGATGTGGCCCTCTCCTTAAAGGCAATTACCCATTAGGAGTATAGTTGCTTGACTGAGTTATTCCGTCTTTTTTTTCTTCGCGTGTGTTTGCGTTTTTGTTTTAGGTTGTGATGTTTGGTCTTATTAGTCTGTCGTCGTATTATATTTCTCTTTAGTATGTTTGTTAATGTTTGTGTTTGTGCGTGTATATATATGTATGTATGTATGTATTTATATATATATATATATATATATATATATATATATATATATATATATATATATATATATATGTACATAAATACATACATACATATAATATACACGCACAAACACAAACATTATAATATATGTGTGTGTGTATTTGTGTATATATATGTATACATATATATAAATATATATATATATATATATATATATATATATATATATATATATATATATATATAATATATATATATATATATATAAAATATATATATATATATAAATATATATATATATATATATATATATATATATATATATATATATATATATATATATATATGTATGTACTGTATATTGTGTGAGTGTGTTTAAAAAAGCAGGCTTACAGAATCATTTCAACTTAATACTCAACTGGATTTAGCCAGCGTAAAGATAATTTTTTTTCCTCTCGAGAAAAATCACAGGTCTTTTGTTACGAAAGAGTAAATCTTATTTCGTTTTCTAGTTTTCGAGACAGGAAGTGAAAATGCAGTTCAGAATATTCTCTAATTATTTCCATTTAATGTTCACTTGTTGTATAACTGAGCGCGAAATGTTTTACAAAATATGAGACCATGTCCCAACTTTAAAATCTTCACTGAAAATTTTATTTTAGTTGTTATAACAATAAAGTCCTCCGGTAAAGCAGTATCTACGGTTTTACTGTATATTTCCATCTGGAAGCATAAGCGTTTTTTCAAAAGCCAATATAAAGTACCTTGAGTTTCACGTTTCTCTGCCACCCTCCAAATTCAAAATGAAATGAGTTTCTAAAACGAACATTTACTACTAATATCTTAATAAGCGTAACTTGAAACGCTGAACTACAACCCAGGCAGTTTCAGTTTCTATTTCAACTTGTATTATTATTATTATTATTATTATTATTATTATTATTATTATTATTATTATTATTATTATTATTGCCTTGTTAAAAAGGAAGGCTGCATCGTGCGAATTGATCTTATATTTAGTTTTCTCAGTTTTTATTATAATTCGCTTTTCTTGCACGCTAGTATTGGTCAACAACTGGCCATGTTCATATTTTGGTGAATATAAATAGCACATTTATTTTCTACAGAAGAGCGAGGTAGTGAAATATGGTGTGGTAAATCCGTAGACTTTCCGGTATATCCTTACGTAGTTCGGTTCTTCTTTTGCGGTTTTTCTCGTCGACATGCCTCGACCAGCCCGTGGGTCATCTTCTGGACAGGTGAAACGAGTCTTGAGACACGTGATGCGGGTGGAGGTATATATCGGGGCAGCGCCCCTTATGGTCAAGGCAGTGCTGAATTTTGATTGGTCGCTTTCGTACATCGATGACCGGGTGCGCTCTTGCGTGCGAGCGCTGGAGTACTCATGGGAGAGTGTAATGGTACTGGGAGCATCGTTGCCCACAGATGGACACTCCTGACTGGTTCGCTCACCGGGGATGCTGATGGGCGTCGCCCTTCGGGCCGACGTCGGAAGGAAGAAGGTCTCCTGCGTGGTATTTATATAGAACAAGCCCACCAAAGGACCCACTAACTTGAAATTCTAGCTTCCAAAGAATATGGCATTCATTGGAAAGGATTAACAGAAGGTAATAGGAAATACAGAAAGAAATATCAGTTATGAGAAAAGAAGAAATTATTTAACAAATTAATAAATAGATAGACGAGAATATAAGTAAAATACAAGGGGAATTGTTTTAGGGTAATAATGCATCTCCGTATCATTCCCATTTCAAACTTCCCTTCCCTGAAAAATGAATTTGGGAATTTGTGATTCGACTTCAACGTTTGCCTGCTTACGAGTTGTTTATCATTTACATGCTATCAAGAACACCCTCCTTTCCGCTGCAAGAATTAAATGAAAGTATCGCAGTCGTATGGAAATGTTGTTTCCATTTACAGAATTATTTGTTTCTGGGTAAAATTTACATAATATTTTCCAACTATTTTCTGAGCCTTTTGTTCAACTAATTCGCTTTCAGAGGGTAAACGACGTTGTTCAGCTGTTGTTTCTTTCTTTTTTAACTCTTAATATTCCAGTGTTTTACAAGGATTATATAAAAAAATTATGACATGAAATTAATTTATTAATATTTTTTTCTGAAAACTGGTCTCTTTTTTCTGTATATCCCATTACTTTCTGTTGATTCTTTCGAATGAACACCATAAAATTCTTTGGAAGCTCGAATTTCAAGTCATTGGCCCCTTTGGTGGGCTTTTTCTATATGAATAAGTTTCATCTTCTGAATAATAATAATAATAATAATAATAATAATAATAATAATAATAATAATAATAATAATAATAATAATAATAATAATAATAATAATAATTATTATTATTATTATTATTATTATTATTATTATTATTAATAATAATAATAATAATAATAATAATAATAATAATAATAATAATAATAATAATAATAATAAGTTATTTAAAAATCTTATGCTTTATCATCACATTTCAGTCACTGCAACGGGCCTAGATTCCAGTTACAGAACAAAAAGGACATACATTACATATAAAATTAGGTAGTTGAATACTTCAAGGAACACAGAGTAAAAAATAGAATTCTATAATCTGGTATAATGAGTAAATACAATCGATTTATTCTCGTGTTAATAACCTCCATATTCTATTGTTTTCACTCTTTCCAGGTACAATAAAAAAAATACTGTCTAATAATTGGAAATTCGAGTTTCTATTTGATACAAGTTATATAAAAAATACACAGCAATTTATATAGACTTTCCATGACTTTATATATTTTCACCGGGAAATGTAAATATTGTCAGGACGAAAAGCTTTCTTCTGTATTCATGGGGCGGAATTGAATAAATCAGAGTCTATTCAAAGGGCCAACACGATTGTATAGACTCGCCATTTCGTTCGTACATCAAAATATAGTGACGTTAAGTTTGTTCGCTAACAGATAGAGATTTTGATATAAATATATATATATATATATATATATATATATATATATATATATATATATATATATATATGTATATGATTATACAAACAATATATATGTATATATATGTATGTGTATATATATATATATATATATATATATATATATATATATATATATATATATATATATATATATATATATATATAAATTAAATGATAATTCTTTTATCCCATTGTAAGAATAGCTTATCATTGGTTAGTTGGATAGGTAAGTTCGAAAACCAACAATAAATGCAAAAGCCAACTGAGAGAGAGAGAGAGAGAGAGAGAGAGAGAGAGAGAGAGAGAGAGAGAGAGAGAGAGAGAGAGAGAGAGAGAGAGAGAGAGAGAGAGGTTATGAACTCAATCGTTAAGTGATGACGAGAAATATGAAGAATAAACACCAATAGCTTATCATTTTGTCTCATGTTTCGACTTCATTTTTGTCCTCAAACTTTGCCTTGCTTTTTCCTTTATTATTATTATTATTATTATTATTATTATTATTATTATTATTATTATTATTATTATTATTATTATTATTATTATTATTATTATTATTCAGAAGATGAACCCTATTCACACGGAGCAAGCCCATAGAAGCCATCTTTCAAAGAATATGGCGTTCATTAGAAAGAAGTAAGAGGAGATAAAACGAAAAACATATAAAGAAATCTCACTTATTAAAAAAAGAAAAATAAATAAATTACCAAATTAATAAACAGATAAAAATATAAGTAACTTATCAAAATGAATTTTATGCATTTCCCTTCACTCGACGCCAGAGCTAAATTCCAGCATTTCATTCGTCCTGGAAAACAAGGTCCAGCTCTCACGCAGCGCGCCTAAAATCCTTTTAATGTTCACCTGACAGGTATCGAACAGGTATCCAGACGGGACTTCAAAAAAGCTTAATTTCTCTTCATCCGGGGTTTTAAAGCTACACCGCTCGCCACTCCCAGGGCAGCTCGTGAAAGAGAGTCATCCGGGTCGTTTTCTGACACCGTGGGAGGTTGTTTGTTTAAAAGGATATAGTGATCTGTAAGTGGTCACCCGTCCGGATACTGACCAGAATCCTCAACTTCACTGATCAGGTGATCTGTATGATTATGCATGTTTTACTATCTGTCATTCACTGCTGATCAATCGTTCCACAACCTCTGACATTAGATTCTCAAATTTGGTTGAAAATTTAAGAGAAACTGACTTTTCTTCCTTGCAAAGCAGGGAGGTTTGCCCCACTCCCAATTCCCTCGTTTATCCGGGCAAGGGGATGAAAATGGAACATAAATATAGAGTTAATAATCTATTGGTGCATGTAACCGAATCCTTAACTTTTTTGGTTTCACTATGGCGTATGGGATCAGAATGCATGCATGTGCTTGCAAATGAATTTATTTGTGCAATCTCGTATTCAACACTTCTTTTCCTCTCTACATAGATGCACACACACACACACACACACACACACACACACACACACATATATATATATATATATATATATATATATATATATATATATATATATATATATATATATATATATATACATATTATGTAGGTCCTTGTATCGATTCTAAATTACCGCCCACCAGTCTACCCAGCCACCTTGCAGCCTCACACCTGAAAACATTCTGAGAAGCCTAAACAGACATATATTCTTATACATATCTGTGTATATATATATATTTATATATATATATATATATATATATATATATATATATATATATATATATATATATATATATATATATATATAAAATGCTTGTGTGCCCTATGAATTTTGAAAAGGATGATATATACAATAGTAAGATATAAGATTCACCGTCATTTAAAAGAAATAAAGTTTAAAAAAAAAAATGAAGAAGAAAAACGAACGCTTCGTGACGCATTTCCAAAAATATCCGGGACCTTTTATGAATATCGGGAGTTCCTAAGATTTTTATTCGTTGCTTCTCCTCCGGTTTTTTAAAACTCCTCCTCACCCGTTTCGATTTTTGCGTTCGAAATATGCAGATATCCTTTTTTTACGTTCTTTATCCCTCATTTTTAAGATGATGACACTTTTTCGCAAGTGGCACCTTGTATGCATATACAAATATCCTAATTCTTTTTACGGTTTTTCTTTTGGAAATTCGAACGACATTCTACTTTCTCTCAAGTTTCACGTGGGATTTTTTTATTTATGTATATTTTTAGAGGAAATATAATATTTTTCAAAGTTAAATTTAAAGAAGTTCAATGAATATTTGAGGCGAATTCCCAACACGTCTGCTCCATAAACTTCTTGGTTGCTCTTTGGAGCCAGTTGACTATTACTAGCAAAGTCTTGGAAGGTTTTAAGCTGTCAATGTGAACTGTTATAGCTATGAAAGATTAAACACACACGCCCACACACAGATTTCTAAACAGAGAGAGAGAGAGAGAGAGAGAGAGAGAGAGAGAGAGAGAGAGAGAGAGAGAGAGAGAGAGAGAGAGCTTAATAATTTATCAAAAATGACCATCCATATAGAATACAGAATAGATAAATTTAATTTTTTTAAGTACCTTTCCTTTTTTCTGAAAAGAAAGGGAAAGATTTTAATAATAAAACAAAAATAAAATTCGTTTGCGTACCTTTCTTTTTTTTTTTTAAAGAAAGAGAAAGATTTTAACAACAGAATAAAAATAAAAACCCTGACAAAAATTTATAAATGTACAAGACGTTTTGAATTGGAAATAACATTTACTTATTCATTGGCAAATACTTTATATAATCACACCTTTATAATTCCTTTACTACAACCATAGCTCCCTTACTATAGCTCCTTACTATAACTCCTGTACTTAGATTTCTAACAACCAATTATGCAACGCAATCTCTAAGTGGTCATAAGAAGACATTATGAATCTCCCAACCCAAGATCTGCATTTTCAAAAGAGTCACCAAAATTGAAACCATTTCATGGAGGAAAACAATTGTCATTTTTTGGTTATAATAAGTTTCTTTTCATCATTCAGACTTGTTTCGTACTCTAAGTCAAATTAACTTTTCCATCGTGCGTGTAATCATCGCCCAGGTATAATCCAAACGCGAGCCTAGTTAAGCCTACTAGACGGTAATGAAGTGAAGAAGTATGCAGGTTTTTTATGATACATATGTATATGTGTGTGTGGTGTAAGTATATATACTTATAAACATGTATATATACATGTATGTGCGTTCGTATTTTGTGTATTCATATATACAAGGTCATTCCTATGCATATCTACCATCTGAGATATCGAAGCAATGATAATATGCTTGGATTTGTTTATATAATCATAATTAAGTATGGTATATATATATATATATATATATATATATATATATATATATATATATATATATATATATATATATATATATATATATATATATATATATATATATATAATCTGCATAAAAACATGTTTTACACCCACAGTGTGCTTATAGAGCCAATAATAACCGAGGATCTCTTTATACTACAGTAGTACTACCTAGTTTGGAGCGCCGCCACCAGGGCGGCGTTACTCTCAGCCTCAGTCACCTGGGAACTAGGGAAATTGAGTATGTGCTTAGTGTTTTGTGCAAATCTTTTCGCTCGTTATCTTCGTAATATTACTTTGCGCAGCATACAGCTACAGAAATGGATACAAGAACTCCTCAAGAACAAATTGGAATAATATTGCACAGGTAAGTAAAGTTTAACGGAGATTATTGACCCTTAATGTTATGGGTGTTAGACGTATGTCTCGATAGCCGTAGATAGATAAGCTTCCTGTGTTAACTTTTCTAATATTCTTTGCCTTTTATTGTGCCGTATGAATGCTATGGCGATATCATCTTTGAAATCAGAACGCCATTTACTTTATTTATACGTGATATAAAGCATAAAACATTAAGCTCGTTATTAAGAATGTTTAGTAGGTGCTTAGGCTTATAGGCCTATATAGGTTGCCGGTTGTGTCAACGTCTCGTAAACCGGTTGCTCTGATGCATAAGGATTCTTGCATTTTGTCAGTCACTGATAATTATTTGCAGCAGGTAGGCCTATAGGATACCGTCTATGCCATCTGTTTTATAGATTTAGATGCGTAAAGGCAGAGGTAGAGCTGTCAAAAAAAAAATGCGTTCTATCAACACAAGCCCGAAGCGTCATGCTCGGTGGGAGCATTTCAGGACGGCTTAATTAAACAAGCCGTTTAAAACAACTTCATTTATTCGATTCAGAGTAAAAATATTGACATGTTTTTTAATGTGTAACAATTCCTGGTTTTATTTCAGTTTTCGTCAAACGGTATATTTCATAGGTTGGTAAGAGCAAGAACCCGTATTTTGGTGTCCAAGGCTAGACCTATGCCCTCGAACCACGCATTTGGTAAGGTGCCGTATCATCTAAACCTTATTTTAAACACAACTTTAACTCGAATATATAAGAATAGTTCGTCTATGTTTTCGTCAAACGGTATATTTCATAGATTGGTAATAGCAAGAACCTGTAGTTTGGTATCCAAGGCTAGACCCATGCCCTCGAACTGCTCATTTGGTAAGGTGCCGTATCATCTAAACCTTATTATAATCACAACTTTAACTCAGATATATAAAAATAATTCGTCTATGGTAAACGTTATTTAATAAAACTGCCAAAGAAAAAGCCTTTAACAATGGTAACGACAATAAAGGGAATCTTGGCCGCGCAAACGCTAGACCTATGCTCATGAATCCGGCGGTCGCTTTCATTTTTTTGTCTTTCTCTTCAGAACGTACTCCAAATAAATCATAAAAGCTTTCTTCTGGTATTCCTTATTTAACGATTCTCTCTGAGTATCGTTCCAGACCATTAGAACAGGTGCGAATGAATTACCCAACCCTTTCTTGCATCGGTAGGTTTATAGACGCTGATTTGACCCGATGTAAAAACCTTCGCTAGACCAGAATAGCTAAACTTGCATGTGGGCAGTAATTGTGCACACACATACGCATGCATACATACACGCACACAGATGATATATATATATATATATATATATATATATATATATATATATATATATATATATATATATATATATATATATATATATATATATATATATATATATATATATATATATATATATATATATATATATATATATATATATATATATATATGTGTGTGTGTGTGTGTGTGTGTGTGTGTGTGTGTGTATAAATGTATAGTTATATATTATATATATAATATAGATATATAGTTATATAGACAGTGTATACTTATATATATAAATATGTATATACGGTATATACATACATACATATAATGAAAAAAATAGAGAAAATATAATTAAAAAGGATCTATCCCTCAATCAGCCTAAATGCTTCCTCACCCCGGATATGACTTTGAACTAAAAAAAAAAAAACTAAACCAAACTGAAACATGAGACCCCTAGATTTGAGAGACCGTAACTCCGCACTCCCCGCGCGGTTCCCATTAACTCCGAAGATGATTATCGGGGGCATAGAATGCCAATCTCGTATAAGGCGTGTTCGGGGGAGATACTAACCGTTTAATTTCGAGATTAATCCTCGCGCGCGAAGCGGAGACTACCACACCTAGGCGTTTGTTCATCTCATCTGGAGAGGCTGAGTGACATTACGTATTCTCGAGGATTACCCGGCCTTTAATGAGACTCGCGGGCGATTTCCGCGTCGTATACCCCTTCGTGGGTAGAGATAATTGGTTGTTTGGTTTTTATTTAAGATAAAGATAGCCTATGGGTCTTTTTTCGTCTATGTATTTATTGACTCATAAGCACATATATATATATGTATGAATGTATGTATGAATGTGTGTGTATATATATATATATATATATATATATATATATATATATATATATATATATATATATATGTATGTTTGTATATATATATATGTGTGTGTATAGTGTGATTTTGCTTATGTGTGTTTGTGTGTGTGTATATGTATATATATATATATATATATATATATATATATATATATATATATATATATATATATATATATATATATATATATATATATATGTAAAATAACAGAGTGTGATTTTTGCTTAGAGAGAGAGTGTTTGTGTGTGTGTATAGAGGATAGGCTCCTAGTAAAGGTAAACTCTTGTACAAAACGGCAGCTTCTTTATGGGAAAAATATGATAAACTTTTATGAAGGGCCAAAGGTAATGTGATATGTCAGGCATGAATATTTGCACAGTGGATGACTTGAATTCTATCATTTTTAAATCTTCATCAATTTTATCACATTATAATTATCATATTGTCTTTTATTTCTTTCAGGATCAGATACTCAGATACTCGTATTTTCAAGACATATGCCCAGCAACTGAAATGTCATCAATTGAAAAAAAGGTAACTTACTGTTTTGTTGATATATTTTTTAACATATATTCTCGCTCTTCTGCTATAATCTTGTCACATTTTGAAAATAACTATAAGTTCATTCAAACTGATATTAAAAACTTCTTAAGAGTGAACGCAGAACAATTCTAAAAATAAAACGAATAGAAATTGGAATCCAGTGGTCCCATTTGTTTCGTATGAATGAAGGGTGTCAATATAACATTAACTAAAATACTATGTATATATATATATATATATATATATATATATATATATAT
>NC_089761.1:37786772-37801772 GCF_040412425.1 Macrobrachium rosenbergii | reverse complement strand
AACCTAGCAATGTTGTGAAAAAAAAAAAAGAAATTAAACATAATAAAGGCACCTTCTCAATAATTAAGATGAAAAATTATGAAAGTATCAAATACCCATGGAGATGGTCCTATCAAAAACATATATAATGGAAATGTATCATTTCATGCTTATGCCAGAATGCAGGAGATTCTTCTACATTCTTTTAAGCAGGTCTCTAAGTTATATGTTATTTATATGTTATTTTAAACTACTCGAGGAACTTCAAGGTAAAATTATGAACCATATAAAACGCGTGAGCTTAATGAAAATAAAGAACACAAGTAAATATTGTTCGTAGTTCAAATCCATTTCTCAAACTTTATGAAGTGTTGGTGAAGGGGCATATTGTTCAAAGTTTCTACAAAATCCTTCGAATCTTTAATTAAACTTTATGATCACAAACTTTGCCGATTTATTGGAAATCTGTATTCAACGGGAAGTAGGCAAAGTTGACTACTTATTTCTATTCAAAAGTTTTCTCGTTATACTTCAAGGCAGGAAAGCAGTCTATTCCTATGACAACAGACTGCTTTTTGGCTCATGTGAGAAGATTATGAGTAAGTAATATGGGTTCTCTCTCTCTCTCTCTCTCTCTCTCTCTCTCTCTCTCTCTCTCTCTCTCTCTCTCTCTCTAGCTGGTGAACAACACTTTCGCTTCCCTATATTTAAGAAAAGAGAGTCAAAGCCCTCCCCCCTCTCTCTCTCTCTCTCTCTCTCTCTCTCTCTCTCTCTCTCTCTCTTTCTTCTGGACTGGATAACTCTTTCTCAATCCTTGTGTTTTGAACCTCCTTGGATATTAAAAAATATTCAGTACTAAGTAATCAGATGATTCTTGTTAGCAATGACGAAACAACGTAAATATGCAGTAGATACGCAGCCTTATAAGCTCTTCACAACAGAATGAAAACGAGTATTATTCATTAGTGTCAAGATTATACCAGTCTCGGATAATGACACAAGAAATAAGCGATTAAATGTGTCTTTTTGAAAATGTCTTGTTAACCACAAGATGTAGCCGGAACAGCAAATGCAGTGATGGATACTGAATCAAACAAAACTAGTCATTTAATTTCAGTGTCACAGAATCCTCCCGATATCGTTAAAATAAAGAGGAAAAAGAACTGATCTTGTCGTGATCATCCAACAACCCCCTAAAATAGTGCATACAAGTCCATCGTGCCAGAGGAACAATAATGTCCATTACTTATGTCTACCTGTGGGAAAGGCCATTACCGTTGTAGGTTAAAATAAAAGTCAACGAGTAATATTCCTTTTTTCCTTGGTTAGTAGCGTGTTCTGCTCCTACCTAAAATATTCAGTCCTTTACGAAAATAATGTTCAACATAGTTTTATTTAATGAGATCGAGGTAACAGTGGTAAAAATCGTTATAATCAATTTATCTGAGACCCTTCCTCACCCTCCATAAAATGGAATCGCCCATTTACTCTCGAAAGTGCATGCTGGCGACATCTATCGGTGACCGAAAATTGATAATATTAAAACGCTAACTGGGAACTAACTCGAACCATTGAGTTTTAACAAAACTCTATAGCTTGTATTTCAAAGGACTTTAGGTAAAATTTCGAAACTGGTCCAATTGATTTATCTTACCATTTTTTTGTGAATTTACGAAGGCTGGTTCATCATGGCAATTTTTCATTAAAATCTACACATTTACAAGGTTGTTTTGATGACGTCTTTGGCAATACATAAATGAAGCAGAGTGTAAGGAAGGAGAGGAGCAAGGGGTACCACTGTAGTTCATAAATATAACATCCTGAAATAAATAAAACGAATATCATGAACCGATTCAATTTCAGAAAATTATTGAAAAAACGTATTTTAACTTTCCAGAAGCAATGGATTGTCACTGAACTTCTGTTTAAGCGCAATACTGAGTCTCCTGAGAATCAGAAAGTTTGCCATTCTGACAGGAGACAACCTTCAAGTTTTCTCGTCAAAACACCATAATTCCAGTTCATGTAATAATTTTTTATGCACTGGTTGAATGATCACGACGGAACCAGTTTTTTTCTCCTCAATTGTTTAGATTTTTCGCTTTTTTTTCATAGATCTCTTTATTCTCGCAAGGCTTGTAGGTACGAGGTGCAAATTATGTGTTAATTGTGTGGTTTCTTTTAATCATTAGCTCTCCTGGTTATATCTTGAGGTTAATAATGGATCAGCGCTCAAGTCCTGTACTTCTAAAAAGGTTCATAGTAAGAGATTTGTCTAATTTTAACGTCAAAGAGAGGTATGATCATGGAATAATTATTAAATGTCCTTTTTTATTTTGCTCTGAAGAGCCGGTAGGGCAGCATAAACATGGCATAATTTTTGCGTTGCATTATCGTTAAATGTAATCGTCAGATTGATTGGTTCTAAAATAACGGTAACCTTGAGTACTGCTACGTGATATGTTTCAAGATTCGTAAGATTACTTGAATATATAGGTGACGAGACCGTAATTCACCCCAGAAGAGAGAAAGACTATCATTTAAGATTATATACTTTTCCACGCCATAGCATCAAATATAATCGAGTCTTCTGAAGGTTAAGTATACCTTTGTTTTACCAGACCACTGAGCTGATTATGAGGAGACATTCTAAGAGAGAGAGAGAGGGAGAAACTCTTATTTAAACTATGTACTCTCCCACATCATCAAATATAATCGAATCTTCTGAAAGTTATGAAGAGACATTCAGAGAGAGAGAGAGAAAGAGAGACTTATTATTCAAGATTATATACTCTTACACTGCAGCAAATATAGTCGAGTTTTTTTTTAAAGTTATGAGGAGATATTCTCAGCGAGAGAGAGAGAGAGAGAGAGAGAGAGAGAGAGAGAGAGAGAGAGAGAGAGAGAGAGCAGGGCCTCAATCTAGACTCAATCTAACCCCCTTACGACCAGTCACCTTAAATCTTCTAAGTGGCCCGTTTTCCTACCTTGAAACAAAACCAAATCACGTTTTAATCAGAAAAAAGTATTAAACTTTACTTACTCCCCGTTGCATAGAGTTTCCCGATAAATTACTAAAGTTTGTGATCATAAACTTTAATTAAAGATTAAGTGGTTTTTTGTAGAAACTTGAGACAAATATGCCCTTCCACCAACCGGCTCATGGAGTTGAGAAGGTGGATTGGAACTTCGAACAATTATTTTTTCAGATTTTCTTCATTTTCATGATGCTTGTACACTGTGAAAGTTTTTTCTTTTTATAGTTTGACCTTGAAGTTCATGAAGGATATTGAAGAAAGCTGTATTATAACCTATAGACCGGTATTAATCGCATATCCGCAACCTGCCTAAAGACAGAGAGAGAGAGAGAGAGAGAGAGAGAGAGAGAGAGTGAACTTACATAATCTACTCTAAATCTTCTCCCCAACGCCCTTGCATTTTCAGAGTAGACTGTTCCTTCCTCGAAGAATAATGATAAAACTTTTCACTACAAGAAAGTATTAAACTTCACATCTACTTCTCGTAGAAGACGGATTTCCAATAAATGGCAAAAGTTTGTGATCATAAACTTTAATTAAGGATTAAGCGGTTCTTGGTTGTTGTAGAAACTTACAGAGACAAATATGCCCCTCCACCAACCGGTTCAAAAAGTTGGGACGGCGGATTGAACTTTGAAAAATGTCTTTAAAATTTTACTTTTTTCGTTAAGTTACTATGACGTGAGAGGTATTATACCTTGACATGGAAGTTCTTGGGGTATAAAAAAAAAATTATAACTTAGAGACCAGCATACGCCCTTTAGTAATGCCTACAGTGAACGACATCAGATGCACTGACCCATTAAGGGGGACATTGGTACTGTCATACAAGGCAGATGAAAGGAAATTTTAGAAATGATGCAGTGATCACTTTTATAAAGAGAGATAGTGAACTAATAAACAGAGAAAACGTGAGATTTTGAAGAATCACTTTTAGTGGGGACAGAGATCCACGAGAAGGTGTCAGGGATCTTTTACAGGGTGTGGGCTGTTCATCTGGTCTTTATCCAGATTTATCTCGACAAATATTATTGGGCGTTTATCTAAGTTCTCTAAATTTCTAATAGTTTTAGCCATTTCTCACCCTGTATTAGGTTAGACAATAAAAAACAAGCAATTTCAAATCTCTCTCTCTCTCTCTCTCTCTCTCTCTCTCTCTCTCTCTCTCTCTCTCTCTCTCTCTCATTAATCTCGTATTTCCTTCTATCTCTCCTATAAAATTCTGTTTATAATCAAGAAAGTCAAACTTTGAAACTTAGATTCAACGTGTCAATGAAGAATGATCTTGTTTTCGTGAGCACATTCCACTGAAGGGAAAGTTTTCGTCTTTTACGACAGAAACTGTTTTAGAGTACTCTCTGTCTCTCTCTCTCTCTCTCTCTCTCTCTCTCTCTCTCTCTCTCTCTCTCTCTCTCTCTCTCTCTCTCTCCCTGCGTTGCTAATAGGCTAAAAAATGAGAAAGTTGAGAAGATCAACAATTTACTTCTCTGGCTCTCTCTCTCGCTCTGTCTGTCTGTCACTTTATTCATACTTTCATTATACTGTTTGCATTTACTCAGCTCTTACGGATACCAATTCAAAGAGAACACTTAGGTAAGCTAGTTGTTAGCAACTATTGTCTACATCTTGCAATAAATGCTTCATGATCAATATTATGTTGACCTCAGATTGCATTGAAACAACGGATACTGGCAGGAATTAAAGCCACATCCTCTCATATCACTCTACTGAAGAGCAAAGCAACATTTCATGCGTTCAAGGAATTTTGAATTGTGGTGTTTTGGCGCGAAAACCTGCCTATTATTTCCCGTCAGGATGGCAAACGTCATGATTCTGAGGAGACAAAACAGTTCGCTTACCCGGAACTTCATTGACACACTGAGGCATATGGAACGCTATAGTATGGATTTTCAGTCATTACGTAAAGTCGAGGCGATTCATTTTATTCGCTTTGTTTATATTAAGTTATCATATCTATTTAGTTACTGTGGTACTACTTGCTCTTCTCTTGTCGTTACACTTAGCCTGTTTGTGTTTTCCCAAAGATGTCAATAAAAAATCCCTTTAAATTTCTAAATTTTTATTAAAAAAAATATACATTGAACATCACCTTTGATAATTAAAAATCCTTTAGAATGATAAATTTAACCTTTTATTCCAATTTCGAAATAATAATTAGTAGTTTATGGAATTTAAACAATAGACTTTTAATTAAACGGCTAGCGTAAAGTTACCAGTTAGTCTTTTATTCTCAGTCACCGATAGATGTCACCACCATGCACTTTTGACACAAAAGGGCGACTACATTCTATGGAAGGCTGAGGAAGGTTCTCAGCTGAATTTGTTTAGGGGGTTTTTCTCGTCAACATAACGATCTTACTGGATCTGAATAAAGCCCTTATTATTCTCATAAAGGACTAATGCTTACAGGCAGAAATTAAGCAGACTGCTATAAAGAGAAATAACGAAAAATACTCGTTGACTTTTACTTTTACCTATAACAATAATGGACTCATCCACAGGCGGCGGGAGCAAGTGATTAGGTATTTCCTCAGCTACAGTTGGATGGAAGCAATAATCAGTTACTTTCTCTAGATCCTTAATGATTTTGTAAAGATTATTGGGTCCACCAGGGCCTTTGCTGTCTAAGTTATAAGTTATATCTCATAGCTGACTAGGGACAATGCCAAAGCTATATATCATTGATATGAATCATTAGGCGAGGCTATAATCTTATATCATTGTCAAAGGTTGGCGTGGTTATGAGATGGATTGATAAATACCATTTTCGTTATTGCGTACATAAAATGAATTTACTGTTACGCCATTGTTAGTAATGAGCACCCAGCTGGTTGTGTAAAAGGTTGATCTAAATACTACGAAATGTTCTCTCTCAAATATGCAATGAGTTTTAACAACAAGCAAAAACAGAGAGAGAGAGAGAGAGAGAGAGTGGGGCTGACATAACCGTTACCGAACATTTTCCACAAGAGTTCTGGCGTATTCAGACATAATATATTGCACGAGGATTTACTCATAAGGACTTAAAAACTATACGACACTAAGAGTTTAAGAATTCCCATCATCTTTCAAAACCGTAGTACGAAATCTAAGTGGAAAATAAAACGCTGCATTTTCTAATACCAAAATGCAAAGAGGGTACGGATTCCTAAAAAAAAACCCGAGCTGGGAATAATTTAAAAAATATGAGGAACCCCTGTTATGCTGAAAAAGGGGACCCCCACTTTTTGGTTATGCATCAGAAGCCATCCCACCTTTTCCTTCCACGTGGGGTCACCTCAAAGACATTCTTTTTAAGCATCTTTTTATTATTCGCATTTTTGAAAGTTGGTTGGGCCCTGCGGATTCCTGATTGGACGGATTGAAGGGAATTTTAATTCCTTGGGAAGCAAGTCTGCAAATAAGGAAATGCCTAGACTCTGGATATTATTTGTGATATATATATATATATATATATATATATATATATATATATATATATATATATATATATATATAAAACAAATTGTTTGGCATCATAATATGTCTCTATATATATTCATTCATGAACAGCAAAATCTCATTTGCATATTGAATACTGTAATGTTTTTGTTGTATTAAAAGGTAATTTTAAATACTGATTTAAAAAATCACACCCAAATACAGGCAAACAACGATTAAAAGAACAGAAAATGGCATCCAAAAGGAGGCCAAATTTGAAATGAGAGTTTTCTTGAATGTGTTGTTTATACTTATACGTGAAATATTTTCCACCTGACATTTCAAAAATCTCCAGGAGACCCGTCACTTACTTAGAACTTCCATGAAGTTTTCCTGACTCTGTTAGCTACTTTATCAAGTCTAAACTTCTGCTACGTCCCTGGAAATTAACTGAGGATCAAGATTTATCTTTTTCCTCCGCCTGTGTTTCTTCTTCTTCTTCTTCTTCTTCTTCTTCTTCTTCTTCTTCTTCTTCTTCTTCTTCTTCTTCTTCTTCTTCTTCTTCTTCCTTTGATGGAAAGCAGCCTGGGGAGGGACCACCAGCCCTATGTGACACGAGTCTAAATTCTTCCTTCCAAGGTGCTCTTCGGGCGATGGCAAACTTTGTCTTCTTCTTCCTGCGTTTGTCTTTTAGAACTGTCAGAGTAATGGAGGATCTGGGCTCTGACTTTTGTTTTCTGGCCCGTAGGATGATTCACCTCTTTTAAATAGGTAAAACTTCATTATACTTTTGCAGTGTGTTTTTTTTTTTTCTCGTAATGTGATTAGAAGCTGATCACTCCATTATTTTTTTTTTATTCTGAGGACAATTGGGATATACTTTCCTTTTTAAATTGTCTGTAATTTTCTTGTAAATCCGGAATTTATGTGGTAGTGCAGGTATATGTTAATCTTAAACACCTTCTTAGAGATGTCTTCATATATTTGATATATGAGTAAAATATTTTCATATTTGCAAATAAGTTTTGACCTGTCCAATAATAATAATAATAATAATAATAATAATAATAATAATAATAATAGATAAATACCAGTAACCCAATCAAGGGTTTTATTTACAAAAATAGAAGAAAAAGATGAGACAATATCATATTCAACAAAACATGTTTGAAAGAGAGCCTATACCGAAATAATAATAATAATAATAATAATAATAATAATAATAATAATAATAATAATAATAATAATAATAATAATAATAATAATAACGAAAATTCTTCACAATAACTTAGTGACAATGAAATAAGATGTATCAAAACAACTGCGCAGTTATAGGAAAGATAAAATTCAACATCGTGTCCTTGCAGAGTGATACATCAGACAGATTAAGAAATATTGCTGAAAGCCTTCGGTAGTTTTTCGATTTCCAGCCGGATGATTAAGAATCGCAATAACACGAGGAAGAAATCCATTAGGTGAAATTAACGCATCAGTTTCCGCGATGTTGCAAATATATTTTTGCAGGGAAATCTTTTATACAGTAGTGTTCTTGGCTTGCGATAGCCCGAGGTATCGCAATACCATTTAATAATAATGGAAAAGAGAGTATTTTTAGTTTTTTGTGAAAGATAACTATTGTGCCGGCATTGTCTGTCCGTCCGCACTTTTTCTGTCCGCCCTCAGGTCTTAACATCTGCTGAGGCTAGAGGGCTGCAAATTGGTATGTTGGTCATCCACCCTCCAGTCATCAAGCATACCAAATTGCAGCCCTCTAGCTACCCTTAGTAGTTTTTATTTTATTTAAGGTTAAAGTTAGCCATAATCGTGCTTCTGGCAGTGCCGTAAGACAGGCCACCACTGTCCCGTGGTTAAAGTTTCATAGACCGCGGTCACATAGCATTATACCGAAACCACCGAAAGATAGATCTATTTTCGGTGGCCTTGATTATATGCTGTGCAGAAGACTCGATTACACCGGAGAAACTTCGGCGCATTTTTAAAAAATTTTTTTTTAATATTTGATCTTTTGATCCTTCCCTCGTTTGACATTCTTCGGCACCCAGAGGCATGTGAAGAATTCCTCCTGTTCGGAAAATTTATTCGAATAAAGAAAGGGATATGAATTGGTATCAATTCTGGGAAGAAATGCGTTTTCCTCCCTCAGTTCTCGGTGTTAGTCCTCGACTATAAGGTAGTCTTTAACATTCGCGTGATATATATATATATATATATATATATATATATATATATATATATATATATATATATATATATATATATATATATATATATATATATATATTTATATATATTTATATATAAATATGTATATATATATAATTTATATATATATATATAAATATATATTATATATATATATATATATATATATATATATATGCTATATATAGTATATATATAAATGCTAAGATTTTTATCTCTTTATACAGAATGAGCTGTAGTCGGCGATGGTTTTTAACGTAATATTTAGAGTATCAAATTTCCACTTTCGTAAATGTTCATGGGGAAATTGACTTAATTCTGTTTCTTCACCCAACAGTGGAATATTTATATTTATTTTCTTGTTGTTGTTGTTGTTGTTGTTGTTGTTCTTCTTCTTCTTGTTGTTCTTGTTGTTGTTGTTCTTCTTCTTCTTCTTCTTCTTCTTCTTTTTCTTCTTCTTCTTCTTCTTCTTCTTCTTCTTCTTCTTCTTCTTTTGAGGCCACGGAAGTTGCTCAGAGAACGGAAGAAAAGCGGACAGCCGTTGAATATAAATTGTCGCAATTTATAACTCCTGGAGTGAATGGAAGAATATTTATATCCAGATGACATATGGATCAACTTATGAGCCATGAAAGAAAGGTTATTGACGCTGCAGACAGAATCGACCAAACAAGAAAAATTCTAGAACTGATGAATTCCAGAACTGACCTGTACAATTCAAAATTATATACTAGAACAATTCTAACCAAGGAAAAATCTAGTTATTTTACAAATAAGAGATTCATTTACATAAAAAAAAGTCCCATTATTTAATATGAGGAAACCTCGCTCTCGAGGTATATACATTATAATAATTTACTAAAATGAAATGTAGCCTTTATATTCTGAAAATAAGCCTTGTTACTAAGGTTAGAATATGTTTTGTACTGAAGTAATTTCCTTTTTCAATGAAAATTGTTGCAGTTTAGATAAAACAATATTTTTCAAAGTGAGTATAACAAGGTAGGATTTTCGAGCAATATTTTAGGGCTTATTTTATAATTATATATATATATATATATATATATATATATATATATATATATATATATATATATATATATATATATTTATATATATACATACACATATATATATACAGACATTTGTATATACATATATATATATATATATATATATATATATATATATATATATGATATATACATTTGTACATATAGACACATATGTTTATATATATATATATATATATATATATATATATATATATATATATATATATATATAGATATATATGTGTTTGTGTGTGTGCGTGTGTAAAATTGTCTTTTCAGTAATTTTTTTATGGATGTTCTTTTATTGCTTATTTTAAGTTTCATTGCATCTTCATAACTACCACTCCATAAAACGTACTTATCGTAATGTGAAGACCAAAATGGCTGCAGACTTTTCATTGCAAATTCTATCGGACAGAAAAGAAAAAAAAACCGACAGCGATTACACTGACAAAGCCCAGTAATCCTCTCCCGACAGTTGATCCGGGGAAATCAGTAATCCCCCTAAGGATTACACGCTTCATTGACTCTTCTTCTCCCTCCCCACCTGTCTCTGGAAGTCTTTTTCTTACTCTTTTCTTTACCCTCATAGGCTACATGAGTTTTATAACTTGTCTTATTTCAAGAGACGGGACTATCGCTTCGAAAATGGTTAAACCCCACCCGTCAACCCGCCTATTCTGTTTTTTTTTTTTTTTTTTTTGTATGGGGTCGGGGTTCGAGGGCAGAAAAGGGTACAGGAATGCCCTTCCCGATGGCCTCTTTGAATCATAAGTAATATGAAATCATTTATCTTGTTTTATCTTATATATATATATATATATATATATATATGTATATATATATATATATATATATATATATATATATATATATATTTATTTATGTATATAGCCTATACAGTTCAGTATATATATATATATATATATATATATATATATATATATATATATATACATATATATATATTTCACCAGAGAACTTTCGTTCTCTAAATAATATTTTTTCTCGTTAGTGACCATGTAAATTGTGACACCAGATAGTTTACAGCCAGTTTAGATGTTTCTTCGGGCCTCTTTATAATGGGGTCGAATTGCTCTACGATTTTCAAAGGTATTCATCTCAAGCGTACCTTTATAAAGCTTTCATGTTAAAAAGATTCAAAAGAGAAAAAGTTTCGCATTTGCAGATATTCTCTTCCTGTGAAAGTTCAAATGGAAAGTAATGCTTTACTTCTGTTGCAACAGATTCATTTTTATCTAGAATTCTAAGAGAGAACTCCACTATTACAGTGAAATGTAAGAAGTGAAAGATTGAAAATCTGTGTGAATAACAAAATACTTTTATGACATTTAGCTCTTGTCAGAAAAATTAAAGTTATTAATTTCGTATTTTTCAGTGAATATAATTTTTTATAAAAGCCAGAGAGAGAGAGAGAGAGAGAGAGAGAGAGAGAGAGAGAGAGAGAGGTGATATTTTGATAAAATTATGCTAATATTGTTTTTAATTGCGTTGTTATCATTACACCAAACTGGCTTGATGCCATCACGAGCTCTTGCTACAGAGCAGTCACGCATTACAACACCTACATTCACATAAACTTACAACCCTCTCAGTCACAACAACAGCATTAAAACGCAAGCGACGGAGATTGCATGCAATCAAAGCGGCATTCCGACATCTGCAGGCGCGTTCAGACGCGTCTGAGCGCCGAGATAAGCTTTGTGCCTTGATCATCATGACTCGATGCCAGATGAACGCAGCCAATTAGGAGGCTGAGGCATCACTTGCTCGCGTGACTTGATTGCGTTGTTAGGCTTTAAAGGTTGATCAGATTCTTTTGTGTCAAATCTTGTTTTATTTTCTCAAGTATTTATCTCCGTCGTTATTCCTTTGCTGTAGAATTGTAGAATGGTTTGTGTCATATATATATATATATATATATATATATATATATATATATATATATATATATATATATATATATATATATATATATATATGTATATATACATATATAATATACCCGAAGGAACTCAAATAAGTAATCAGTCTCTCTCTCTCTCTCTCTCTCTCTCTCTCTCTCTCTCTCTCTCTCTCTCTCTCTCTCTCTCTCTCTCTCTCTCTGCTGAATTGGAACCTATATTTTTTAACCTTACGTATTATAAAGCATCATTCAACGCTACTCAATGTTGCCATTATTTCACGACCAGTTAATCTGGTGATTCCTGTTAACAACGACTTAACACAAAAATATTGCTATGTTTATACTGCCAACAAAATAAATAAGGCATCTTATAATTATTCTCGTGATCATACCCCTATCTTACGTTAATATTAGAAGAATCTCTTACCATGAGCCTTTTTTAGAAGTACATGACTTCAGCGCTGGTTCCTTGTTAATCGTAGACCAGGAGAGCTAATGCTGTGATAAAGACAGGTTAAAACAAAACAGACAATTAACACATAATTTGCACCTCGTACCTACAGTTATAATAGTTGCGAGAATAACGAGGTGTATGAAAATAAATCGAAAAATCTATGAAAATGAGCAGGGATACAACTGACTCCGTCGTAATTATTCAACCAGTGCCTAACAAAAATTATTACATGAACTGGAATTATGGTGTTTTGACGAGAGAACTTGCAGGTTGTCTCCTGTCAGAATGGCAAACTTTGTGATTCTCAAGAGACTCGGGTATTACGCATCGACAGAACTTCAGTGACAATCTAGTGCTTTTGGAAAGTTAAAGTACGACCCTTCAGTCGTTTCTTGAAATCGGATTGGTTCATAATATTCGTTTTGTCGATTTCAAAGTGTTATATTTATGTATTGTAGTTGCAAGCCTTGCTCATCTCCTTCGTTACACTCCGCCCCATTCGTGTATTGCCAAAGACGTCGCCAAAACAACCTTGTAAATATGTAGATTTTAATAAAATCTTGCCACGATGAACCAGTCTTTATAGATATAAATGTAATTAAAGATAAGATGAATCATTTCTTGCAATTTCGAAATTTTAATTAGAGTTCTATGAAAGAACAACTATAGACTTTTGTTAACTATGAACTTTTTTTTCTAACTAGTTCCCAGTTAGTGTTTTACTAGTATAATTTCCGGCCACCGATAGATGTCGCCAACATGCACTTTCGAACGTAAGTGGGCGATTCCATTTTATAGAGGGTGAGGAAGGGTCTCAGATTAATTGATTATGACGGTTTTTATCACTGATATCTCGATATATCTCGATCTTATTGAATACCAAAATGTTAGAAGTTATTCTCGTTAAGGAGTGATATATTTTAGGTAGGAATAGAACACGCTGCTAGCCAAAGAAAAAAGCAATAATACTCGTTGACTTTTATTTTTACCTACAACGGTGATGGCCTTGCCTCACAGGTAGACGTAAGTAATGGACATCATTATTCCTCTGGCACGTTGGACTTAGTATGCACTTTTGTAGGGGCCAGCTGGATTATCACGATAAGCCCCGTTGTTTTTCCTCTATTTTAACGGTTTCGTGAGGATTCTGTGACACTGGAATTAAATTACTAGTTTGTTTGATTCAGTATCCATCACGGCATTTGCTGCCCCAGTTACATCTCGTGGCTAACAAAAGATTTTCAAAAAGACCCATTTTAATCGCCTAATTCTTCTGTCATTATCTGAGACTGGTATGATCTTGACACTAATAAATAAAAATACCCTTTTATCATTCCGTTGTGAAGAGCTCATAAGGCTGCGTACCTCCTGCATATTTATTTTGTTTCGTCATTGCTAACAGGAATCATTTGATTACTTGGGACTGATTATTCTTGAATATACAAGGAGGTTCACAACACATGGATGGCGAAAGAGTTATCCAGTCCAGAGAGAGAGGGGGCGGTAGGGGAACGGACTTTGACTCTCTACGTGTTGTTCACCAGCTAGAACGAGAGAGGGAGAGAGAGAGAAGCGCTATTACTTATTTTTCATCTCACATGAGCCAAAACATCTGTTGTCGTAGGAATAGACTGTTTTCCTGCCGTGAAGTATAACGAGAAAACTTTTGAATAGAAATAAGTACTCAACTTTACCTACTTCCCGTTGAATACAGATTTCCAATAAATTGGCAAAGTTTGTGATCATAAACTTTAATTAAAGATTCGGAGGATTTTGTAGAAACTTTGGACAAATATGCCCCTTCACCAACCACTTCATAAAGTTTGGGAAGTGGATTTGAACTACGAACATTATTTACTTAATGTTCTTTATTTTCATTAAGCTCATGCGTCGTATATGGTTCATAATTTTACCTTGAAGTTCCTAGAGTAGTTTAAAACAACATATTTTAACTTAGAGGCCTCCTTAAATGCTGTAGAAGAATCTCCTGCATTCTGGCATAAGCAAGAAGAGATATCCTTCTGTGGTGTATGCTTTTGACAGGATAATCTCCTTGGGTATTCCATACTTTCATAATTTTCCATCTTAAGTATTGAGAAGGTGCCTTTATTATATTTATTTTCTTCTTTTCCTTTTACATCCATACTAGGTTAGTAATTCCAAGTCTGGATCTGGGCTGAAACCTGCCTCCTGAGGGTCTGACTCCCAGGTCCCAGTGAACTTTCAAAATACGTAAGAATGTTGGAACCGCGTACGTGATAGGACTGTAGTCCAGTCTAATTAATTTTTGAAAGGTGTAAAAAGCAATTTTGATGAGGGAGAAATACAGTATATAATATAAAACTATATGTTTTCCTGAGTTTTCTCTAAGAGAAAGTTAGAGAGAGAGAGAGAGAATTCTAAAAGAGAGAGAGAGATAGAGAGAGAGAGATAGAGAGATTACTTAGATTAGTTTGTCGCATATCTACAACCTTGCCTAAAAGAGGGAGAGAGAGGAGTTCATAGTTTCTACACTGCTATATCAACGTTAGCCGTTTTAATTCTTGTTCTTCACTAACAACCGAAATAAAAAAAAATAATTATTCAAAATGTTCAGACGTAAGAGCCTTAACAGAGTACATGAATTCTTCATGCCAATGATTATTCAGGTTTATAGTCATAATTCTGGGCTGGAATCTACAATGTGAATTTGCTTCCGCTAGAGGGATTTTTGTGATTTGCATATCATTACGTTTCATTATTCAGGGAAGCGCTTTATTTAAAATGTACTGACCTCCTCTCTCTCTCTCTCTCTCTCTCTCTCTCTCTCTCTCTCTCTCTCTCTCTCTCTCTCTCTCAGCAGGCCTCGACGAGGCATTCCAACATCACGGAGGTATTTTCAAG
>NC_089761.1:37771772-37779272 GCF_040412425.1 Macrobrachium rosenbergii | reverse complement strand
CTGGTAGAAGCAATGATCCGGGCTGAAATGCATGTGGCGAGGCCCGAAGTCCAGATATCTAAAATTAATTGATATACAAATTAAGAATGTATTTTTTGAATCATCAGCAATGCGAATATATTACCTTCGTAACTATTCAATAATATTCTTGTGTATGAACACAAGCGAATAAATGCTTAGAAATAAGGTGTGAGAGAAAAGACCCCATTTGAGATGGGGAATAGGTATAAATGATAAATGTAATGAGATTTGACAGATGAGAAATAAGAGATGATATTTGGGATATTAGGCATAATTTTTTAAACTGTTCAATAATATATTTTTAACCGCTGAATTATTATTCATGCACAGAAGCGAACAAAAGCTAAGAAATAAGGTATGAGAGAAAAAACAGCATTTGAGATGGGAAACAATCGATAAAATAAGATATGTATATCAGGCATAATTTTTTTTCTCTACCTTTTAATTCGTTCCTCGAAAATTCCCAATAAAATAAGATAAGCAGTGATATTCAATAACAGAGAAATAAGTGACAGTAATTAGACTATTAGACATATATTCTTTTCGTTTTCTATCTTTTTATTCGCTCTGCAAAAATTCCCAATAAAACAAGATAAGCAATGATAGCTAATAAAAGAGAAACAACTGACAGTAATTAGGATATTAGACATTTTTTTTCTATCTTTTTATTCGCTCAGCAAAAATTCCAAATACTTTTATACAAACATTATGCCTTTCCACGTATTTTTTTTTTAGTTAGCTTGAATCTGTCATTTAACTTACTGGGTGAAAGCGCCCAAGCAATTAAATATTTCTCAGAAGAATTATTCAAGGGTTCTGGTAACCTACGTGAGAGCTTCAATGTGCTTCTGCGAAATTGCTTTTACTAAACTTTTCCCGTAGGGGGGATATTGCCGTCAGTGCACCTCACGCGGTGCACTGTAGGCATTACTGAAGGTTCTGAAGGTTCTTTGCAGCGTCCCTTCGGCCCCTAGCTACAACCCCTTTCATTCCTTTTACTGTAAGTCTGTTCATATTCTCTTTCTTCCATCTTACTATCCACCCTCCCCTAACAATTGTTTCATAGTGCAACTGCTTTGAGGTTTTCCTCCTGTTACACCTTTCAAGCCCTTTCTACTCTCAGTTTCCCTTTCAGCGCTGAATGACTTCATAGGTCCCAGGGCTAGGTCCTTGGCCTAAATTCTATATTCCATTCCATTAAATGAGTTGTTAACTGTAAGTCGATTAAGTGCTCCTAATAATGAGGTGTTGAAAAAGATCAAAGTAAAACCTGGTAGCTCAAACAGATATCGCTAATGTAACTATCTAACTATTTATCTGTCTAGTGGAATCTTTTGATACCTGCCAGGGTATATTTATTGTATCTGTTCTGTGGTGAATAATTTTTACTCAAGCTATATATATATATATATATATATATATATATATATATATATATATATATATATATATATATATATATATATACATATATATATATATACATACAGGAACATATATCTATCTGTCTATATATATATATATATATATATATATATATATATATATATATATATATATATATATATATATATATATACTGTATATATATTCATATATATATGTGTGTGTGCCTACATATATGTGTGTGTAATTTCAAGCCCGCTTAAATTCTCGACCTCTCCCCACTTTTTGTATATATATATATATATATATATATATATATATATATATATATATATATATATATATATATATATATCTCTTCTTTAACAGGACTACTCATGTCACTACAAAGCCTAAGATCCAAGTGAAGCCGTGTGTGTGTGTGTGTCTGTATGTGTTTGCGTGTGTGAGAGCGCACGCGTGCATTGCAGCAGGATTTTATAGACAAAATTGATTGAATTCTCACAAAAAAATCTTTACATTTCCGTAAATTAAAAAACTAGCTCAGAATCTCTCGCTTTAAACGAAGGCCGCCGCATACATTCAAGGACAGGCGGTCCTCTCGCCGACTGAAAATCCAATTACACGAAATGATTAAAAGTATCTACAAAAAACACTTAACCAGCGAATACTCACAACAGCATTTACGGAATCCATCAGCGTAACAGCACCATCATCATCATCTTAAAATTCATTTCCTTCCCCGCCACAACACCGACTCCGTCGCAGCAGAAATTCGGAGGCTTCATTTTCGCCGACAATGAACTTTATCTGTCCGGGTTTCATAATGCTTCGCGCGATTTTCACTGAATAATTTCGACGGGCAGCGGGATTCTGGCTTCGTAAAGCGTCGCATTTCGTCGATAACTTTAGCGAAACGATTCGGTAATTGGGACGAGCTGTTGCGAATTGACCCAACAGGTACCGAAGCTCGGTAATCTGTGTAAGTAAGACTCTGCAGTCTTGCAAAGTGAGGAATAAGGGAAGACTTTGGTCTTCCGATTATTTTATATTCATATTCTTTGCATGCTATATATGCAGTCTTGCCAAGTGAGGAATAAAGGAAGACTTTGGTCTTCCGATTATTTTATATTCATATTCTTTGTACTATTTTTACAGTCTTGCAAAGTGAGGAATAACGGAAGACTTTGGTCTTCTGATTATTTTATATTCATATTCTTTATACTATATTTCCAGTCTTGCAAAGTGAGGAATAAAGGAAGACTTTGGTCTTCCGATTATTTTATATTCATATTTTTTATACTATATTTGTAGTCTTGCAAAGTGAAGAATAAAGACTTTGGTCTTTCAGTTATTTGATATTCATATTCTTTATACTATATTTGCAGTCTTGCAAAGTGAGGAATAAAGGAAGACTTTTGCCTTCCGATTATTTGATATTCATATTCTTTGTACTTTAATCTTTCAGCAATTTCCGCAGCAATTACGTGCTTCTTTTAATAAAGACAGGACTTAAAAGAACTCGTTTTTTCGAGAGTTTTACATTTGCATTTCAGATTATTTCATTTCTGTAACTGAATGTGTTACAGTAATATCCTACGCAATTACCAGCTGTTTAATTAGATTTTAAAACCAATACCGTTTAGATACGATGAAAATCAACAAGTCGGGAGATTCTTATGCATTTTTTATTAAAATTAAGACGTAATAACGACTCAAGAAGTGATAAGTAAGGAGAGAGAGAGAGAGAGAGAGAGAGAGAGAGAGAGAGAGAGAGAGAGAGAGAGAGAGAGAGACCTCTCCTTTTAGATATAAAGCTCTGTTCTGGAAGTGACAAAATATATTTTCTGAGAACATTTTAGTTACGTAAAAGCCTTTTGGAAAGAACGTTTACAAAGTGAATTTGAGTTTTATTATTATAAAGAATTTTTCAGTCCCATTAAGCACTTAAATCTGATCCTTCCAGCAGCTGAAATTTTCCGTCGTTGTTTTGAAAAAGAGGTAAAAAAAAAATATTTCACTCCGTATAACTTGGTTAGACAGAGAAACGAGACTAGAAATTTAATTTTGTATACTATGCTTAAATTCAGTGGGGAAAACCATTTCAAAAATAGAATTCGTAGGAAAGTGGAATTGTAAAATAAACTTGATGTCCTACAGAATAAACATTTCACATCAACATCAGTGCTGCTGCATTTCAGTTTATTTCAGCGCGCGGTGGAAAACTCGTTGTTTACTTCGTTTGTCAATTCAGGAGTGATTTTTTACAAAAAGGAATTAACGTTTGTAAGACTTGATGGATGAGGTTGCAAGCCTCGTGCCCTCTTTTTAGGCCACAGTTGGTACTGGTACTCCTCATAAACAAAGAGATTTGGAAGAATGCAGGTGTCACATCACGGACCTTAAATAAGTTAAGTATATCTTAGTTTAACCAGACCACCGAGCTGATTAACAGTTCTCCTAGGGCTGGCCCGAAGGATTAGATTTACTTTTACGTGGCTAAGAACCAGTTGGTTACCTAGCAACGGGACTTACAGCTTATTGTGGAATCCGAACCACATTATAGCGAGAAATGAATTTCTATCACCAGAAACAAATTCCTCTTGTTCTTCACATCACGGACCTTGCTAAGATTTCAGCTCCTAGGGATCAGAAAACATATCACTTGTAAAAGCTGACAGATATGAGGTATTAAAAGAAACTTTGCTCAATAGCTCAAATTTCTAAGACACTGACTATACAAGTTTTTTTTAAAAGGAGGGTTTTTTATTTGATTCTTTTGTAAGTAAATAGTTTTTTCCCGTTCCTAGAGATTGTAGAACATTGTGCTTATGAAAGCTGGGAGATATGAGTTATCTAGAGAAATTTTGCTAAACAGCTCCAAAGTTCAAAGTTTAAAGTTCAAAGGCACTGACTACACAAGTGTTTTATTTTTTCAAAAAGGGTTCTTTTATAGTTTCCTTGGTGAATAAATAGCTGCCTGTTCATTAGAGAAGTAGATAATTCTTTGGTTAAGACCATACGATTCTAGCTGAGCTCCAAAGGAAAATATCCCTTTTCCATTTGTTATCGTTCCTCTGGGTAAAAAATGCTGTTTTTTTTTTCATTTATCATGGCAGTAAATAAATACTCTGATAAGCTCTTTCAACCCTGAATGAGGTAGATATGTGCCTTTTGACAATTATGGTGTTCACCATAAAGAAATATAACCCAAAACTTTACGGCAAAAATGAGATTTAGTGAAAACCAACCAGTCAAATGAAAGCAACTCATTTTTTCACTGTAGACTGTTTAATGGTACGTTAAAAATCACGGTCAGCAACTTAGACTGTAACTTATACAGCATGAAATAAAGTGCTCAACTTGACAGATTTACCGGCATTAATTGAAAATGCAATGATGTAAGTCACATAAAAACAGCTATAGCTTACTTCCCGATTAATCGAACTCAAAACTTGACGAAGGTTCTGCGGCAGGATAGGCAACATTTACGTCGGAGAGACACACCATTCTTCCTAAATAATGTTTAATAAGCTGTCTAGTTCCACAGAAGAACTGTGTAATTATTTAGTTACCATTCCCTTAAATCCTGCATGCCTGTAATACACCGTTTGTTTGTCTTACTGTCTCAAATTCATATGATATTGCTAGTAACTTAGTAGTTTCAATTGTAACAATGGTCAGTATTAAATTATTCCCATAGTTGTAAGTAAATATTAATTTCTAAATGTGAAAGGAACCGTGAATTTTTTTCATTAAACTAAAATTGCAAATCTAATTTACCTTTTAATCACTTAATTCCTAGACTGTCAAGTGCATTTCTTTTTTTCACTAATAGATGTCGTCAGCGTTCTCTCTAGATTGTTAATGGAATATTTCATTCCGAGAGCTGGCAAGGGAATGCGTTCGCTTTACTTTTTTTTCATCATTTTTTCACTTGATATTTCGATCGTATTGTATCGAAGTCTATATGTAAAATTCTCATGATAAACTAAATAATAAACTAAACCACAATACACACAAAATGAAACTTTTTCCACCTATGAGCAAAAGGAGACTTGTTTATTTCGTTTATCCCAAATGTAGAATTTTACTCCTCCGAGGAAACGGTTGCAGAAGTTAGGACGAGTGTTTTCGTTTTGTGTCGACAGATATCCTCAGAATCCATTTTCTTGTAAATCTGATGATTCATTTTTAGTTTTCTGTAAAAGGAAGCTTTTATGTCGGCTGTGTCTGGCCCTTCGCACTTTTTTTGTCCGCCCTCAGATCTCAAAAACTACTGAGGCTAGACGGCTGAAAATTGGTGCGTTGATCATCCACCCTCCAATCATCAAACATACCAAATTGCAGCCCTCTAGCCTCGGTAGTTTTTATTTTATTTAAGGTTGAATTTAGCTTTAATCGTGCGTCAGGAACGACATTGAACAGGCTACCACCGGGTCGTGGTTAAAGTTTCATTGGCCGCGGCTCATACAGCATTATACGGAGGCCACCGAAAGATAGATCTATTTCCGGTGGCCTTGATTATACGCTGTACAGACAACTCGATTGCGCCGAAGGAAATTCGACGCAATTTTTACTTGTTAGGGTCATACTCAGGCCGTAAGAAGAATTCTTGTTTGCTACTTGGGGTTTAAGAACGTGAAGTCTTTGTAATAGGAATGTCATTCTACCTGACACGTAATATCTACAGAGAGATGATACTGTAGTGAGATTGCGAGCATTTTACCCCATATTGCTGATGAAAGTACAGTTATTCCTATTATACTTCTTAGTAAAAATCTGAACATTCTAATCGAAAATTACCAATTCATTCTTGATAGGTAACGAATTTTTTTTTTAATAAATATTTTATTATATTGAAGAACAGCTCACCTACCACTTAGCTCATTCAATAACAGCACACAACTACAGCAGCAATGCCTTTGAGAACATGTGCCGCACTCAGCTAATTCTAAATTAGATTTCCTGAGCCATTAAGAGGCGCCTGCATGGCATATGCCGTATCGCCAAAGTGCTATTACTGACAGCCATCCAGTTACGTGATGCAGAAAAACACTGGCATTCGTATGCAGAGCAACGCATTTATTCTCATAGAACTTGATTCGATTAGAAAACACAACGAAGAAACACTTCCCTCAAACGTATGAGTGCAGCACGTGGCTAATTCCGAATTACAGTTCCCCCAGAGACGTCGCAATACCTTGAGTAGGCTATCCCGGTCCGATGGCATCTATTAGCATTGCTGTTCTGACTAATCGCCCGGATATCGCCCTGACATCTTGTGGTTCCTGGTGGTGGGCTTGATCAGGAAAATATAGCTCGTTCTCAGAAGGGAAGTGCAGTTTGTTTTCTTTGATGATACGAGTGGCTTTCTGCTGTTAGTTACGTTATTTCAATAACACCAGTCTTCACGAGAAGTGATAGAGCTATTCAGTTATCTTACTCACTGAATATGAATACTGGTTAGTGGAGAAACTATTCCACAGTTATGTATATGCTTTACTCTATAAGGAAGTTGGAATTTCGAGTGATTTTTTAAATTATATCCTGACTTTATTCTTAAAATTGTATATGTTTTCCTCGAGTGTATATATATATATATAATATATATACATTTAATATATATATGTGTGTGTATATATATAAATATATATATATATAAATATATATATATATATATATATATATATATATATATATATATATATATATATATATATATATATATATATATATATTCTAACCAGGGAATCGAGCAGATTCCCGAAAGCTCTCTGTTTAGATCTATTTTCAAATATATTTGCACTCATACATAACTGTGGATTTGTTTCCCCATTTCAAGACTCATGCCGCTATGAGTATTTTTTAATACTGATTAGTCTTCGATAATTTGTTTAACAATCCCTGTCACTTTTGTAATTTCATTACCCTGTGTCCTGTAGTGCAAACAGTACAAAATCTTACCCCGTCGAGATTTTTCTCTCTCGGTAAACAAAAAAAAAAGCTTTTTAAAAGTTCTGCAGTTTTATCCGATCGGTGTCTCGTATCTTATCTACATGCTCGCCTAATTTTCCTCCGAAAATAATCATT
>NC_089761.1:37709272-37751772 GCF_040412425.1 Macrobrachium rosenbergii | reverse complement strand
CTTACTTCAAAGACGGTGTACTTTCTTCTGATACTAAAAATTATTAATATTTTCACTACGACTGTTATTAATATTATATTTTTGTGGTGAAATAAAACCATATTTCAGACCAGTAAGGAAGTCTCTTGTAAAATTATTTCAGAGAGAGAGAGAGACAAAGGCTGACATATTACATTCCTTGCTTTTTCGCCTAGAAATGTGACGTCAGAGCATATTCCACTTACCATTTTTGAAACATTCACACAATATAGTCTGAGGACAAACATTGTAACTGTTGTTCATTCGCTTTTTTTTCTTTTCATGTTTTAGTTTCTTTGAATGTTTTAACATTTTATGCAACCATACATTTTATTTTGTTTATCTGCATTGATCTATTGTTTTGATACTTTTTCATTTCTTTTCTCATGTAAGGGTTGTATTGTAGGGAGAATTATTGTTTGCGTCAATGTCCTGATGGATTTTTATGCTTGCTTCATATCAAAATTTCTATGTTAATATTAACTGATATTAGCATAATCGTAATGAGTGCTTTTGTTGTAATAATAATAATAATAATAATAATAATAATAATAATAATAATAATAATTATTATTATTATTATTATTATTATTATTATTATTATTATTATTATTATTATTATTATTATTATTATTATTAATCATAAAAATCTCGAAATAGCCTGAGTCACTAAAATAGTAAATTCCAAAATGGTGTAAATGCAAATATATATTTCTAACGTATATTTACATTTAAACCATTTTGGATTTATTATTATTATTATTATTATTATTATTATTATTATTATTATTATTATTATTATTATTATTATTATTATTATTAAGGGAAGGCATGCGTGATACACACAACATATAAATCAACTCACATCCTTTATAAAATCATATGAATCCGGAAAATTAATTTAACATCCGAATAAATAGGCAAATTTACAGCACATATCATCACTGTCTGTGTCAGCTGCGATTTTTCTGTATCAACTCTCCATATCCTCAGAGTGTCACAGCTCGTAACTTGGTCTAATTAGCGTTTGCTTAGCCATGGAAACTTGAACTTAACTTTTCAACAAAAAAATAATGGACTATAAAACTACTAACGAGCGTATCAATCAAACTTTGACATCAGTCAAAAATCTGCCAATCCATTTTAATTCGCAGATGCTGCATCAGCTAGCATAACTGAGTCAGGAGGTCCATACGAGGCCTCTAGCTCTCCTTCACATCCTATCACTCTCAAGAGCTGCTTTCGTATAAGAACCTGCGCTGGCATAAAGCCAACCTTCTATAAGCCGTTTGCTAAAAATACTTCAGGTTGGACCATCCTTTCGTCAAGTCACAAGCTGTGATAATCAGCATCTGACAGTGTTTCCCAATACAAGCAAGTAATATGGAGACTGGATACTAGGTAATTATAGGCAATAAATAAATATGCTTTATATTTGCCTCATTCACTTGTTCTTTTAACAAAATATATGTATGCACTTATACGTCATGTGCGTTATTCATGACCTGGCCTGGCAATATATTATGTTTGCTCCCTAAAGAATATGAACAATTATGGAGAAATAAAAAATGTTTTAAGAGGGATGCGTGACTTACTTCAATTCTTTGGTGAAACACTTTCATTATTAATGTAATTATGATATTTACCATTACGCTTACACCAGTAATTTAGGCCCTTGTGCATAGTAATGATTCTTAGTTTCGTCAGGCCCGAGCATTGTTATCGTAGTGTAATATATAATTCCATGTAAATACATCTGAATTACTTAAGGATTTTAATAATTAAATACCTGAAGGTCAAGACGAAAATACCGTAATCCTCTTAGCTAAATTTTCTTCATGTTTTTTTTTTCCAAATGCCTTTTTAATTATTTTTACTCATGACTCATACCAATTAGTTCATAGTGAGTGTAATTTACTTTCTTCTGAATCACTCGAGGATTAATAAGCCTTATTCGATTGTAAGACTGGAAACAGTTAAGTAGTCTTTTACTCTTTCGCTGTAATTCCTCCTTCGTCTTGAAATTTCATACATACCTTCATACGCACTCACAGACACACACACACACTCACACACACGCACACACACACACACACACACACACACACATATATATATATATATATATATATATATATATATATATATATATATATATATATTTATATATATATATATATACATATATGTATGTATGTATGTATGTATGTATGTATGTATGTATGTATGTATACATTACAATAGGAACTACAATTTCTAGACCATACACACTTCGCAAAATTAATATCACTACATGTCGGCTTGGATTTGTCAAATAGAATTACCGTCTTTCCTCATAAAAGGTATATATTAATTCGTATCTATTTTTTACTCACATTTCTATTTCGCAGTGCTAAAATTCAATTGTGAAGCCATCTGTAGAGTTTGTTCCTTTTTTTTCATAAATAAGAATCAGTCTAAACGAGACAATTTGTTTTTGAAAAGAGTCCATTGGAGAATTATATTACGTAGCTGAAAAAAATCATTATGAAAAATCATTGTGCAATTAGCCAGATCAACAAATAATTAGTTGGATAAATAAGATTTCTAATACTTTAGTACAAGGGCAAATAAATTAATTACCTTGTTACTTATTGACGCAAATGGAAATCATTCACAGAAATCCAGTGCTAAGCCAGCAATGTGTGTCATTCACCGAGAGAGTTTGAACAGCAGAGAGAGAGAGAGAGAGAGAGAGAGAGAGAGAGAGAGAGAGAGAGAGAGAGAGAGAGAGAGAGAGAGAGAGGAGTTCAGCGAACCAGAATAATGAACCTTTGAATATTTGTTTCATGAAGTAAATAGAGCTCTTTGATCAATCATGGAACTGTGTATTGACAGTGAGCTAATAAAACGAAATCATTGTGGATTATTTATTTTAAGAGGACAATTGATAATAGGGAAATGGAACGAAATAGAGGAACCAAATAAGAAAGATATTTGGAACTAGATATAGGCAATAATGGCCATATTTGAGAGACTTGAGCTGACGGACATAAAGTCCACGTATAGGCTGACGGTCTTAGTATGCTGGAGTTGACAGAGTCCACCTGGAAATTACAGACATCCTTACTGAGCACATCAAGTTTTATGGTCGTAGAATATTGTACTTAAAATATAGTTCTAAATAAAGTGAGCTATAAAGAAAAGACTGCAGTCTCTCTATGTAGAAAGTCCAGAAATCCCTATAGACCAGGTTCGGAGACTTCAGTAGGAAATCTAGATCTCTGGATGGGGGTGGGATTTATAGTAAAGTCAAGACTTTAATGAAAGTCCACAGATCTGAATGAGGTGGACTTAAATTATAGTTCAGAGCTGTCAGTGCGTAGGAATTGGGGTGGAGGCTAAAAGCTCTCCTTTTGGCAGGCTTCAAAGAATGTCTGGAGCTCTAAATGGTATGGGCTTTAAGAAAAGTCCAGATATTTCATTTACGATGGCTTAGAATAAAGTTTAGCCCTTTCATTACGGAACATTTAAGATGAAATCCAAGGTCTCTAAGTAAAAATTGGATGTTGGACTTTAGGTGAAAGTCCAGAACTCCCTGTTTGATGGACTTTAGAGTAATACTGGAGCTGTTAATAGGCGAGCTTTAGACTAAAACCTAGAGCTCTCAGTGTGGTAAAGCTATAGAGTATAGACCAAAGCGTGGAGCTGTCAATATAGTAAGATTCCAAGTTCGCATTCACTCAGATGAGACCTTGTTCCTGTTTCACATACACTCAAATGAGATCTGGTTTCTAGTTCACATACACAAAAATGAGACCTGGTTCCTACTTCACATACACCCAAATAAGACCTGGTTTTAATTCACATACACTCCAACGAGACCTGGTTTCTAGTTCACATGCAGTCAGAGGAGACCTGGTTTTCTAGTTCACATGCAACCAAATGAGACCTTGTTTCTAGTCCACATACATTCATATGAGACCTGGTATCTAGTTCAGATGCACCCAAATAAGACCTGGTTTCCAGTTCACACACACCCAAATAAGAACTGGTTTCTAGTTCACTTACGCACAAATGAGACCTGGTTCCTAATTCACATACACCCAAATAAGACATGGTTTCTAGTTCAAATACACACAAATTAGACCTGGTTCCTATTGCATATACACTCAAATGAGACCTGGTAGGTCTTTACCATCCCCAGATCACAGAAACAGTGAGGTACTAGCTTTCCATCTCCCCCCACCCACAACCATCCCCCTTATCTCCCTAGGTCACAGAATAATGAACTCGCGACCCACAGAGTACAAGTCACCTACCATCCTCCTGGGCTACGACGAGCAACCATCATCCCCAACCCCCTCCCCCCTCGTAAGGGCTCGTCTCCTTTAAGGTCTGGGAACGACACTGAAACTTTGAACTTTATTTAATCATCTTGCTCCCCTTGATTCTTTCCCCCTGTTTATCGTCTTCATTAAATTCACCGAATGGGAATGGTTTATTGAACTTCGAATTCTCTCTCTCTCTCTCTCTCTCTCTCTCTCTCTCTCTCTCTCTCTCTCTCTCTCTCTCTCTCTCTCTCTCTCTCTCTCGTCTATGAGGTAATATCGAGAGCACGGTAAATTTATTTCTCGAATATGAAATGTTTGATGATCTCTTTTACCTGGCTTAATTGCCCGTTACCTGAATGTCTCCGGATGAATTATACAATTATTTCGTCATTCGCGTTCCTCTTTTCTTCCGAGAATTATACGATGGTTTCGTTATTCGCGTCTCCTCGTCTCCGAGAATTAAGCATTTCTTTCATCGTTCGTCTCTGCTTTTTACTTCGATAATTACCTTGTTATTTTATTATTTTTTTCCCTCTTGGCGTCCACCTTTATGTTATTAGTCCATCTGTCATCTCCTCTTTTCTTGGATAATTATACGGAAATTTCATTATTCACATCTCCTTTCGAGAACCTTATGATACTATCACAATTTATCTCTCTCCTAATATAATTGGAGTTTTTTTTTATCATAATATATCTTGGAAAACTACACTATTATTTCAGGATTTATTTTCTTTGGCACAGTAAGATCAGATGGTTTGATCATTTGATTACGTGTATAATAAGAAGAATTGAGTTAAACTCGATTAGGTATTGAATATCCCAGTCTATACCATTACGACAATTCACCTTAGTTCTTCTTCTTGATTATTCATAACTTACCAAAGTTATTTATCAACATCATGACAAATTTGCTAATACCTCTGGTAAAATATCATTCATTTATTTCCCGAAATTTGGACACCTGTCAAATTTTTAAATCACCAAATGGAAGCAAACAAATAAAAATCATATGATCTTTTGTGCGTTTAAAAGCATCCTTGACCGAGTCATTTCATAATAATTTACTTACATTTTCCTGTTTATTTATCAATTTGTTAATTTATTTTTTTAATAAGTGATCTCTTCATTCTGTATTTCAAACTACCTTCTGCTACTTCTTTCTAATGAACAACATATTCTTTGGAAGTTTTAATTTGAAGTCAGTGGCCCTGCGAGCTTGTTCCATTTGAGTAGGGCTTATTTTCTAAATAATAATAATAATAATAATAATAATAATAATAATAATAATAATAATAATAATAATAATAATAATTATTATTATTATTATTATTATTATTATTATTATTATTATTATTATTATTATTATTATTATTATTATTATTATTAACCATTTATCTACATAGATGCATACGCGTTTGAAAATCATACTAATTGCTAGGAAGACTATTATACCTATGAATTATCATTAAAAAAAACGGTAGCTATCCTCCCATAGTTTTCAACACAGTCTATATAAAGACTGGAAACACACTGAAATCTCCTCTCTTAAATGGCAGACAGTTTTTTCTTCCATATTAGTTCTACGGTCAAATAAAACTTTTCACCGAATAACGAACTCTTTTTTTTTTTTTTTATTCAAAAATTGAAAAAGAGATGTCGTTTCTCTTAGTGGCGTAAAAAAAAAAAAGAGAAATTTAATTTTTACGATGCAGATGGAGTGACACCGGGTATGTATCAATTAATCTAAGGTTTCCAGCCTCACTCGGTCCCGAGCGACAGATCAGTTTGGAAAAACTGAACACTTACTCAAGCGTCAAGGTTTCTTTTTTTTTGTAGTTAAATAGAAAGTGGCATTGGTATAATGAAGATGATAATTTGATACATATTATTAGTAATTTAAAAACTTAAATAATAATAATAATAATAATAATAATAATAATAATAATAATAATAATAATAATAATAATAATAATAATGTGATGGTGGAAAATTTATAATAAGCGTAAATATACATTAGAAATATATATAAACATATCATTCTGGATTTCTTCAGTATTTTGTGACCCAAGGGTTTGTGAGATTTTTAAATAATAATTTTAAATAATAATAATAATAATAATAATAATAATAATAATAATAATAATAATAATAATAATAATAATAATAATAATAATAATAATAATAATAATAATAATAATAATAATAATAATAATAATAATAATAATAATAATAATCCTGTGCTCAAATTGAAAATTTCAAGAACATTACTTCCTAATGTGGGACACAAAATTACAATAAAACGGATCATTCCTTTTCTGTTATGGACTCAAGAGGACAATAGAAAGCATGTTGCTTTATAATCAAGAGCTACAAAACGATAGTACAAAGAATAAACCCTTTCAATATAAGACTCAGATGGGTAATAAAATAATACTGCTTTCTAAATCAGGCGACAAATTGTCAGTAATGATATTGTCCCCTAATGCAGGATTCAAAACAATAAAATTAATTCAGCTTCAGGAATCGAAATGGTGATAGAGGGAAATTACTTTTCATGCAACGTTAAAAGTGGTAATAAAAGAATATTTTCCAAAGTAGAACTCAAATTAATAATAAGAATGTAGTTTTTTTTTTAACGCGGAAGTTATTGTGCTAATAGATAAAATGATTTTTGATAGAGGACTGCAAAGAGTAATTATAAAATGATGCAATGCTTGCAAACGAAGAAAAAAATTTACAGTAAATATTATATTGCATTCTAAATCACGGCAGAAATGAAACACAAACTGCATTTTCTATGAAGTTTCTCACCATGCTGTGCTTTCCTCCGGATTTCTTGCAAAAAAAAGCAAAACAAATAAATAAACAAATAACATTTGGGAGCAAAACCTCCAGACAACAAATACTGAGCCATTTCCGTGTTGTTTTCTGAAATGAAATATAAGAATCAAAGCGTTTGCATTTCCAAAACGATTTCCCTCGTGACTTTTGCTTTCATCTGGGATTTTCTGTCCCAAGAATTTTCATAGGTGTTGTTAGAATTATATTATAGTTGTTGTTTTTCTTGCTATTGCAAATGCAAGATCATTAAAAGGTAGGGTGTTTTAAATGTATGTTGCTAAAAATTAAACTTTCAGTCATTTTTGAAAACGCCTCCATTCTCTCAGAAATCGGAAAAAGGCTTAAGAGCTTTCAGTAATTTTCAACAGTAAACACCATCAATATCAGATTTTATTATTATTATTATTATTATTATTATTATTATTATTATTATTATTATTATTATTATTATTATTATTATTATTATGCAGACTCTAGGTACACTGAGTGTGAGTAAACTGGCCTGCTTCTTCCCTGTATTGCTCATGTGAGACCCTTAATAATCTAACAATAAATATTTTAAAATGACCCTATAAATATATATATATATATATATATATATATATATATATATATATATATATATATATATATATATATATATATATATATATATATATATATATATATATATATATATATATATTCACCAGTGATCTGGGAAACAGAAGTCTTAGTATCCGAAATATATGGTTGCAAAGTGTATATATTATCCTTATTGGCATTTTAACGATCATAGTGTACTGTCAGAATACAGTAAAAATATTCATGTATATATATATATATATATATATATATATATATATATATATATATATATATATATATATATATATATGTGTGTGTGTGTGTGTGTGTGTGTGTGTGTGTGTGTGTGTATGTGCATGTTTGTGGTCTTGTATCCGTGTATATATCTGTATGAATATAAGGGTTTCATTCTTACTGAATAAAAAATAACATTTTTCTCTTTATACTATAGTTACTAACAATAAGCTTCTCTATTCTGCAAGCACCCAAACTGACAAATACCCCATTCATCTCAGGCTGAGGAGTGAGGGACCCATTCGTATCTGACGATAGATGGCGTGACAGGGGTCCCTCTGCTGAGAATCTATCAATTACCCGGAGATTCTTTTCAATTTCACTTCGTCCAGTGCAACAGATGCCTTCCAAAACTGCTTTCCATCTCTTCTTCACCCGCCGCACACGTCACTGGTAAGTGTGCATTCCCTTAGACGCATTTTGTGCATACTTCTTGTATTTTCCCTTAGATCTAGTAGTTTATAAAAGGTGGAAACTTTAGAATTACGCTGGCTGAGACTTCTAGACAAACGGGCGCATATTTCCAATAGAATGATGCCTTGTGTTCCAACTCTTTCGTATCGTAAATAGGATTTTTCTTCCGTTCGTCACCATTTTTCTACACTTATTCACGAAGCTTTTTTTATAGTTCTCATATACTCCGTTCTGAATTTTTTTTTTTTCTGCTTTGAAATGGACAGCCAATATTGATGTCTAATGGAAATACGAAAATGTTGTCTATACCAGTTGAAAGAACAATGGTCTTCTCACAAACTATTTTTCCTCTTCAACCTCTGAAAGATACATTCCCTGATTATTTAATATATATATATATATATATATATATATATATATATATATATATGTATGTATGTATGTATGTATATATATATATATATATATATATATATATATATATATATATATATATAAATATATATATAAATGTATATATGTGTGTATATATATAGTATTATATATATATATATATATATATAATATATATATATATATATATATATATATATATATATATATATATATATATTTATATATATATATAAAGAGAGACAGAGAGAGAGAAGAAGAAGAAGAAGAAGAAGAAGAAGAAGAGAAGAAGAAGAAGAAGAAGAAGAAGAAGAAGAAGAAGAAGAAGAAGAAGAAGAAGAAGAAAAGAAATGTAACATGGAACCAGTTGATGAAAACTCCGCCATAGGGCTCAGGCGTGTTTTCTCATGAGAGAGAGAGAGAGACGAAATAGGAAAATGGAGCATGAGGCCCGAAAACTATATTTCAGGGAGAAGAAAACCGCGGTATAAAGAGAAAGGAAACACAAGAGAAAGAGAAAAGGGAAATGACGACGCAAAGAGACTCAGCAGAATAGACAAACAGATTAAAACCATGAGAATTCCTTCATCCAGCCTCGCGGACAAATCCACTCTCATTTCCTATCACGTGCTTGTAGCTAGCAGAACCACTGAGGTAATATAAACAGATGAGTCGAGAACAAACTTTTATCATCTTAGGCAATTCGAAAAGCATGAAAAAACTTGGATCTGTTGAATAAGTCACGTTTATGATATTTTTTCTCATTTTATACGTTTGCTGTTAAATTGAAATAAGGAGAAAAACATATGTGATGTCAAGTGGTCATTTATTATTATGATAATTATTCATTCTTTCATTTTTGTATTACAGCCTTGAATTACTTGTCCGAAAATGAAAATTATTCCCTAATGAAGAGTTTTGTTTTCTATATATCTTTTTTTTCTATCTCAGCCATACTGAACGTAATTTATCATTTATTTCCACAATTTTCATCAAAGCTTTCGATGAATACCGCGTCGAAACAAGATGCTTTAATGAACGATATAATTTTCAGATAATTCCTACATTCGAATAAATATATTTTAGTCACTTCAATTCTATTTCAAATTGCATTAGAATCGAGACGTTAGAGTTGGGTTTTTCATATTTCGATCTGTCATTATTTTTAATCCGAATCCATTGTCGGGTCGTACAACATTCCACAGATTTATTTACAGAATTTCTGATATAATTCACGTTGGGATTCCATGACAATTGCGCTCATTCTGTAGCACACATACAATTTAAGGAGCACCGTAGTTTTTCAAATATTGTTCTGTTTTATGTTATTTTATTTTATTGTACTGTATCTGATTTTTTCTTACGCTAAGGTAGGAAATATGAGAGACGCGCCAAGCACAGCAAGAGAAGAAAACAATTATATCTGAAAAACTGAATAAAAGGAGAGAGAGAGAGAGAGAGAGAGAGAGAGAGAGAGAGAGAGAGAGAGAGAGAGAGAGAGAGAGAGAGAGGAGAGAGGGGGATAGATAATGAGTTCTGAAATTTCAGAAATAAACAATATTAGAGAGTCAGACAGACAGACAGAGAAGTAAAGAAATTATCTCTGTAATACCAGAGAATACAAATAGAGAGAGAGAGAGAGAGAGAGAGAGAGAGAGAGAGAGAGAGAGAGAGAGAGAGATTACAAGAAATCTGTGAAATATCAACGAATATTTGAGAGAGAGAGAGAGAGAGAGAGAGAGAGAGAGAGAGAGAGAGAGAGAGAGAGAGAGAGAGAGACAAGAAATTACAAGATCAATTATTTGAGAGAGAGAGAGAGAGACAGATTATCTGTGAAATATCAACGAATATTTGAGAGAGAGAGAGAGAGAGAGAGAGAGAGAGAGAGAATTACAAGAAATTGTCTGTGAAATATCAACGAATATTTGAGAGAGAGAGAGAGAGGGAGAGAGAGAGAGAGAGAGAGAGAGAGAGAGAGAGAGAGAGAGAGAGAGAGAGAGAGAGAGAAGACATTTTTTTTCTAACAGGTCTTGCGAACTCGTAAAGATACAAGAGGAAAAAGATCACTCACCTGGGAATTGGTTATTTCCAGTTGCACCTCCCTTGCAAGGCCAATTGAGTTCGTGTTGCAATTTCTTGCGGTAATTTTCCGGCCGCAACAATTCCTTTTTCGAGATGAATGCACTATCTCATCTCTCTCTCTCTCTCTCTCTCTCTCTCTCTCTCTCTCGGTGGTATTCCTGTTTCTGATTCATATTGACCTCATCATTGCCATAATGCAATGCGTGCCAATTCACCGACACAAAACCTCAGATGCTGAATGGAAATAGAAATAGTCGCTGCCAATAATCATGTTTCCTCTCACCGAAAGGAGAAATGGACATATTACCCGCTGTTGGTCTCCTGCTAATCTTATTTCTGGTATTTTCTTTTCTTTCGTGTTTCTTTATTCATCTGCTTGTGTATTTGCATGTTTATCTTTTTGGCGTTTATGTCAAGCCTTTGTTGGGTACGTTGGTGACCACACACACACACACACACACAAACAGAAAAAATATGTGCTAACAGGTATTCTTCAGGGTTGTGATGAATAGGGGCCACCGACCTCCCCTCCCCTCCCCCCTTCTTCCGCTTTATACCCCCTCAACCCCCCCAACTTCTCCAGCAATCTTATACCATACTACCCATAAGATCGACTTAAATAGGAAGGTTGTCGTGGGACTTACGTCCTCATTTCTAGAAAATAAGCCATTAGTTTTGGGGGTGTTAATTCTACCTTGGTGGAACAGGAAGGGATGCCCATAAACCACACCCCTCCAACTCCCCACAACACCCTCATCCCCACAGCCTCCCCCCACCCCCAACCCAGTCCCAAATTCAAAAGTTGTCCTAAAGTTCTCACTTTAAAAAAAAAATGGCTATTTTGCTAGACTAATCGCCCTATGTGGTGCTGGAATAGCATACTTTATTTTAATAGGGAGTTATATCAGAATTTTCATGTTTATGACCGTGGAATATGTGGATCATAGACAGCCAAACAGACAGACAGAGATAGACAGGGAGAAATGGATAGTCAGACAGAATTGCCCGTCCAGAGAGTCTATGGTTATTTAGATTACCTCAGTTTTTCAATTAAAATATTGAATTTTTTCAATTAAAATATTGAACATCATGTTATTATAATAAAAAATAATATAATGCTTTTCATATCTTTTCATCTGAGTAGTTATGTTGATAAATGAGAGAGAGAGAGAGAGAGAGAGAGAGAGAGAGAGAGAGAGAGAGAGAGAGAGAGAGAGAGAGAGTCTATGGCTATTTAGATTGCCTCAGTTTTTCCAGTAAAATATTGAACAGCATGTTATTATAACAAAAAACAAAATAATGCTTTTCATATATTTGCACCTGAGTAGTTATGTTGATAAATGAGAGAGAGAGAGAGAGAGAGAGAGAGAGAGAGAGAGAGAGAGAGAGAGAGAGAGAGAGAGAGAGAGAGAGAGAGTCTGTGGTTATTTAGATTGACTCAGTTTTCCCATTAAAATATTGAACATTATGTTATTATAATAAAAAATAGTATAATGCTTTTCATATCTTTTCATCTGAGTAGTTATGCTGATAAATGAGAGAGAGAGAGAGAGAGAGAGAGAGAGAGAGAGAGAGAGAGAGAGAGAGAGAGAGAGAGTCTATGGTTATTTAGATTGCCTCAGTTTTTCCATTAAAATATTGAACAGCATGTTATTATAATAAAAAACAATATAATGCTTTTCATATCTTTTCGTCTGAGTAGTTATGTTGATAAATGAGAGAGAGAGAGAGAGAGAGAGAGAGAGAGAGAGAGAGAGAGAGAGAGAGAGAGAGAGAGAGAGAGAGTCTATGGCTATTTAGATTGCCTCAGTTTTTCCGTTAAAGTATTGAACAACATGTTATTATAATATAAAATATGATGCTTTTCATATCTTTTCATCTGAGTAGTTATGTTGATAAATGAGAGAGAGAGAGAGAGAGAGAGAGAGAGAGAGAGAGAGAGAGAGAGAGAGAGAGAGAGAGAGAGAGAGAGAGAGAGAGAGAGAGAGAGAGAGAGAGATCGGTGCATTCAATCACATTCATTAATAATTTTCGAGAGATTAAAACCCCATTTGCGAGATCGACGAGGGTGAAATCACGAGATTAAAGGGCTGAAGGGAATGGAAGTTAATTGCCACATTAGAGATGGGCACGTTTCTCTCTATTAATGTTTTGGCCTACTTCTATGCTCAGACATGTAGATGTATACATATGAACTTGATACGTATCTGTGGTGCATTTCAGTGATTATGATTCAACACGCAGTCACATAGGTTTATATATATATATATATATATATATATATATATATATATATATATATATATATATATATATATATATATATATATATATATATATATAAGGACAAAATCCATGAAGCAAAGAGAAACCGTTGAGCACTGCAAGGCCTCTCGACTTCTTTTCCCTTACTTAGCAGTCTGCTAAGTAAAGGACAACACGTCGAAAGGCCTTGCAGTACTCCATTTTTCCTCTTTCCTTCGTGGATCTCGTCTATATTCATATATTCACGTTCCATATTATCGTGATTCAGTTTTATATATGTATATATATATATATATATATATATATATATATATATATATATATATATATATATATATATATGTGTGTGTGTGTGTGTGTATATATATAGATAGGTAGATAGATAGATTTATATTTATGTATATACACTTACCTTTATATTCCTGAAGAACGGGTGAAGGGTTTATCTATTCAAGTAAGTGGAACCACAGATAAAGAAGGATTAACAATACATATGAATACTTTAGAATAAAGTAAAAATGATAAACTAAAATGCCCCAGCTTTTAGGAGGAAAACGTGGCTACTCAGTGGATGGGCAAACATACAAAGAAATACATGGAGAGACAAACATAAGGGTTAATACACTCACAAAAGAAGTAGAGAGCAAGAAGAGCGAACAAACGCGCTAAAACGTAAGAGCAAACTGGCGAGGAAACGCAAAGAAAAAGGAAGAACTGGTATTGCAGTGATTCACAAATAAAACCTTTGACACCTCGGTAATCGTTGCCAGGAATACAAATCTGCAAATATGTTGACCTGCGCGATGGCAATACTATCCAGCGAGAGATCTCGTAAGAAGAAGAAGAAGAAGAAGAAGAAGAAGAAGAAGAAGAAGAAGAAGAAGAAGAAGAAGTAGATAAGAAATTCCTCCCAATTCCACCGTCGGACCACCTTATCGGTATTCGGCGGTCTCAGTTATATTTCGGGTCATGTCCATTTTCATAGAGGTTTCCGGACCACTGTGGCATCTTTGCAGGCCTGTAGGTTACGGCTCCTGTCCATGAGGGGGCCCAGGGAAATCCTTCATAAGAAGAAGAAGAAGAAGAAGAAGAAGAAGAAGAAGAAGAAAGAAGAAGAAGAAGAAGAAGAAGAAGATTCTGTTGGGGAAACTGGCATTCAAGATCTCCCGCCATTAATATTAGATAAGCTGTCTGGATAAATAAATCTGTTGTTTATCATTCGGACGTCTGTATCTCTCTTGGGTAATTGGCTTTTGAAATATTGCACTTCTTAGACGTCAATCTGTTATTCTATATGATTTTTGTGATGGGATTTTTGATAAGTAAACAATCCAGTCAGTGATTCCGTTTCTATTTATTATTTTTTGTACTTTCCCTGTCACATTTCTAGCTTTTATTTACGTGGAAATAAATGCTCTTACAGCATTGGGTTTATGAGGTCCACGTAGCTTGAAAGTGAATCTTTTATTTATTTATTTATTTATTTTTACTTTCTCAGTCACATTTATAGCTTTCAAATACATGAAAATATTAGCTGAAATAGCATTGAGGTTTATGAGGTCTGTAAAGTTTAAAAGTATTTCTATTTTTTTCAGTTTTCTAAAAAAAACCTCTTTAATAAATAAATCCTTACACTGTTGTATTTGAATTCACATGACAAATAAAATTAGTTAGCTTTATTATCAGCTTTCTCATGCCCTACTGGCTGTCTGAACGTGAAAACATTGTCAGTCTATATTACACTGAACCGGGTCATTTCATATTTTTTTTTTACTGTTCAGACTATTTCCGGAAATAAAAAGGAATCTCTAATATTTAGTAAGAAAAAATTAGAATTGCAACAGGTGGGATTTAAGAAAACCCCACTCCAGGAGAAAAAAAACTCAACTGTCAATAAACCTGATTTGTGGTACTCCACTTGAACCCATGATTCATTAAGCAAACAGGTAAGGAAAGAATTACACTTGAGCAAACTTCATCCATGCTTATGCAAACTTCCGTCACATCTGGGTAAACTTCAATTACATTTAGGTCAGCTGAAGTTTTCAACTCGATGTCCTCCGGTTGGGCAATCAGGTTAAGTGTGTGCCCAGGGCATAAAAGTTTACGCTTTATTTGTGCCATTTTGCTTTCGAGTTTATCGTTGTGTGTGTTACTTTTTTTTTTTTGAAACAGAATCATTTTGATTCTTTCATTATGTGTTTGGATTATCTAGACACGTTTCCAATTTCATTTCGTCTCATTTGTGTTTTTGCGTAATGGACGAGCTTACGTCTCTCTCTCTCTCTCTCTCTCTCTCTCTCTCTCTCTCTCTCTCTCTCTCTCTCTCTCTCTCCATATATACTGGGCTATTGTCTCTCTCTCTCCATATATATTGGGTTATTCTCTCTCTCTCCATATATATTGGGTTATTGATAATCTATTTTTAAATTTTAACTGTTTGCATTGTCAATCATGTTAACATATTTGCAGTCTTGAAAAAATATTCAATTTCTTATTAATCTTATAACACAGTCCTATAACACGCATTATTAATGATGATATCAACACGCACGTATGTACTCGTGAATATATCGGTGTATACTCTCATAGAGTCGAGTAAAAATGACCGTAAGGATGAAAATATTGCACGTCGGACACTGAATGGACTCCCTATAAAACTAAATCTCGGTCATTTCAGCCAGTGACACCTGGCGAGCAATTTTCATTCATTGGAGATGAATGAGTCTGCTATGTATTACCTGCCTGATATTTCACCTGCCAGGTGGAATGGGGGGGTGAAATAAACTGGCAGATGGTACGGCCGACTAATTTCGAATCGGTCTCTTTTAAAGTAATGGAGTTGAGTGAGACATTAACATCGCTCTGTATGCGCTTTGTGACGGCAGGCTTAAATCTCTTTTGGAAGCTGAAAATTCCTTTTCTCTTTCGTGGGGAACGTTGATGGATGGGCGGCGGGCGTTTGGAAACTGTTGAGAGAGAGAGAGAGAGAGAGAGAGAGAGAGAGAGAGAGAGAGAGAGAGAGAGAGAGAGAACATACAAACAAGAATGGAAGTATAAAATATATATATATATATATATATATATATATATATATATATATATATATATATATATATATATATATATATATATATAAATACATATATATATATATATATATATATATATATATATATATATATATATATATATATATATATGTGTGTGTGTGTGTGTGTGTATAAAAGAGAGAGATAAAAAGAATAAGAGAAGGGGCTCACCCAGTTATGAGCTCATACATTTATCATCAAGCATCATAATATAACACAGAGCAAAAAAATTGTTTTAATAAAAAAACACTCAAGATGACATGCCTGTTGTTGTTATTTATAAACGAGTGAGTTCGTACATATGTGTCCCTTCGCCTCAAAAACAGCCATCAAACGCTCTCATATCTATCCGCAAGACAGCTCACTTCGAGAGTAAAATTTGGCAAATTTCGGCAGACCAAGAAACTAGGCCAAAAATTCGGCCACGCTTCCATTATAATTCTCAGGAGTTGTTCGAAAGATAAATTCCTCGTCGGGTCTTCCTCGGGCTTCGTTAAACCTCAAACTTCAAGTTTCAAGAAGAGAATCTTTCTCTGGGGACAAAGACGGAGACAAAATAAGGGATACTTCATTTTCTCTCTCCATTTTCGTTTCTCCTCGATAAGATTCTCGTTTTCTATGCATTTTCCCTGATTTTATGAGCTACTGAAATAGCGGTATGTATATTCTGCAAATGGACGGCTTCTTAACCAGTTTCAGAAATTTTGAAATAGTAAGATTAGATACTTGATATTAAATATTCATACACAGTGCTTTTTCGGATAATTATCTTTGTATGATTCTGTCCGAAAGCACCAAGAGTAATGATGGTATCAACTCAACACACTTTTTTCCACTATGAAATTTATATTCACATATTAATTCAGATAAAATCAAAATCTACATTAACATAGAGATATAATAAGGTTGAATTATTTGCAAGTGGCTGCACTTTAAAGGACATTTTGCAAATATAAGAAATAAATTAGGAAGAGTAAAACATAACTACGTTTTCAGAATATTGGTGCTGAATCACTAATATCTCCCTTTAAAACAAACTAAAGGTAATTGCTATTGATTAATGATTTTTAATATTATAGGATGTCTAATCAAATTTTCATGTCGCAAGGTTCTTCCATTAAAACTGAAATCAAAAGTAAGTGCTATTGTTTAAAGGTTTTTAAAATTATAGAATATCTAATCAAATTGTCTTGTAGCACAGTTGCTATTAGTCAATTTAAATCACCATGTCAAGTGATTGAGACGAAGACTGCTAAGATGATAAGGCTTGGGGAACTCTGTTCCAGGTATGAAAGTAAGTAATGGTTAATCATTCAAGTCTTAAAAAATTTGAGAAATATATTTCGTTATGTTCTTTACCTTGCGTGGCTACGCACACAATGGAATATTTGCTTGGTTTTTCATTCAACAACAGAAACAATGCCTGATTTACTTTGTTTACGAAGCGCAAAGAAACTCTCGTACACGCGTTTATATGCAAACAACGCAGAAATACCAATTTGAAAAATATCGTATCGAGTGTTGATCAGTTTTTCATGATATAAATCGTCCAATCTTTACTTTCATTTCTCAAACAAGAATAATAATTCCTGGCTCCATATTTTCACTCAGTATCATACAATAAATAAAAAAGAAAATCGTGAAAGGTGTCTTTTTTCTCTTTCCCCAAAAGAGACCATTCTGGAAAACAAAATTAAGGAAACCAGGAGAGAAAATGAAGAAGAGTCTTTATCCACAAAACCAACTTGATGAGATTTCGGTTCCCTCAGGTTACTCTGAGGTATCTCTTTCGATGTTGCTTTGTTTTTTTTTTGTTTTGTTTTTTTTACTTTTGGGGGAAAATCATTTTGTGATACTTTAGTATGATGTTTTATAGTGATGTATTTTTCTTACATGTCAAGATATTCCAGATTTTTCGGATCGTAAATCGTTTTAACCCAGTAATTTATAAATATTTTCATTTGAAAACACTCATTCACTATCTGATCAGATTTACTTTTGTAATTTTCAACTTGAAGGAAGCTGGATTTGAAACTCTCTCTCTCTCTCTCTCTCTCTCTCTCTCTCTCTCTCTCTCTCTCTCTCTCTCTCTCTCTCTCTCTCTCTCTCTCTCCAAGCAAAGCACGCAAAAGGTTAAAGAAAGCAAAAATAGTCACACAATTAAAACGAAAACATTCAGTGTACTAGAAGAAAGAAAGAAAGAAATTGAAGGCCAGACCTTCCATACAGAATAAAAGAGTAAATTGTATTTACTTTAGAAGGGGAGAACGCCTGCCAATGTAGCATATTAATACTTGATAAAGTTAGAGTTGTTTTGCTTTATTTCTTCATTATTCACTTAATACCCTTATCTAAGACACAACACTTTTTTAATAATAAAAAGAAAGCAATTAAAATCTATTTTTGTTCACAGTTATCATTTACTTATTAAACATGAACATTCATTTCCCCCTCTGCAGTTTCTTCTCGGTGACGAGAACATTCTAAAAATGGTAACGATTTAAACTTGTCAAATGTCAAAAAAATAAAACAGAAATTCTCAAGACCCAATGAAAATATGGAGAAGTTGGTAGCCCTGCTACTATTGCATAGGTTCTGTTGGCCATCTTTTGTTCAGAGTTTCAGAACGGAAAGTTGGCATCCCTGCTACTATCACGTGGATTATATTGGCCATCTTGCTCAGAGTACTTGGAATGAAATGATCATCAGGAACATTCCCATTCCAGCTTACAAAAATAAGGAAAAACAATTCTCAAAGGGTCAACGATGAGAACGGAATCTCCCCAACAACCACAAAGATTCTCTCTCTCTCTCTCTCTCTCTCTCTCTCTCTCTCTCTCTCTCTCTCTCTCTCTCTCTCTCTCTCGTTGTTTTCCTCCCTCTATCTCTCCTACTTCTTCTCGTCTTTCCTTGATCCCTTCTATCTAATTTCCCTGCCAATAAGATTCCACCCTCGTGACGTCACTTTAACCCACTTCACGCGGCCCCAAATCGCGTTAGACCTTTGAGTCCGGGCGGTGGGAGGGAACGAGTTTTCCAGGTCTCATCGTTCCAGCCGATGGGTCTTCCTCCTATTTGGGGAATCTTTCTGGTTTTGTCTTCCGTTCCTCTCTGGATTCTGTTTTCTTCCTATTTTTCTTCAACGAACGTTTTACTCCTTTCTGTCAAGTTTTCAGTCTGCTGTCCTTCCAGCAAAAGATTAACTGATTAGTTGATTAGCTTGATTTGATGTTTTTCTTTATACAGTTTTAATTTCCAGCTCAATCATCTGGTCAGTTTTCTTGGGTTGAGAATCCAGAGGTTCACGTGAGGCCTCATAACGCACACACGCACACACCCACACAAACACACACACATACATATATATATACATATATGTATATATGTATATATATATATATATATATATATATATATATATATATATATATATATATATATATATATATATATATATATATATAAACGGTAATGTTGCCCCACCAGCTAAAGATAGGGGATCGATCCGAGGGGAAGAAATGTATTTAGTCGGTTTTCCAGAGCCATTTTTTCGTGTCTTGACCTGAACTGTAAGTTAGTTACTTGGTGATTAGTCGAACGTGGTTGGTCGCAGCCTGTTGAGAAAGAGATAAGGCTAGCTAGCAATCTCATCCCAAGAAAATTGGGTGAGACATTTTTTGGAGCCACCCCTTGTAGGTAGGAAATAATTCACATTTCTTACGATAACGGTATCCATTGATATTCACATTTCTCTCTCTCTCTCTCTCTCTCTCTCTCTCTCTCTCTCTCTCTCTCTCTCTCTCTCTCTCTCTCTCTCTGTTCAATTTCATTCAGAAAATTACCTAAATATCTTATTTAGGTCTGAGTCAAAGATCTCTCTCTCTCTCTCTCTCTCTCTCTCTCTCTCTGTGTGTGTGTGTGTGTGTGTGTGTGTGTATGTGTGTGTGTATTCAATTTTATTTATAAAAGGCCTAAACATCTTATGTAAAAGCAAGAGTCAAAGCTTTCTCTCTCTCTCTCTCTCTCTCTCTCTCTCTCTCTCTCTCTCTCTCTCTCTCTCTCTCTCTCTCTCTCTCTGTTCAATTTTATTCACAAAATGGTCTAAACATCTTATTTAGATACTGGGGTCAAAGCTCTCTCTCTCTCTCTCTCTCTCTCTCTCTCTCTCTCTCTCTCTCTCTCTCTCTCTCTCTCTCTCTCTCTCTCTCTCTCAACAGATCATATTGGAGGAAAAATGCCCGAGGGACAAGAAACAAACTTTAACAACTAAACCAACTTAATGAGATTTCAATTCCCTGAGGTTACCTTCAGAGGTTTTTTCTTTTCCACGATGATAAAAGTAATTTTGGAGCAACTCGGTTTCGTGTTGTGTAAGTTTTTTTTTTAAGTATTGGTATTTTTGGGGATACATTTTTTAAGGTTTTTAGGTATTTGTATCTTAGGATACATTTAAAAAGTTTTTTTTAAGCTTTAGTATTTTGGGGAACACATTTTTGAAGGATTTTTTAGGTATTAGTATTTTGAAATACATTCTTTTAAGTAAGTTTTTTAGGTATTAGTATTTTTGGGATACATTTTAAAGTTATTTTTTAAATATTGGTATTTTGGGGATACAGTTTTCAAGTTTTTCAAGTATTGGTATTTTGGGGATACATTTGTTTGAGTTTTTTTAAGTTGGCATTTTGGGGATACATTTGTTTAAGTTTTTTTAAGTATTGGTATTTTGGGGATACATTCTTCCTAAGAGTTATTAAGAAATAACTTTTGTAATACATTCCTATTCTAATGTCTTTCACGTTAGGATGTGAAAATCAAAATTATTTTCTTATCCCACCTTCTCTCTCTCTCTCTCTCTCTCTCTCTCTCTCTCTCTCTCTCTCTCTCTCTCTCTCTCTCTCTCTCTCTCTTCAAAGGACACGTGCACACGGGTATACATGTTTATCATATAAATTCGTCGAAATTAGGGCAATGTGAAATTGAAAATTAAAATATTGCAAGATAAATTGTGGCAAAGTAAGATTGCAAAAGCTTCAAAACTTCAAAACAATAAAAGAATGAAACATTTTTCCCATTGAAATAATTTTCGTTTTTGTTTAATAAAAGCAACAGGAATTTATAAACTCTTAAATTAGCTGCTTGTCAAGACATCATTAATCAGTAGAAATTCTTAAATATTTCGTTTTTTGTTTAATAAAAGTAACAGGAATTTATAAATTCTTAAGTTAGCGGCTTAGGAAGCCATTGCTCATCGGTAGAAATTCTTTATAATCGTTAAGTTCATTTTCTACCAGTTTCTCATTGGATATGAATGCTGATTATGACAGGTTTTAATTATTCCTGATAAATGAGGATTTACTTCAGTATAATAAAAAAACGGTAATAAAGATTTGTATGCATAAACATTAATAAAGACCTTTTGAAGATATCTGAGTGACTCACCCATAATGCACCATTCGTTCCACTATACAGTGTCGTAGATTCCTATCATTGCCGAATGGTGAGTCTTCACTCTCGCTGGGGACATTTTCACCTACGACGGGAATAAAGACTCTCTGATCAATGAGCCGAGGATGAGAGGAATGATATGACCCGGAGAGAGAGAGAGAGAGAGAGAGAGAGAGAGAGAGAGAGAGAGAGAGAGGGTGATAACTTTTTCGGTAACTAATGTGACTTTCCGAACAAATGCACAAAGACTTTGGGAACGAGGGTGAAGATGCGTTGGCTGCCTGAAAGAGGTGTCTTTTTGATGCCTGATTCTCCCTCTCTCTCTCTCTCTCTCTCTCTCTCTCTCTCTCTCTCTCTCTCTCTCTCTCTCTCTCTCTCTCTCTCTCTCTCTCTTGATCTCTTCTACCTAATCTTCCTCCTGAAGAGAGACTACCGTGTGAGGTCACCTAACTCTAACTTCACGAACGGCTGGAGGGTACGAGTTCTCCAAATCTTGTCATTCCTAGCCATTGGTTTTTCCTCATTATTTAGCCAGTTTCCCTCCCCTGGTTTTATCTTCCATTCCGTGAATCCCACATTTCTCTTTTCCCTTAACAAAAGTTTTCTGACCGCCTGTCAAGACCATTTTCACAGAGGGTCAATAATAATCAATAATAATAATAATAATAATAATAATAATAATAATAATAATAATAATAATAATAATAATAATAACTGGAGATGTTATCTGTTCATTAGTATTACGCAGTTTTGGCTGCTTGCTATAAATATCATTTAACGCCATTCTAAGTAACTTAATTATGAACATATAAAATTAATTTCTCAGTGGTGAAAGTCATCAAATCATCATTCCAGGGAAAAAAATAGCCTTTAAGAATTATTACAACAAGGGAAAGAATCTTGGCAAACTCCACGCAATGCGTATGCTATTGATTCGGCATGAAATTTCATTTAGTTCTTCTTTTGAGAATAATTTTATTTCACGCGCAAACACCTACATACCATGACGCAATATCATCTTTCTTGCGTTACATCTGCTTTAAAAAAAAGCTGTGTATATCACGAGGATATCTTCATCCTTACATTTAAAGTTTTCAGTGAATGTCAGTTTTAGCCTTCCGTTATTTATTACAGATTTTAAGCAAAACCCATTTTTATTATTAGGAGAATATAAGCATTTAGTTCTTAATCGTTTTTAAGCATCAATAACCAATTTTCTTTCTAAATAATTATGAGATTTTAGATCATTCTGAACTGCTGGCAGTCATAAAAAAACAATCTTGTAATCAAATGCATGAATGAACCATTCTTTCTTCATATTTCTCTCTCTCTTTACAAACAAATAATCTCTCTCTCTCTCTCTCTCTCTCTCTCTCTCTCTCTCTCTCTCTCTCTCTCTCTCTCTCTCTCTCTCTCTCTCTCTCTCTCTCTCTCTCTGTACACACAACAGCTTCAACAACAGCATATGTATGATACATGAACTTTGTTACCGATGAAGCTCCTAACCTTTGGCATACATAACATACATACATACATGTGTATCTAAACATATGTATTCAAACACAAGCTCTCCATTGCCTACGTACATACATACATGTATCTAAAGGTATGTATATATGTAAACACAGGCTCTTCCGTGCCTCGATGTGCAACGGATATATTGCTTCAACATCTCCCTTCATTCATTGCAAAGATGCGGTTATCTCTTCCCCAATCTCCCGAGGGTGTGTATGCTATGCCATGCAATGCGATTAGTTGGGGCGCAACCCCAAATTTCAATGAATAAACACAACATGCAAAGGTGCATCTAAATAGACACATTACTTAACTTGAAATGCTGTCGCTTTGTTTGTCATAAGAATGTCTGCTACTGCTTGAACAAACAGGGGTGTTTGCGTATGATCTCGAAAGGCGGGGGCGGCTACTTCTGTCAAGGGATTAAGTGCAGTATGTGTATATGTATATATGTATGTATATATATATATATATATATATATATATATATATATATATATATATATATGATATGATATATATACATATACATATAATATGTATGTTTATATATGTGTATATATATATTTATATGTGTATACATATATATATATATATATATATATATATATATATATATATATATATATATATATATATATATATATGTCTCTTTGCATCAGGATCAACCCAGCAGGTTAACAGTGTCTTTTTTTTCACAGGTGTTTGTTTAGGTATATATATGTATATATATATATATATATAGTAAATTAATTTGTTATATACAATAACATATAAAACATTATACATTTTCTTTAAATGCCAGAGTGTCTTTTGCGCTTAGTCTAAACAGTGTCTTTGTTTTTCTGTTTAGTGTCATAAATGCCGTTATCCAAGATACAAGGGCTTGAACAAACAACATGGAAAACATTAAATTTTTCTTCAAATGCCAGACTCTCTTCTCTCTTAGTCTCTCTCGTTCAAAGGTGGGTGTCATAAATGCTCGTTATCATATATACAATAAGACCAGATTATATATATAATATAAATATATAAATTCCATTGTGTGTGTGTGTATATGTATATCTATATATATATATATATATATATATATATATATATATATATATATATATATATATATATATATATATATATATATATATATTCAGGGTTGCCTATTATTGTCATCTAAAAATACCAGATTAATACCTGAATACACAAAGATAACTAATAGCTCTCTCTCTCTCTCTCTCTCTCTCTCTCTCTCTCTCTCTCTCTCTCTCTCTCTCTCTCTCTCTCTCTCTCTCTCTCTCTCTCTCAGTTGTAGGGTTGCCAAACATTTACATCCAAAAATAACAAATTAATACTGAATACTAAATGATGCTCTCTCTCTCTCTCTCTCTCTCTCTCTCTCTCTCTCTCTCTCTCTCTCTCTCTCTCTCTCTCTCTCTCTCTCTCTCTCTTACTGATTTCGGTTCTCTTCTTCTCCTCTATCATCTCAGTCATCATCGTCTGACATTCCATGAATCTGCAATATCAGAATTCTGACCTCCAACTCAACGGCCTGTTAACAAATTTTTGCAGCTCTCAAAAAGTCGCTGGGTACAAAGCGAGATTAATTTGACTTTGTTATTCATCAGACGCGTCTCTTTTGTTTCAAAGTTCGTATTATCTTTCCCCGAAGTCATCTCCTAAAGTTTTGACAACCTATTCGCCTTTATCTCGCGTGTCCTCACGGAGCAACGCGTCTGATTATTGGCTAAGTTAATTCGAGTCATTTGTTGAATGTGACGTGCTCAGTTTAACTATGATGCCATTTTAATGTAGTTGAATGATATTTGTAATGCAGCAGCAGACACTGGTCTGTGTAATTTTTTATGTGTAAATATAATATTTTGTATATATATATATATATATATATATATATATATATATATATATATATATATATATTTATATATATATATAGATAGATAGATAGATAGATAGATAGATAGATACATACATATAGATAGATAGATAAATAGATAGATATGTTTATATATTCATGACTTTCCTCCGGAACTCACGGAAACTTACTAATTTACGAAGAATTTTCTATTTTCAATGTTTACCAATATTTAATGAAACTGATTCCGAAAAATAATCCAGAAAATAAGTTATCAGACTACAGGCAAATAAGGTAGTAAGGCGAACAATTTCATGGATGAGAATAGACTATCCAATCCACAGAGGTAATCTGGAGGACGAGAGATGACTACCAAGCTCAGGGTGAGAACTGACTGTCAAAATCATGAAAATAATGAAACATTAACCGGCTGTGAAAATCAGGAGCGTAACTTAGTAAACGGAAAATGGTTGCAGAAATAAAGTAGATAAATGAGAGAAAGTCAAGGCGTATATGCAATAAAATTATGGAGGATAAAGATATATTTAGCAGGTAGAAGGAGCACTTGTCTTGCACAATCCCCATATGAAACTATTTCAGTTTTAAGCAAAATCAACTTTTATGAAATCCTCATATGAAATGAGTCCAGCTTTAAGTTAAATCAAATTATATAAGGATAATAAGACTTAATATATTGAAATAAGTCTTGATAAAACTAATGGGGTGACTCATTCCCATCCGTATTGGCCAGTTCAAGTGATGACCGAGCGCAAAGGAAAGAAATCATAAACCAAGAGGCATGTAGAAGAATCTAGAGGTCTTGAGATTCCCTGCAGAAGAAGAACATCGACGTCAACAAATGCGTAGATTATTGTCAGAAGAACTGACTCTTCTTAGAGTTAGAAATTCACCTTCAGTATGCACGAGAAAGAGAGAGAGAGAGAGAAAAAAAAAAGAGAAGGAGAATTTGAAAAGTCGTCAAGAGGGATTTTGCAGCATTGAGATGTGGTAACAACGTTCAGCTGGGCGAGATGGAACGCAATAGACCAAAACTTTTTGAGCAAATAGAAAGACGAGAATAAAGAGAAATGCCACACATGGTCGTCTTGGCAGCGAGGGGGTGAAATAAAAGGAAAATGATGAAGTCTGGTCGGTTTTAGAAAATGGAAGGAAGGTTGGCTAGGCACACAAAATATTATTTTATTGTACAGCAGAGATATCCTTTTTTAAATATTGAGGCTTTCAGTGTGTGCCATCAATAAAACGTCGGCGGGTAAGAAAAGTATATATCTAGGCAAGGTCACCTTTTAAAACAAAATTCTTGCCTGCGAAATTCGGAATCTCTTGTGGTATTTCTAATGGAATTGGCCCGAGTCCCTGCTGTTAGATGAAGCTTGATTTGTGCCAACACGGGCTCTTGCTCGTGAAACCAGCACTCGAGGTCAGAGCCAGGCAGGGTGTGTATTCACAAGCGTATTTAATATTTAATACCGAACTATCATTAACTTGGCGAGGTATGGTCCCTCTAAAATTAAGAGACAAGGATCATCCCTTTTGTTGTTAAGGACTGCGGTGTTAGCAGTCTCTAAATTTTGGGGCCAATCATGGTTGGTTCTAAAATGGTACGTATTTATACATTTTTTTGGGAGGCAGTGGGAGTGGTCAGATTCCAAAATTCAAATTAGACCCACAGTTCTTAAGAGAGCAGGTGAATTGGTCTGTGACCTGAACACTTTGCAAGGGGTCGTCATAATGACAAAGGAAAGATATATATATATATATATATATATATATATATATATATATATATATATATATATATATATATATATATATATATATATATATATATATATATACACACACACATACATACATACCTATATATGTGTGTATACATGTGTGTGGGTGTATGTCTATACATTCCAGACAGACAGATTACTATTGCAGTGTTACGTTTTCCAAGAGAAGAGCTACAGATTCCATGTTGCCTTTGTTATTATGGAATAACAGCATGAAAAAACAATACGGTTCGCAATAAAGACTCTATATGCAGATTCCTTTGTCCGTCTGTTCTCAATTGTCTCATTCTTTAGGGACAGAAAGAGACGGTAAAACGACATTTGCAAAACATTGTTGAAATTCCTGACAACCTTTTTTTTTTCATTTACTTTTCATCGTAAGCCGGGAAGAAAGGAGGTAAAAAAAATATGCCTTCAAAAATATTCGTAAATTGCTTTTCGTTCTTGTGACGAGTTGAAGCCAAATAGGAGAAACTGCGACAAAAGTTAAAAACTTTATTTGTTTATTTATTCATTTATTTATTTATTTATCTATTTTCATCTATCTTTTAAATGCTTGCCTTCACTTTTTTCTATTATACAGTATATTGCTTTCGATGCTGAGAAAGCTTGTTTGGTAAATTATTGAGATTCTTCTTTATATAATATGAATTTGGGCTTATTTCTGTTCTTTTAATAATAATAATAATAATAATAATAATAATAATAATAATAATAATAATAATAATAATTGACACATTTGACAATATTAATTGAATTTATACCAGTTCTGTACCTTAATAATAATAATAATAATAATAATAATAATAATAATAATATTATTATTATTATTATTATTATTATTATTATTATTATTATTATTATTATTATCATTATTGAAATAATCAACACACAATCACGTGTGGAACAGAAATAAATTTCTGACTCACATCAGGATCGAACCCAGGTCTTTCAATTGAAAGACCTGGGTTCGATCCTGATGTGAGTCATAAGTTGCTGTTGTTGTTGTTGTTGTTGTTGTTGTTGTTTAATACGTAACGCTCAGATTACAACAAAGTAACATCCGCGGAAGCAGCACTTACAAATATTACGGTCTTGATAGCTTCAAACACTCTACGGATGTTGTTCATACCTTTTCACTTACTTCCTGCTTTTAGGCTTTCTCTCCCATTCACTTCCTTTTAGATAAGGCACCTTCAATTCCTAGATGATCTTCCTCCTCCTCCTCCTCCTCCTCCTCCTCCTCCTCCTCCTCCTCCTCCTCCTCTAATGTACACGGTGAAAAGACTATTTAGTGACGAATTGTGTAAGGCTCACGCCAAATGGGGTAAACATCCACTATAAAATTACTCTCTGATTATAAAGGACTTAACATTTTTAAGGATTTGGTGTTATTCTTTATTTTCTTATCATTTTATGTTTTTATATATACATTTTATTGTTTATATATTATCAAAATTGTATCGAAATCATTAGAGTAAAAAATCAAGGTTATACCTCCGTAGGATTATATTTTCAAAAAAATAATTATTTATTACCAACACTGCTCTTCTGTGAGGAAGCAATTCCCCCTTCAGGGGAAATTAACAGTCTCTCTCTCTCTCTCTCTCTCTCTCTCTCTCTCTCTCTCTCTCTCTCTCTCTCTCTCTCTCTCTCCTATCTTTCCACTTGTGTATAGCACCAAGTACAGAGGGAGAGAGAAAGGGAGAGATAGAGTTATATATATATACTGTATGTATATGTGTATATATATAAATATAAATACATGCATACATATATTAATGGACTTGGTTCTATACACAAGTGGAAAAATAGGCAGAGAGAGAGAGAGAGAGAGAGAGAGAGAGAGAGAGAGAGAGAGAGAGAGAGAGAGACAGACAGACAGACAGACAGACAGACAGACAGACAGACAGAGACTTTTATTATTATATATATATATATATATATATATATATATATATATATATATATATATATATATATATATCTATATATCTTCTTCTTTTAATATGCTTTTATTCCCATTTTTGTATGGGGTAATATATATGTATTTAAAGGACTTTTGATTTGGCTTTGGGGTAGACCTGTGGTCTCGATAATATATATATATATATAATGTGTGTGTGAATATATATAAATATATAAATATAAATATTTATGATATATGTATATATACACATACATATACATATACATATAAAGCAAGAAAAACAGAGCCAGAAGGACATAAACAATTCAACAAGGATAACTCATACGAAAAGAGACGATCGCTCACCAAGAGATACAATTCCACATTTTAAGGGACAGGCTCTTGAAGGTCAGGAATGTCATTATTCAGCAAAATTGGTTAAGAATTGTATATATCGCTTCGTCTCGTTTCTGTGACTTTCTCTTGGTAAAGGTTAATCGGTCTCGTGAATTATGAATGACTGTCCATTCTCGTTATGTCACTGTCCATTCCTGTTACGTCACGGATAAGTCCTCTCGAAGGAAGTTTGTGATCATGGGCTGACGCGTCTTGTTTCAAACTATCGTGGATTTCTTGCCCTGTTTCTTTTTATAGACAAGATTAGGATTTTTCTCAGATTTCTGTTTTTTACTGGTTCGTATGGCCTTTCTTTTTTGGGGATGGGGGATAGGTGGGTTGGGGAATGGTTTTTTTAGCGGGGATGGGGTGTAAGCTGGACCACTAAATCTATTTATTGGTAAAAATCACTCACTAATATCATGTCACAGTACAAATGACGTTACATGAATTGACCTCATTAAACGTTTAAGGCCCGCCCACTTTCCTTCATTTTTTTTTCTTCTTGCCCAGGCTAGGTAAAGCTTATAGGTTCCGCCGGCCTCTGCTCTTGAAAATATATCAGTGCCAGTCGTTAGTATTATTGTATTGTTTTACTGGAATATTTCAGAGATATTGCTCCGACATTAGCAACGCACTAGAACTATCTTGATATGGAAACGAAAATTTCCAAAGTGACACCTGTGTCACTTCAGTGCCAACCTGACACAATGGTAAACGTTATAAGCAACATTTCAGATAGTAGATAAATCAGTCTTGATTTCTGACAGCCTTCAAAAGTTTTGAAAGTAGCACATTTTCAAATTGTGCTGTCCAGTGTCATCTGTTGTTGATTTCTGGTCATGATTATTTTAAATTGTGCTTTTTAATTTTCATTATTATTATTATTATTATTATTATTATTATTATTATTATTATTATTATTATTATTATTATTATTATTGCAAATCTTCTTCACAATCCCGTGAATATGTTTATAAATACAAAATCCACATTTATAAAGTACTGTATTTACAAATAATAAAATTATTCGAGAGACTGCTCAGCTCCCTTCTTCAGCTAGAAAAAAAAGCTCCTAGAATTCATTTTATTATTTGTAAATACAGTACTTTACATAAATGTGATTTTTTTATTTTATTATTATTATTATTATTATTATTATTATTATTATTTATTATTATTATTATTATTATTATTATTATTATTATTATTATTATTATTATTATTATTATATTATTATTATTGTATTAATATTATTATTATTATTACCATAAAAGAAAACCCATTATTCATTAACGAAGTGTCCAGATATGTACTAAACTACAAAGAGTCATTTCATTAATATGTAAGAGGAGGAGTCTTGCTACGTTACACAGTTTGGACAACCTCTTACGAAAGAGTTACAGTACAGATAGAAAGGTCATATAAGGGTACTGTTCCACTAAGACCCCTATCGATTCAGTGGAGATGGATGTGTGTATACACACATACACACACACACACACATATATATCTATGTGTATGTGTATACATATATACATATATATATAAATATATATATATATATATATATATATATATATATATATATATATATATATATATATCCACGAATATCACTTAAAATCGATTCCATTACATCCAAGGGGAATTCTTACTGATAAATACACCTTCCCTTGCCAGGATTCGAATCTGAACCTCAGCGAAAAAACCATACACCAGTCATTGCCACGTTCAAGCACTAACTGCATAATCATGAATGAAACCCTTGTGCAGACAACGCAAACAGTTTAGGTCGTTTCATTCACCCACACATTAGATGCACACTCAACCCACCTAAACACACAAGCGCCCTTCACCTCCATTTTGCAGGCTCTCGGCTGCATCCTTGATATTTAAGACTTTCCTTTATCTGGATATCTAAGACCTTCCTCTCCAACACCTCCTACACACCACATATAAACCCTTACTTTATCTGCCTCTTTTTCCCCATTCTAAAATCTTTGTATCATGCGATTCTCGCAGCTTATCGTCGTCCGTACTCTCCACATGACCAGGCCATCTGAAACCATCCTCATCCATCCTTTCACCCACGCTGATGATTCTGACATCTGTACTTATCTCCGCGTTAAGACAATTTAGTAGATATGTAGAAAGAGAAAGAGAGAGACACACTAACACGATGCCTAAAATAGAGATATATATATATATATATATATATATATATATATATATATATATATATATATATATATATATATATATATATATATATATATATATACATATATATCCATGTATATGGATATATATACATATATATATGCATATGGATATATATATACATATATTTATATTTATATATATTTATATATATATATACATATATATATGTATATGGATATATACATATATTTATATATATATATATATATATATAGAGAGAGAGAGAGAGAGAGAGAGAGAGAGAGAGAGAGAGAGAGAGAGAGAGAGAGAGAGAGAGAGAGAGGAAGAGAGAAACAGACAGACAGACAGACAGATAAACGGGCGAAATAATGCGCCTACAGATATTCTTTTTCTTTATTTCAACCGCCACCCTAAAAAAAAGTGCTTTGTTAAGATAACCCCGTATGCAAATCACCCCCTTATATGTGTGTGTATCATCTCGAACAGGGAAGGGGAGAGAAAGAAACTGCTTAGGCGAGCAAAAATATTCCTTTAGTGTTCCCAGGACCGAGATTGCTCCCCCCAAACAGGACAATTCGCCTTATTTTATGGTTCCTTTCGGATCCTCCTAAGCGACCGCACTCCACTTTTATATAGGCGTAAGCTCAGGAATTATGCCTATTTATGTAGGACTAGGCTCCCATTTTGCTCAGATTTCCCCCGCCGTAATGTGGTCGACCCGTCATAAACTTGAAGACTCTCGGGCTTTAAGTTTCCTGCAGTCCCTTTCAGGGCTCTTTTTTGAGGGGCGTTTCTAGTGTACAGTTGGGTGGGAAAGGTCGTATTTTGTTCGCGAATGGTCTTCGAGGGGATTTGTATTCACATTACGTAGAACCCTGGTTTTGTAAACGCTACAGAAGTCTGTACGCATTTTGCTGCGAGGTACAAGAACCGGTGACCTGTTTCAGCTGAAATTTTGAGCGTAAACTGTATATAGTTCGGTGTTTAAGTCACATACATATAGTCAGTAGGTACAGACCAACATTTGTATTACAGCAAGTTGGGTTCGTAAATTTAAAAAAAAAAAACTACATAAACGCTTCACTGGAAATGCAAAAACTTTTTAGCTTTTAAAAACCAACTTTATTTCCGGTTTTCTTATTGCATAAACTTTGATGAGAAATTTAATCCATCATTAGAAAATGAAGATTTATTACATAAATATAAGCTCAGTTTGTTTAGTCGTGAATCAGTTGTAAAAGATTTGTCAATTTTGTAAACATCCAGAAAGAGTAATTCAAAGAAAGTCGTAGTAGCTAGTTTGAGCCACGTTTTCTAAATTGAGATAACAGTAACAGAACGAATCTATTAACTGTTACACTTTAATATATTCCGGTCCTTCACTAAGATGATCCATTGCATCAGTGACCACGAGACGATTCCATGCATTAATTGCTACAAAAAGATGCATTGTATTATTTGATCTAAGAAGAAGGTGCCTCTTTTTCTTTGATTTTAGGAGATGAATAGTACAGAATGACATCTCGTTTTAGTTTGTGCAACACGACATATGGTACTGATACGTTATGATACATTACATTACATGGCTCACTGTTTTATCTTCTATTGCGGTTTTATATATATATATATATATATATATATATATATATATATATATATATATATATATATATATATATATATATATATATATATATATATATAGTATATATATATATATATATATATATATATATATATATATATATATATATATATATATATATATATATATATATATATATATATATATATATATATCCTACAACCACTTTACATAATAGAAGCCTATATATTTTATCTCTCTCTCTCTCTCTCTCTCTCTCTCTCTCTCTCTCTCTCTCTGTGTGTGTGTGTGTGTGTGTGTGTGTGTGTGTGTGTGTGTGTGTGTGTGTGTGTGTGAGATTACGGGCGTCTAGCCTAGAAGACAAAGTAAAATCAGAAAACGAAGTTACGGGGATTTCAGACGTAACTTTGTCAGATTTCATTCGCCTGGGAAAAAGGATAGGGTTTCCTTTTAATGGTGGAAAAAAAAAATAAATAGAATCAGTGTAATTTCGAAAGGGTGTTTCACTGAGTTTTTCCGTTGAAGGAGTGTAAGGGGTTTCTTTTTTAAAGATGAAAATTAAATTGTCAAGAGACAAAGATGTGAATTTTCCTTGATTAGCACAGTGATTTAACTAACTTGTCATTTTGTGCATATATTTCTCTATAAGAGCTTGAAAGAGAGAGAGAGAGAGAGAGAGAGAGAGAGAGAGAGAGAGAGAGAGAGAGAGAGAGAGAGAGAGAGAGAGAACGATAAATTAATAGAGATGAATGATTCAGTTCCACTTTATAACCAAATCATTCCAGTCTTCCCCATCAATGAATATACGTCATAACAAGATAAGGAACTAATTAAACATATTAACATAAGCAGCAGCCTGGTAACTTCTTATGCCGACTCTTCGAAGCAGGTAAACCTTCTCATATCAGCTCCCAAAACATTATTCTTTGACGATAACGCTAATTAAAATAACAGAAAGATAAGAAAATATTAACAAAATCAAAAGAGCGTCTTATCTCTCAGTTTCATTTCGTGCGGCTATCGGTTTTGTGCTCCGAGGAATTCCCCCGAGAGAAGTTAGAGCTCCCTTCGCAAATTCCCTTATCTGAGTGTGTCTTCAAGACGAGTTCGAGACTCCGAGACTTATCTCTCCGAATAATAGAAGCCGATGATGAGATGCGAGCCTCGCTGGGGAAAATAGAGAGGAGACGGGGGAAAGTTATACAAGGAAAGAAAGAAAGAATTCTGGGTAATACGTAATTGGGAAGAGACCGAGGAAAGTTATATGAGAAGAGAAAGAAAGAATTTTGGTAATACGTAATGCCACAGGCAGGAGAGCGCTAGACGGACGCTAATAGAGGGCTGAGGGAAGTCTCTTGATTAAAAGCTGTTATTTCTTAAGAAAAGGAAAATGGAAATAAAGGAAATGAAAATGAAATAAGAATGATGAGGTAAGAGTAAAACAGAAACAAAAATAGTCGGATAAAAACAAAGTTAAAATAATAAAGAATTTCATACAGATACTAGCAGGAAAGATGAAAGCGAAACTGAAGTGGAAACATGGGTAAAAGATAAAAGAGGAAAATTTGAGAGAGAAATACAGAAAGAACGAATAACTGACAAAAATGTAACAAGATAAAAAAAAAATTCAAAAGTGAGGAGGAAGATTCGTGGTAGAAAAGGGATAGATTTCACTAAGACTTTAGTGAAGTAAATGAAAAATAATTGAAAATGAAAAAAATCATGAATGGGGGAGTACGAGGAAAGGAAAAGAGAGACAAAAAAAAGTAAAAGATCATTTAAAAAAGGCAATGGTATGATGAAAAGAAAAAGATATGAATTTATTTTTGGGGCGGGGAAGAAAATAGTGATGAAAAAATCTTGTCAGTAAATTGAAAAATAATAGACTAACGTTTAAGAGAAAAATGGAATAGAGTTTGGAGAATAAAACAAAGGAAATATAAATAGAAATAAATGAAAGCAGTGATAATGAAATAGACCATGTTGTCAATTTAAGTGGCAGAAAGCTAAAGAAAGAGTAAGATGATTATATCCGGAGAAAAAAAGACAAGAATTGTCGGATTAAAACAAAGAAAAGGAAAATTATAATATATAAAAATAATTATGGATTGATTGAATGATTGATTATATTTTATAAACAAACATTACAACTAATATAATCCTCAAAGCTAATAATCTATTTACGAAAATATTTGGCTGATGAAAGAGAAATGGAAAAAGTGAAAGAATGACAGAATAGTTTCGACAGAAATAGATGGAATGAAAGTGAAGTGGAAATAAAGAAATAAAAGTAGAAGCAAGTAAAATAGAAGCATATAAATTTGAGAAACGAGGAACCGTTGACGTAGCAGAATGAAAAAGAAAATGTAAACGATAAAGTTCGAGAAATACATGAAGAATGAGCGTCTCACGAATTGCTTGCGTGGCCTTATAGCTTCGACAAAAAAGTTCTTGGAAGCCAAGCCAAGAAATACGCTGGAAATATGATTACAGATGCCCTTGGAAAAGTTACCGGGAAAGTTAAGGCTAAGAGAAACTTCTTAAACGAGTTAATGTCAACTGATCGTTAAATTACGAATCGAGCTGAAAACGATCGCTGGGAGGAAAGTGACGCTTTGAAAGAAAAGGGTTGGAAGGTTTGAAACAATGACGATTCTTTTAAATAGAATTTCGAAGAATTATGAAAAGGTAAATATTTTCTTCCGGCTCGGGCGACGAGTTCGGATACGTTAAAAGATGAAAGTCTGAATTATTATTATTGGGGGGAAAAATTATGAAGTTTTTAGCATTAATTAACACCAATAACAAAATTTTCCGGAAATGGTGTAATCAAAAAGTATGGTCGAAATCTTCCGTGGCGATTGGATCTTAGAGAATCATAATCCTTGATATTGAGAAGTTGTGGCAAGTAGATGAGATTCATTCAACTGTGGAAATAAAAGAGAGAGAGAAAGAAGAGAGAGAGAGAGAGAGAGAGAGAGAGAGAGAGAGAGAGAGAGAGAGATGACGTAAATAGTTAAGAATACAAGCATTAACTAACATTTCATTCCAAGTTAGGTGGGAACTGAAAAATTATACCAGGCATGAATCTAGGATTCAGGTTCAAATTATAATTCAAAATATTTTGATGAAATTTAAAAAATTAACCTTCAAGATGGAGACAATTCTTTCAGGAAAAAGAGAGTTGTCATTAGATGCCAAAAACATGATCAAAATACTCCGATAAAATATTTACAGATATGAACAATTATTTACCTGCACATACATCATCTGCACCATTTCAGTAAAAATAATCATTATGCAACAGCACGCAAATAACTACTTTAACTTCACTTTTAACATTAACATTTTGTTTATTAAGTCAGTAACAGCACATATTTGTACATTTTATGTAGTACATAATGTTATTCAGATGTCTGTTGAATTTTCTGGGTACAAAAATGCATGTATGATAAGCATACATACCAACATGTATATACATATACATATACATATATATATGTATATATACATGCATGTATGTATATGTATGTATATATATGTATATATACATACATATACATACATGCATACATACATACATATGTATACATACATTTTTACTCCCACATCTATATACACATAAATGTTTACCTAAATATTCAAATATGCATACATGTCTTAAAATAGATTTAACACATAAATATCAATGCACGTACACCACATGCATACAGGATACGAAACAGTCAAGCAAACAGACATAAATGCATATCTAAACGACAATGATGCAAAAGAACTTTTCTGTTATTGTTCGTAACTTGGAAGGATTAAATGAAATTCTCTTCATTGCAAGAATTACAAATAAGATTTCTATTAGGTCTAGAGAGAGAGAGAGAGAGAGAGAGAGAGAGAGAGAGAGAGAGAGAGAGAGAGAGAGAGAGAGAGAGAGAGAGAGGTTAGGGATGGAACTGCCTCGAATATTTGACTTCCGTTGTCCTTGAGGCTGAAAAAAACAATTTATCTTTTGTTCCTTCGGTGAATTCTGTTCCGCAAACTGCATTTTGTGCTGTGAATACAACGAATGAACATTGTATATGTATATATATATGTGTGTGTGTGTGTGTGTGTGTGTGTGTGTGTAGAGAGAGAGAGAGAGAGAGAGAATGCACAGCAATAAGCCAGGCCCGAAGTATAGCCAAGCCCAAGAGGAAAGTGAGACAATTAGACGCATCTATTAAGTAACTGCTCAATGAACATCTCCGTAGAAAACTTTCGTCCCCAGAGTGTTGTACTTCCCCCTCAACAATACTTTCCCCTTCCACTCTCCCCTCGCCTCTCCCTCCCCCTTATCCTCACCCTCCCCATCCCCAACCCCTACAGACTCTTGGCCCTTTACTTACGAGGATTCTCCTTTTCTACGAATTATGTCATTCCCTCGATTCATTTATCAAAATATAAAAACTCGTTTTTCACCGTGGCTACACCTTGTGTGTATGTGTGCGTGTGTGTGTGTGCACTGGCTTTCGCACGTGTATTTATGTATGTGCATATTAATGCTTGTGGATGTGCAGGTTCCTAAATGGTATTTACATATTACCGAAAGTTCCCACGTGACCAGAATTTTAATTTTGATTTTTCGACGCAGGCTGGAATACTGCTTACATCCACAAAAAAAAAAAATACTTTAGTTGCAACAGCGGATTTAAAAGTGTTTTCCCATTTATGCTAGTGCATTAGTCTGAGCCATTTGCATCGTGCGTGTCGCTTCCTTTATCTGTCTGTCAAAATAAAACAAACGAAATGGGCTAGTGCCGTTTATTAGGAGTTTATTTTTTTCCCTCACTAACCCACTCGGGGTGTTATTTGTTTATTTTTTTAATTATTTATCTGTTTGTTTTCTTTTATTGTAATACCCTAACGCCCTTGATCTTTTGTCCGTTATATCCTAATTTATGATGTTACTGTGAAATTTAGCACATAACGGGATAATGTTTTAGGAATACTCAAGCAGTGATAGAAAATTCTAGTCCAAGCTATTACGATTGTAAAATCAGCTGTAGTTTCGTCAGAACTGAATCATTCTTGACCAGTTTAGCACGATAATAATAATAATAATAATAATAATAATAATAATAATAATAATAATAATAATAATAATAATAATAATAATAATAATAATGTAGAAGTAGACCCTCTCCTAATACAAGCCGCGTTAATTAGAATGGCAACATCATTTGAGTTAATCTGATATTGAGTCTTCTCAATTTTCCTTATAATTCTTTCCTCTTGCACGTTAATATTTGACAATAAGTGGCGAAGTTTCGTAGAGTGATCAAGAGAATACGTTAGCAGCATATCTATTCACTTTATTCCCCATGCAAGAGAAGGTAGTGAAACATGGTGTGACAAATCCGTAGAGTTTAGCTGCGCTCTCCAGGTTATCTCTCATTTTTCCACTACCTTCTCTTGCATAGGGATTAAATACGCTACTGACGAATTTCTCTTTACCAAATATGAACAATGGCCAGTTACTTCCCAATATTAATGTGGAAGAGAATAGAATTATAAGAAAGACTCGGAAGACTCAATATAATAATAATAATAATAATAATAATAATAATAATAATAATAATAATAATAATAATAATAATAAAGTATTGAAACCATGAAAATCGTTTTCTCAAGCACATTAAAACTCAGTTTGAGAACCACTGTAAAAATCTGAGGATCAATCATTTCATTGTTATTTATTTTTACTGGAACAGCTGCATATTTTTCTATCTGGTGAACATCGCAGCGACCTGCATTCATACTAGTTTTGGCTTGTGAAACCTACACGAAGAAAAGTATCCTCCAAGTATTGTTTATATTACACTTTAGCTCGCCCTTTTTCGTCGTGTTCTGTATTTTTTCTTTTTCATAAACGTTCCTTCTGTATCGATTTAGAGAAAAAAAAGAACATATTTTTAAATAATCTGCAAAATCACCTGTTAAACATCCATGAAAGCCTGCCGATTATGCAAATTATGAAAATAAAAAAAAACAGATAGAGTTGTATCCAATATCTCTTCATTGCACCTGTCGTAATTCATTTTACATGATGGTCTTGTTGCCAAGATGCTTATCGATTTTATTTTTAATCTGCATACACAACTTCAATGGAATAACTATCAAAATCTCCAGTTGTATTTTAAGGATAACTGACTGAATGAGAAAATTATATTTAAAAACAAAAGCAGACAAGCACGAACGACTTAAGTCAAGCACGAACGACGTCTTCTTTATGAGGCATCTTACGTCACTTCGCAGATTCAGACACACACATTCCACACGGAGAGAGAGAGAGAGAGAGAGAGAGAGAGAGAGAGAGAGAGAGAGAGATTGCAAATTCATCAGAATCATTTTCGCAATTGACAGGCCTATCATTGCTAATGCCTACCGTCATTAGATGAATAACAATTGCTCTTTTCCTTAATGAATTTTCGCTGACTGAGAATTATTTTCCCAGTGTCTGTGACAATTATGGTAATAGCTGCCAAGCTGTTCTGATCAAAGGGGTATGTTATGTAGCTTGGCAGGGAATATATTTGGTGTTGAATCTTTGTACGCATGATTTGTGTATATATATATATATATATATATATATATATATATATATATATATATATATATATATATATATATATATATATATATATATAACTGAATCACGAAAATATATATATATATAAATAAAGATAAAATATACGGAAACATATATATAGGCCTATACGCTAGGTCCTTTATATTTATATATATATATATGTGTGTATATATATATGTGTGTGTGTGTTTGTGTATGTGTTTGTATACATCCACTTTTACACATCGTTGTGTAGTGAGACATCTTTTTTCTTTTTTTATGGAAGAGAGACACGGAGAGTATGTATCCGAGATCGAAATTATTGTGGGTTTCACTTGAGTGTTTTCAAAAATCTCTCTCTCTCTCTCTCTCTCTCTCTCTCTCTCTCTCTCTCTCTCTCTCTCTCTCTCTCTCTCTCTCTCTCTCTCTCTCTCTAAAACCAATCTTCCTGTATAGTGCAAACAATGTTTATCCATCGGGCCACCTCCCTATAAGCTGATATGAATAATAAAACTGGATGGGCAGCGATTCATAACAGAATCTAACGCTCGCGTTACAATAAAAGGCGATGCATTTCCGCTCAGAGCAAACGAAATACAGAAGAAACAAGCGATAAAAACTGCAATATCATCACCGAAACCCAATAAAAAGAGATTGAACGCCGACTGTCCATTGAGAGGAAAATACACTCCCGTTCTTGGAACTCCGCCGTCCGAATTTTCGCGCGAAGCGGCGATTGGAAGTTAGCCCCGTAATGCGCGGGAACGACTAATCGTGATTGATAACAGAGCCGAGTTTAGGAATTAGCGCGAACTTTTTTTTTTTGCGCCGCTTTTTCATCAACTGCAAAGGCGTTGCAAATTCGCGTAAAGTGAGAGAATGACGTCTCATTAAAAGGAATACGTTGCTGGAGGATTCTCATTCTGTGTCTGCTCGTGAGAATTTCACACGTTCGAGACGGATTTTAAACCTCGGACGCTGGAATCGAGATGGGTGACAATTTGACAACGGCACTTTGCAGAACACTTCTATCACTACAGAAGCTGACAAAACAAACTTCTACTGCCACGCGCAAGCAACAGCGAGTCACATTGAGGCCTGAAACCCATCACTACAGAACCAGCAGGAGATGTGTAAGCGCGCTCATAATTCACCAAAGTTCACAGCTTCGGAGGGAAGCGTTCGCTGCAAGCAAAGGTGGAGGATAAAAGGCCAACTTGCCACATAGATCATGGGATGACGGCTGCAGTTTATGCTGCTGCTGTTCCTGCTGTTGCTACGGACAGTCCTGGGTGATCGATGAGTGTGTGTGTGTGTATATATATATTTCGAGATCTCGCGAGAGCTATAGCAAAGTATTGACACCATTTATCACGCCGGAGGTCTTCGTCGCGCGAAGTTGTTTGTCATTTCTCGCCTGGCGATTCAGTTGGATGGGTCCGAGTTGCATCTGGGGTGGACTGGACGAGTCTGTTGCTGTAAAGAACGTCCCTGTACGCTATCTATCTATATGTCTGATGATATATACATATATGTGTGTGTGTACGTGTTTGTGATTATTCTACTTACTTGTTAATGTAAATCAAAATTACTAGAACGGATATCATGTTTACGTTTGTAAATATAGGTTTTATGTTCAGTCACTAGACTGTTTTCTGTAAATATAGTCTACGATATATGTATACTATGTAGAGTATCCTACCAAAAAAAAGGTCTAACAAACAAATGAACTGCTATATATAATATCTATCCATCGCAAGAAATGCGTTCATAATTTTCTCGATGCCTTTTTTGCAAAATATTTTCAATGGACATGTTTCAAAATTGTCATTATGGGACAGTACTTCGAAATAATATTTTTTTCTCTGTTGTTATTTCCATAGTAGAAATTCAGATTTTTTCATTGTAGCAATACAGACATATTGTTATCCTACACGAAATAGACAACATATTGAAATGGGCATAATCTACATATTAATACAGGGTGATTTTGAGTCAGTAGACTACCAAAACCACGTCAAAAAAGTGGACAGCAAGTCAAGGTATACTCACATCTGATAACATCATACTGGAACAAAGCATTCCATTGAACCTTGAATAAGCAGCACTTCCAGCAAACGTTTTAATAATGGATTATAAAAAATATATTCATGATTGGAATATGTTCGATTTTTACAAGTTTTTTAAATATAATATAAGTACAATTCTAGCGCGTAAGATATGCCATAGTGCTTCCTGAACCTTGAATAAGCAGCACTTTCAGCAGACGCTTTAATGATGGCTTATAAAAAAAATATATTCGTGATTGGAATATGTTCGATTTTTACCAGTTTTTGAAAATATAAGTACAATTCTAGCACGTAAGATATGCCATAGTGCTTCCTGAACCTTGAATAAGCAGCACTTTCAGCAAACGCTTTAATGATGGATTAGGACAAAAATATTCGTGACTGGAATATGTTCGATTTTTACAAATCTCTGAAAATATATTATAAATAAAATCCTCGCACATAAGATATGCCATAGTACGTCCTGAAGCATGAATAAGCAGCAATTTTAGCAAAAGCTTTAATAAAGGATTAAAAAAATATATTCGTGACTGGAATATGTTCGATTTGTACAAGTCCTTGGAAATATATTTTAAATAGAATGCTCGCACATAAAATCTGCCATAGTGTTTCCTATTTGCTCCCAGAACCAGTGGGTTTTTCGTTCTCGAATAAAACGAAGAAAAAATTCTAGTTCGGTGTAAAAGCTTTTTATGTCAAATACACATTTCGATGTGGGTTTTTTTCTCTGCTTCGTCATAATGGAAAGGATTATACTTGCGTGCCATTTTTTGACGTAATAGACGAGGCAATAAAAATGTGCGGCCATTACTGTGTGT